>NC_138202.1:41251003-41746003 GCF_964194415.1 Vipera berus
GCTGGGGGGGGCATGGCCAGCTCATCACTCAGGTTGCGGGGTGCCTGTGGGGGGGGGAAATCCGTGGGTTTCTCATGGAGGGGGTAGGACTGGTGCCTTCCTTCCCTCCCTCTCTCCCATTGTCTCTTCCTTTCTTCTTTCCTTCCTTCCTTCCCTCTCTCCCTCTTTGTCCCTTCCCCCTTTCCATTGTCCCTCCCTCCCTCTCATTGTCCCTCCCTCCCTCCTCTCTTTGTCTCTTCTTTCCTTCCTTCCTTCCCTCCCTCCCTTCCCTCTTTGTCCCTTCCTTCTTTCTCTCCCTCCTTCTCTCCCTCCCTTCCTTCCTTCCCTCCCTCCCATTGTTCTGCACTACAACACCCAGACCCCAGCATGGTTTTGGCAGGCAATGGAGGATTCTCACCACATGGAGTGGCCGGGGTTGAAGTGAACTGGCAACATCATGGCCCTGCCTGTGCACGTGCAGAGGCAGAGGAGAGCGCATGCTTGAAGGTGGCCGCATGCGCACCCCTCCTTTGCCCGGGGTTGCTGCTTGACTTGCTGAGGCTGGGTGTGGTTGGCAGCTTTGTGCCTGCTGCCGGGGTGGCGGGCAGGCAAGGGGGGCTTCTCCTATGGGGGTGGGGGGGAGAAAGACACATTCTCCAACTGGCCCTTCCTCTTCTCTGGGCTGGGCTGCGCTGCAATCTCGCCCGCTGCTTCTGCGCCTCCTCCTTCCTCCTCCCCCCTTGCAGAAAAAAAGGAGAAGACAGATGTATTGTTCGGCGGGTTCCTGGTTAGAAAAAGGACAGTAGGCTTGAGTGAGATCAGCTATTTATTTGCCTCCACAGGAACAACTTTAGCGCGTTTCAAACCCCCTTATATAGTCCCGCTGGTGGACTTCTGGCCAATCCCTGTTCAGGGATTCTCCCGCTGTTTCTGCTTGACCAATCCCAGCTGACCGCATGTGGAGCTGTCAGGTCGCAGCTGTTATCGGTAGCTGTCAGTGGAAACCGCGTGTGGAGCTGTCAGCGGGAGCCGCATGTGGAGCTGTCAGCTGTCAAAGAACTGTCAAACCTGTGAACTATGTTTATAACTATAAAAATCCCTTTTACAACATATATTACACCCCTTCGCCCCATAATTAAACAGTTAACAATACTTAAACAGTTGTTTGCCAGCTTATTGGCCGCCTGGCCATACATAGTCTTTTAAATAAGCAGGTGGTTTCTTAGCTCTGGTGGAGCATCGGGGGGGATTGCCACCTGGGCTTCCTTCGGTCGATGTGGGTGTGGAAGCCAGGGGGCTTCCCATCGTGGGGACCCGGCTGCTCTGGGGATTTAGGGCGATGCAGGGATTTTCCCCTAGGTCAGGGGTTTCAACTTGGGCTGGAAAGTTTCCAATTTCTGCCCAGGGGTTGGGGTTCACGCTGCCTGGCTCCCCTGTTGCAGGATGTTCTGCTGGTGCTGGGGTTTGGATGCTAGGTCCCCTTTTCCTCAGCTGGTCGATATGACATCTCAGTTGCCACCCCCCTTCCTCTTCAACGAGATAAGATATTGGCCCTGTTCGAAGGATGACTACCCCAGGCAGCCACTTGTTTCCAAGTCCAAAGTTCCTGGCCCACACATGGTCCCCTATATCGAATTGTCTGGTGGGGGCTGGTAATTCTGTCTCAGCTGCTATTCTGTCCGGATGTAGCCTGTCTAGTCTGGTGACTAGGCAGCGGCCCCAACGTAATTCAGCTGGGCTTTTGCCGGTGGATGTGCAGGGGGTTGAGTGGTGGGCCAGAAGGAATTGAGCCAATCGTTGGTGCCAATTTCCAGCAATGATGCATTGTAAGGTGTCCTTGGTTGTCCGGACCATAACTTCAGCCAGGCTGTTAGTGGATGGCTGGAAGGGAGCCGAGGTGATATGTTTAATCAAGTTGGCCCTGGTGAAATTCTGGAAGTCAGCAGAAGTGAATTGAGGTCCATTGTCTGAGACTATAATATCGGGGAGGCCGTGCGTGGCGAAGAGCCCCCTCAGCACTTGTACTGTGTTGGCTGTGGTCAGGCTTCTAACTGGGATGACCTCCAGCCACCTGGAATAGCTGTCTACTATGATAAGGAACAGTTGCCCCTGGAAGGGTCCAGCAAAATCTATGTGGATCCTTAACCAGGGTTTGTGGGCTGACTCCCACTTGTGTAGGGGTGTGTGTGGTGGCCCTGGTCTGGATTGTTGGCATGGCTGGCATCCGGCAACATGCTCCTCTATGTGTTTATCCAACCCTGGCCACCAAAGGTAGCTGCAAGCTAAGGCCTTCATTTTTACCACCCCAGGGTGTCCCTCATGTAGGGCTAAGAGGGCTCTTTGCCTGTGTTTTTCAGAGATGATGACTCGGTTTCCTCATAAGATGCACCCGTGGTGGGTGGATAATTCATTTCTCCTATTTAAGTAGGCCTGGAATTCAGGCCCTGGGCTATGGCCCTGCCAGCCAGCAGTTACCCACCCCAGTACCCTGCTGAGAAGTCTGTCTGTGGTTGTTGCAGAAGCTATGTCTTTTACTTGCAGGGGGCAATCTGGCACTTCTTCGATGGCCAAGATCTGTCCCCCTGGGGCTGGGTCAGGATCAATATCTGTTAAGGGCAGTCTACTCAGCCTATCAGCATGACACATGTCTTTGCCGGGCTTGTGAAGTAATTTGAACGTATATGCTGATAAAAATGTGGACCAGCGCAGAACTCTAGGGGACAGAATTTGGGGGGTTTGTTTGTCCACAGTGAAAAGTCCCAACAAGGGCTTGTGATCTGTAAAGATCATAAATTCTCTGCCATATAGGTAATCGTGGAATTTTTTAACCCCTGCGACAATGGCTAACGCCTCTTTATCTATTTGGGCATAATTCCTCTCTGCTTTTGTTAATGTCCGTGAGTAATATGCTATTGGGTTCTGGACCCCTCCCTCCTCCAGATGGCTCAGCACGGTGCCCACCCCATAAGGGGATGCATCACATGCGATGCAAATTGGTTTATGCTCATTATAGTGGGTAATGGTAGAACTGCTGGATAGCAGCTCTTTTAGGTTCCTGAAACAGTTTTCATGGAGGGTGGTCCACTCCCATGAGGCATTTTTATCTAGTAATCTATGTAAGGGTTCTGCTCTTGCGGCTTTCTGGGGAAGGAAGGTATGGTAAAAATTTAAGAGCCCCAAGGAGGCTTGAAGCTCAGCTTTATTTTTTGGAGTAGGGGCTTTTTTAATAGCCCTCACCTTGGACTCTGTTGGATGGATCCCATGTGCATCTATCCTGTAGCCTAGGAATTCTGTGCATGTTACCCCAATTGAGCATTTTTCTCTTTTTAATTTTAACCCAGCAGTAGTCTCTCTGCTAGTGTTTCTTCATTTTCACCCGCTATTAGGATGTCGTCAAAGTAAGGACACACCCCCGGAATGCCTTTCAAAGTTCGCTCCATGACTTCCTGGAAAATCCCAGGCACGGCAGAAATGCCAAACTGTAGCCTGTGAACTTTGAAAGCCCCATGGTGTGTAACTATCGTTTGTGCATCTGCCGTCTCCCTGGTAACAGGGAGCTGCAAGTAAGCATGCGCGAGATCTAGCTTGCAGAAGATGGCGCCGGACTGAATGGCGGAGAGAACATGCTTCACCGAAGGAACAGGGTAAGCATGTGCGTTGAGCACGTGGTTGAGGGTGGCTTTATAGTTTGCGCATATGCGCACGTCCCCGTTAGGTTTCACGGGGGTGACTATAGGGGTTTCCCAGGTCCCTCCTTCCACGGGTTCTAGCACCCCTAGAACCGCCGTTTGCTAAGGGTGCAGATTGTGTTATAGGTCTCCATAGAAATTATGGAGACCGAGGAGCCGGAATCCACCTCCATTTCACAGGGAATTCCCTGTAAATAGACTTTAATTTTAATTTTGGGCCTTAACAGCTGATGGACAGTTAATCTGTTATCAGGTGTTCCTTTCCAGTTAGTAGTCTGAACTGAGGGCCAGGGGGGCTCAGTGCATGGGGTGTAGGGGTTTATCGTACCTGGTAGGGCTGAATCCAGGTCGTAGACATTCCCTCGGTTTCGGCTGCAGCAGACGGTGCGGATGTGCCCGGTTTTGCCGCACTCGTGGCATTTGGCATTCCTGAACTTGCAGGATGCCCGAAGATGGGCTGCTCTGCAGCTGGCGCACCTCTGAGTATTATTCAGCGTGCGGAGGTTTTGGTAGGCTGGCACCGGCGGTTTGTTTAGAGGTCTTGCGGCACTTCGCTGTGGCAGAGGTTTCTTGTAGCCCTGTTGGATTACATCGATTCCGATGTCAGGGTCTGTTATTTCTTCTTCATTGTCGGCTAAGTTGCTGAGGTGAATTGACCCGTGGGGTCCATTAGAGGGTTGGTTGAGGTTTTCCTCACGAGTCATTTCATACGCCCGGATCTCACTGACGACCTCGGCAAGGCGCATGGTTGGTTTGGTGACTATTTTCCTTTGGAGCCGTTTGTCGAGGAGTCCTAGGATGATCTGGTCCCGGATTCTGTCTTCTAAATCCGGGAAATGGCACCAGCGAGCGGCATGTCTGACGGCAGCAAGGAAGTCTGTTGCGGCTTCCCCTGGCCGCTGAGTCCTCTGGGTGAACCGCAGTCGCCAGTAAAGCTCTGAACAAGCTGGTATGAAATGCTTGTTCAATAGGTCAGTCAGGACCGCATAAGGGACGGTGTTGACTGGGTCCGGGTTGCAGAGGCTGGTGGTGACATCGTAGATGGCAGGTCCGCTGAGGCATAGTAACGCTGCAGCCTTCGAGCGGTCTTCAGTGATTTTGTTGAATAGAAGGTACCCTTCTACCTGCCCAAAGTGTGATTCCCATCGCTCGGGATATTTGATGTCGAATTCTCTTATTTGTCCCAACCATGTCATGCTGTCCTGGTTTCTGCTGCTTCACGGGTCTTGTGGGGCTATTTTCCCCAGTGACTTCAGCTCAGTGACGGTCAGCTTGTGACTTCACTCCATGTTTGGCTCTGTGAAGCAGTACCACCTTCGTTGCCAGATGTATTGTTCGGCGGGTTCCCGGTTAGAAAAAGGACAGCAGGCTTGAGTGAGATCAGCTGTTTATTTGCCTCCACAGGAACAACTTTAGCACATTTCAAACCCCCTTATATAGTCCCGCTGGTGGACTTCTGGCCAATCCCTGTTTGGGGATGCTCCCGCTGTTTCCGCTCGACCAATCCTGGCTGACCGCATGCGGAGCTGTCAGGTCGCAGCTGTTATCAGTAGCTGTCAGTGGAAACCACATGTGGAGCTGTCAGCGGGAGCCGCGTGTGGAGCTGTCAGCTGTCAAAGAACTGTCAAACCTGCGAACTATGTTTATAACTATAAAAATCCCTTTTACAACTTATATTACAACAGGCGGTGGGGCAGGGGGGTTCCCTATCCCAGATGCTGTCTTTGCAAGAGAGGCAGCAGGAAATCTTTGCAAGCAGGAAATCTTGCACGGGAATTGCAGCCGGGTATTTCCCCCCACACACACTTTCCCTGGCTTGCTCCACATCTGGGGTTTCCTTCCTCGTGAGGAGACCTGCAAGATTTCCTGTTTGCAAAAGGAGGCATCTGGGATGGGGAAACCCCCTGTCCCACTGCTTGCCTTCTCCTTTTTTTCTGCAAGGGAGGAGAAAGGAGGAAGCGCAGAAGTAGCAGGCGAGATTGCAGCCCAGCCCAAAGAAGGGGAAGGCAGAGCCGGTTGGAGAATGCGTCTTTCCCCCCCCCGAGGGAGAAGCCCCTCTTGCCTGCCTGCCGCCCCGGCAACACCATGCAAAGCTGCCAGCCACGTGACACGCCCGGCTGCTTGCTATGTGAAGCCCCAGGATCAGCGGGCTACCCAGGCAGCACCTGTCAAGCCCCATGGGCCCGACAGTCAAAGGAGCGGGGGAATCCAGCACCAGACTGCTGCCTCCCTGTCTGTTCTCCTCCAGCTCTGTTGGATGCTTTTTTTCACGTGCGAGCTCAAGGAAACTTTCCTAGACTACATTCCGCCGGTAGTTTCAAAGAAGGAACCGAGTCCAAAGAAAATCTTTGACAAAGTTTCCCCACATTTTTCCAGCCAGATGCCAAAATTCACCGTGGTTCAGGCTCAAATCATGAACCCGAAGCAAAGACAGAAGGCTTCCCAATTGCCATTTGCCGCAACGGGCATCCTGACCACTACAAACCATTAAATCTATCCATTAATAGCGGAATCAAACAGAGGGGATTTTGCCTCCCATCTCTGCAAGTTCTCTGTTTGGTTTTAGTAATTAGGCAGTGGATTGTTCACAGGAAGAAAAGGAAAACTTACTAGCTCCTGGTATTAATTTTGCCTTGAACTCTGGCATTTTCTCTGCATCCAAAAGATGGTATGTTGGGAGGGGGGTACAGCATAGCTAGGGGACATCCTGGAACATTATGTCCCAATTCCTTATTCCTCTCTTTCCACTCACCTCCTGTTGCTTCTACCCCCCACCCACCCTCCGGTTTTTAGGAAGCAAACAAAACACTGCTAAGACCGTCCAGAAAAGCCAAAATGTATGATCCAGCACAGAACCAAGGCGGAAGGGAGGGAAGAGAAACTCCTATGTGTTTGTGTGTGTGTCTCTCTGTGTGTGTATACACATACACACATACACATATATAGACACACACACACCCTTACCCATAAAGCGCAACACCAGCCCAAGACCTGCCAGAGCCCCCGTTCTCTCCTGCCTCCTCCACCCCCAGCCAAACCCTTCCACTGACTTTCAGACAAATTACAGCCCTGCATCTCACCAGGCTCGCCATATGCAAACAGGCAGGAGACACGGTGGTATTTCACCTTCTCAGAAACGTTGCACAAATCCTTTGGACCCTGGCTCTCAGCAATCTCACTAGCTCACTTTCTGCAAGCAAGTGAGCTGCGCAGGAGTGTGTGATTGGGTTTCTCAGCGCAGCTCAGCTGTAGTTGCACAGGCTGATCCCGCGCTCCTGCCCAGTTAACTTGCTTGCAGAAAGCAAGCAGAAAACAAAAAAAGTGAGCTGTGCAGGAGTGTGTGATTGGGTTTCTGTGAAACAGTGGGGGGGAAGGAGTCAGGCAGGCATGTTTTTCCCTCCACACCCATGTTCTGATGGCTTCACCTGGCGCGCATCAGCAAAACAAATGTGGGCCTTGATTCCCACCTGCTGCCGCGGGATAAGTCCTCTGGGAGGATGTGCACCATCTGGCTGCTTTGCTTTCCCCTCCATAAAGCCGGGCACCTCGGGAAGAGGAGAGGGGGAAAAGTCTCAAGCCCTGGGAAGCAACGCAAGGACTGTGAGAGGTATCGCAAGCTCACGGGGGGGGGGGGGAGAGGAAAAGAAGATGGAAAAGAGTGAGGCCGCAACAAGAGAGAGAGAAGGGGGAAAAGAACGAGGAGGCGGTTGTGAAGTTGGTGCTCAGGGCTGTGACATGAGCAGTCTCAAACACCTACCTGCTGAGGGAATGGATGGCTCTGTCCCCTTCAGGCTCATGCTTACTTGTGAAGTAAGAAGAGGGGGGAAGGATGGCATGGATCCTGCATGAGAAGAGGTCAATCTGGTTGCTGTACAATGAGTCCCTGGGGAGGGCAGGGCCTCGCTCTGTGCCTGCGCTCTTCGCACACCCTCGGTAGGGTTCCTTCAGGCCGCCGCCAAACAGCATGTTTTCTGGCAGCAAGTGAGCTGGGAAGAAGTGGAGCAGGGGGGAGGCAGGGGGGAGGAAGGCGACACTACGTACCACCAGCCAGGTGCTCACGTACCACTGGTTGAAAAACCCTGCCCTAATCAGCTTACACCCTTCTGGAAAAGGCCTTCTCCTACACTGATTTCAGGATATTCAATGCATTGCCTCAGGAGTTGTTCGTTCCCCACCATCTTGAGTCTTTAAAACAACAACTGTAGAGAGATATCTCCTTTTTTTACCAAGCTGTCAATAGATACTTGAGTGTAATAATAAAAGTATGTAGTTTTAGTGATTGGCAAAGTGGAATATTAGGTATAATTAGTAAAATAAAATAATCGAAGGCACAACCTTTCTCAGTAGTTCCCACCAATATTAATTATTATACTTATTGTTTTCCATTTAGCTAGAGGAAGTTCATATGCTTTAGCATCCATTTGTTTAATGCAGTAATCAATTCATATACAGGTGAAACTCAAAAAATTAGAATATCGTGCAAAAGTTCATTTATTTCAGTAATGCAACTTAAAAGGGGAAACTAATATATGAGATAGACTCATTACATGCAAAGCAAGATATTTCAAGCTGTGATTTGTCATAATTGTGATGATTATGGCTTACAGCTCATGAAAACCCCAAATCCACAATCTCAGTAAATTAGAATATTGTGAAAAGCTGCAATATTCTAGGCTCAAAGTGTCCCACTCTAATCAGCTAATTAAGCCATAACACCTGCAAAGGGTTCCCGAGCCTTTAAATGGTCTCTCAGTCTGGTTCAGTAGGAATCACAATCATGGGGAAGACTGCTGACCTGACAGTTGTGCAGAAAACCATCATTGACACCCTCCATAAGGAGGGAAAGCCTCAAAAGGTAATTGCAAAAGTAGTTGGATATTCCCAAAGTGCTGTATCAAAGCACATTAATAGAAAGTTATGTGGAAGGGAAAAGTGTGGAAGAAAAAGGTGCACAAGCAGTAGGGATGACCGCAGCCTGGAGAGGATTGTCAGGAAAAGGCCATTCAAAAGTGTTGGGGACTTTCACAAGGAGTGGACTGAGACTGGAGTCAGTGCATCAAGAGCCACCACACACAGACGGATACTGGACATGGGCTTCAAATGTCGTATTCCTCTTGTCAAGCTGCTCCTGAACAACAAACAATGTCAGAAACATCTTACCTGGGCTAAAGAAAAACAGACCTGGTCTGTTGCTCAGTGGTCCAAAGTCCTCTTTTCTGATGAGAGCAACTTTTGCATCTCATTTGGAAACCAAGGACCCAGAGTCTGGAGGAAGAATGGAGAGGCACACACTGCAAGATGCTTGAAGTCCAGTGTGAAGTTTCCACAGTCTGTGTTGATTTGGGGAGCCATGTCATCTGCTGGTGTTGGTCCACTGTGCTTCATTAAGTCCAGGGTCAACGCAGCCATCTACCAGGAGATTTTGGAGCACTTCATGCTTCCTTCTGCAGACGAGCTTTATGGGGATGCTGACTTCATTTTCCAGCAGGACTTGCCACCTCCCCACACTGCCAAAAGCACCAAAACCTGGCTCAATGACCGTGGGATTACTGTGCTTGATTGGCCAGCAAACTCGCCTGACCTGAGCCCCATAGAGAATCTATGGGGCATTTCCAAGAGAAAGATGAGAGACATGAGACCGAACAATGCAGAAGAGCTGAAGGCCGCTATTGAAGCATCCTGGTCTTCCATAACACCTCAACAGTGCCACAGGCTGATAGCTTCCATGCCACGCCACATTGAGACAGTAATTGCTGCAAAAGGGGCCCAAACCAAGTACTGAGTACATATGCATGCTTATACTTTTCAGAGGTCCGATATTGTTCTATGTACACTCCTTGTTTTATTGATTGCATGTAATATTCTAATTTTTTGAGATTGTGGATTTGGGGTTTTCATGAGCTGCAAGCCATAATCATCACAATTATGACAAATCACGGCTTGAACTATCTTGCTTTGCATGTAATGAGTTTATCTTATATATTAGTTTCCCCTTTTAAGTTGCATTACTGAAATAAATGAACTTTTGCACGATATTCTAATTTTTCAAGTTTCACCTGTAGATTACATGCCAAGCTTATGCTTTTTTTTTAGTTAGGAGTGAAAGAGAATATGAAGTTAAACAATATCATTCCATTTATGCCCAAAAGCAGAACTTTAAACTGGGAATTTAATATATTTGCCATTATAAATGCAGAAAATATGTTGAACTTGAGAACTTCACTTTTGGAAATAAATCTCAGATCAGATGTATTTTGTATGCCATAATTATTTCAAAGGGATATTTTTTTCGGAAGCTGATAGTATAGCAGTGCCTAAGTAACATCCGAACTGGGATCTTTGCAGTAAGGAGAACTGAACTGGCAAATCTCTATGTACCTTTGATCCATCCTTATCTTTTTAATGGCACACTGAAATATTGTATCCTGATTTATGGGAATTCTTTCCTGTTCACGACTTATAAAGTATTAATAGCTGGTCCGGGCTGGAAAATAATACACCATTCCTAACTCTATTAGGATATGAAATCTGGCTTTGGTTAAAATAAGATTCCCTTTAGCAATGGCCAATATACAGTACATATTATGAGTGTATAAAAAACCCCAGACCTCTTCTTATCTAACATACAGCAACATTAAGATTACTGCCTGAGGCTCAGCAAACTTCAAACTTAGAAAGTAAGATTGAGGGAGAGCGAAGGGGTGCAGGCAATCATTGGAAAGTAATTACTGGTAACCTGAGCAGTCACTTTCAAGTAGATTTCATCTAATAAGGGCTATACACAAATGTAATTTTATGTTGATAGACTGATGTATGACAGGCACGCAACAGTACAGATGCACGGGACAAAGATATGCTATGCTATTGTACATTCACTGCAGAAAGCTCCTTGGTCTATAAGCCCTGGTGTCATTTGCTGCTGTGCCAGTGAAGAGATTTTGGTATCTGCCACACAACTGCTAAATCATACCATGTTTCAGAGTCAAATTACAAGCTGAGAGAAGGACTCTAGCCCTTATGAAACCAAATCATATTCCCAAAGTGCCAAAATATACAGCCTGCATTTACATCAAAGCAAGCCCCACTGTATCCATTGGCATTTGAGTATATAGATTTGCATCTTAAAACTAAATTTTTACCGTATGTTTTGGACATAGCGTAAGATGATTTAGTACTGTTGACCCAGTGGCTGGAGTTGATGCTTTTCTCAATAGAAAAGCACACAAACAATGAGCCAGTCCATAATGCTTTGCCAAAATCTGCATTGCAGTTTCTCAAACTTTTTATTCCCCTTTGAAATAAGTCTCTGTTTTTCTCCTTATTTATTTCATACTTCTCCTGGGGGTGTTTTTAAGCTCGCTTTACTGTTGGAGTTGGAAGAGAGCACTACAGCAGGTATTGGTATTTTCATCTGCACAACTTACCATCACTCTAAAATCTGCCTGGCAGCCCAAAGTCCCAAATCTAAAATGACCCAATGAGGGAAGTCCCCTTGTGCCTGTCAACTCACAGGCTTCGTCAATGTTCCTCATACTTGTGTGTGATGTTGCAAGATCAGTATAAATGTGGTGAATTTTCATCATTTCTTTGTCCTCCTCTGTTTATGTCCACACGCTCAAATGTTAAAAAGAGAAGAATGCATCATGGCTCAAATGCAAATGTCATGCCTCGTGTGTTTGCAGGTGGTGTCATGACACAAGTACAAAAGGACTAAACTTCCTGTTGCAACATGCATTCTGTCACTCCTTCCCCTCCCCCAGTTCACTACAGACTACTGCCCAAGCCCTCATGATATAACTGAAATGGAAGGAGTCTCCAGACCACTGTAGAGATTTTTGTGCAGTGAAAAATAGGTAGTTCAAACACATATACACACCTTGCCCACATTGTATGTAAATATTTATAAGTACACCATATCTCCTTCATTAAACTGAATGGAAGTAAGGAAAAAAGATGATTCTTTTTCCTGCAACACACAAATGAGCATTTCCCGGATGGGAGGGAAAACCTTCTTTAGCAGAATAGCAGAACCTTGTAGTACTGGTTCGTTGCACAGTCAGCTAGGAGTTCAGACTGGAATTGGCATTTTTATCCACCTATTGAGTCCTTTCCAAGGACCTGGGATAAGCAGATGTTGGTGTTTGATGATGGTAGAACAGCAGTTCCCAACCTTTTCTATACCCCACACCCCTAAAACGCTTCCCCTTACAAAAGTTTGACATAACAACAATGAAATGCATATGCACTATAATTTTGAAAACCCAAGTTTTCACACCCCCTGGAATATCGTCTTGCACCCCTAGTTGGGAACCCCTGTGCTAGAGGCATGTAAGCTGTTATTTGCCTTTTCATCTGAAAAGTCTTAAACATGTTCTGTTCCCATCTTTTAGCTCTGAAAAAAATTGGATTTCTTGACATCTGTGAGATCTGCTGAGCCTCCACTTTGCAAGACTGTTAAGAAAAATCTGAAGCCTCATCAATTATCTTTGGCATTCTCTTGAACCTCTGTTACTATTGTCTTTATTAGTTAGAGAGAGTCGTGTTTTGATCTTGGTTGCATTATTTTTCTAAACCAAAGGAAGCAGTAAAAGAGAAAGAAAAAAGAGAAAGAGAGAGAAAGAGAGTTTGGGGCAAATCTGTGCATTCCAGTATTTATAACTGAGACTCTTTAGGTTCTGTACCCAGGTTCTGAACTTGTACCCAGGCAATTATCTATAGAATTACAAACTCAAACCTTAGATCTTTATTTGTGCTGGAGGCACGGAGGTATTTGTCTCTTTCTCTCTCCCCCCTCCTCCCCTCCCTCTCTTGTGTATATAGCTCATGTGCTGAAGTGAATTTTAAAAATGGCCTACATATACCTGTGAATTTGTTGTTACTAAAACAAAACCTCAGCATATTGGTTTACCTGCTGTCCTTGCATTTGCCTAAGCCTGAGCATTTCTTAAAACTCAGGACAAGTGGTCAGGTACAGGCCAGTTTGCTGCCCATTACTGTCATTTTGGAGGTAAATCAGAGCTGCCAGTATGGTAGCAGCTTGATTAAAGTTTGGGGCCTTAATAGATCATTTTAAAAACCCCAAATTATTCCCACTCCCCTGTTGATCCATCTGGACCCTTGCCCTAGGTGCATGGCAGTTTTCAACCAGCACCAGAGCAGCCATGTCTGGGCCTGAGGTTCCTGCTTATTCCCCCAGGATGTCTTGTTGCAGACCTAGACCAACATTCTCAGCTGCATTTAATCTGCTCTGAGACAAGCTGGCTATGAGAAAATGCACAAGGGGGTGGGGGAGAGGCACATAAGCAAAAGACACAGAAAAAAGTTGGACAGTTGGCCTGCTTTGTTCACTTGGTAAACTGGAGGGAGGCCAGCAAGAGCGGAGCTCCCTTGGCAATTCAAGTCTGTTCCAATTAATCGTGTTTAACCATTCTAATCACACTTTAGCACATTAATCCTATTTTCAATCCAAAACACATCTGAAAGAGCGGCATGTGGGCCTTTTTATAGCAACCGCAAATCAGATGTAATGGAGAGACAGAGGGCCCTAGTTTACTCTGCACTTTCACTGAACTTAGACTTAATAAAATATGTGACTGAGTTGTGGTTGGATTTACTGCATGATGTTGATGCTTCCACATATAAATAGATCTCCTAAGTAACTTAAAAACCTGTCAGAAAAAGCAGTGAAAATTTGATTATAAGGAATTTAGTACATAGACTGTGTAATAATGAGATTGCTCATCATTTTGGACAGGGAGAAAGACTACAGAACCAATGCAATTTTGATTTTTGTTTTTTAGAAGTTCAGGAACAGGGCTGTCCATCATTTGGTAACCTTACAGAGTCAGGTAAAATTAAAGTTCTAACAATCTTAAATTATGGTCATCTTCAATATTTATTTCTTTGTTTATGAAGCTGATTTCAATCCACCTATTCCACCATTCAAGGCAGCTTATAGATTCACAGGGTTTGATCCAGACATCTTCTGTTTGTTAAAAAGTCTCCTATTCAATAAGGACCCCAGAGGAGGAACAGCAGAAGCCACCACGATTGAAACAATTCTGCCACTGATTTCTGTTGGAAACAAATGGTGTAGTTTTGCTTCCACTGGACTTTGCAAAAAGCAAAAGGTATGTCTATTTTTTAAAAAAAAAATACCACTAGCACTTAATTGTTCACTATCAAAAATCTGTCTTTCCCCAACTGTGCATCTTTATAAGCACGTTGTGTACTGAATGATGTGTGAAAACTAGTAAGTAGTCATATTTTAAAATGTACCTCATATGAGGAGAGAGAGAATTTGCACTTTAAAAGACTTTTTAGTTTCATACTCCTTCCTAGAATTAACCAGTTAGATTATTTTGGGGCCTCCCATGCTGTTCTGGAAGGTTCTGGATCCCTGAAGCAGCTTATTTTGGAGGGGGGACAGAAGAAATAAGAATTTAAAAATTGCCTACATTCCTAAAATAGATTATCTTCTGAACAGAAATCTGTTTATGTATGCTATGGAGACAAACCATTAAAAAACAAATGAAGGTGATAGCATTAAAGCTATTTTAGTAACATTTAAAAAGGAATATTATTCAGTCCTATGACAACTTATTAATAATCTTAAAATCCTGGTGTCTGGGAAAGTCATTACTTTTATGCAGAGGAATGAAACTGGATCACAAGGGGATACAAAATACAGTAGCTGCTTTTTAATTGTTTTCTTCATTTTTTGCTTTTAAATCGGGGCAAAACCTCTTTTCTCTCTCTTAGTCTATTGCCGCTGACTCTTTTTCTCTTTCACTATGGAGGTACTACTCTCCTTTTTTCCCTGGTGGACAGGGTGGCAGAATCAGGATGACCAGAAGACAGAGAACTTAAAAGCAATTATGTAAGTTGTAATTCAACTTCCTTGTGTCCATAGCAAAGAGTGTTCTGATCAGTGGTGGGATTCAAATATGTGAATGACCGGTTGTCTGTGTGGATGCCGCTTCTGGAAGTCCCTTCTGGGCCTGGGAAACAAAAAATTAGCTACCGGTTCTGCTGAACTGGTGCGAACTGGCTGAATCCCACCACTGCTTCTGGTATTCTACAAGAATAACAACATGGCTATAATATAAACATGAAAAGCATATAAAGAGCCCAATCCTTATTTTAAATGCAATTGCGAAATCAAGTGTATTAAATTGAAAATATAGGTATCAGGAGATACAGTCTCTCAAGGACAGCTCTACACATTCATATTGTTTTTTCATCAATGATCTAAAATTATCATTGCTTTTTTTGTTTTGCTCATCAATAATATGAAGTCATCATGGCTGGCTGGGTGTTGAAGTCCACAAATCTTATAGTTGCCAAGTTTGAAAAACACTGAACATATAGCCTTGGGATACCTAGTGGAATCCCGACTAAGTACTGTACTGGCTAAATTTAATTCTGTTTAGATTTTCCAAGGTCAGTAAGGATGGCTAGGTGCTGGTCTCCATTGTGGTGAAATATACATCAACAGAAGCAAAATAATATGCTAGTCATGCCTATTTCATAAATTATAGCAAATTTTATTTTGAAGAAAACACAACTATGGGCCTCCCAACTTCTACTGCTGGGTGTCTATAATAATAAGCAGCTCTTTAGGCAAAGAGCAGATTGTTGGAAAATTGTCAGGAATTTAAATATGCTTTTTAAAAACCTGAATGTCATTATGTGCAGTTTGACTCTCACTTCCATTATTGATTACGAACTACAATTTCTGTCTAAAACTAAGAGAATGGTAGGATAAGAATAGAAAGTAGCTTGAATTTCTTGGATTTTTAAAGCATTGTGGGAGAATTGATCATAATGGTTCTGCAAGACTCATAACTGGTGCATGCAGTTTCTAGATTAATAACAAAATAAGATTTTAAGTTTGTTTCATTATTGTGTAGTTTCTTTGAAATGTTGATGACTGTTGCAGTGTTTCCCAGTCCTATCCTATGCATATTTAATTAAAACAGGGCAAATATATAGGCTGCAAAGATCTTGAAACTTTGACCATTAGATAGCAGCAAAGAGAGACAGAAAAATCCAGCTTTGCTGCCATCTAGTGGTCATCCATATATGGTAAGCCTAGTTGAAAATAACTTCCAGCCTATTAACGGGATTTTGAACCAAGGCCAGGAATTGCAAGAACTATGTGATGCTCTCACTAAACTGTAGATGGCAGGGTATTTTTGAAATTAACTCCTCCAATCAGCTGACCATTAAATTCTTCTGTGCAGGAACACATATGAACCACTTTGTGTTTCCCATTCTTTGTCTTAATATCAAGTTCTGTGTAGGTTTTGGGATGTTCTTTTAACCAAATTTATGGAATAAACTAAATGTCATTGAGGACAACTGTCAAAAGAATTTTCTATTGCTGAAAGAGTTAATTGCAGAGAGGAAAATTCAAATTGAGATTTTGATTTTGAAGAATAATTCACTTTTCCCAGTTTTCCCAGTTAAATAATTCTTTGTACATGCGATGATTTAGATCAGGGGTCTTCAAACCTGGCCCTTTTTTGACTTGTGGACTTCAACTCCCAGAATTCCTCAGCCAGCGTGCCTGGCTCAGGAATTCTGGGAGTTGAAGTCCACAAGTCATAAAAGGGCCAAGTTTGAAGAACCCTGATTTAGATTATGCATAGGTTTAGCCTTGTGTAGAATTAACAGCTTCAAAATTCATCTTCAAAAGAAGAATTTTAGTTACTTTATTTTTGTATTTTTATACCACCCACTACTAGGTCTCATGGCAGTTTAGAATAAAATTTCTGCTCAGACTTGTTTACACTTACAGTATTGATAGTCTACCCTGTCTTGTAACCTTACAAGATGTGTAATATTTTTATTGTAAGCTGCTATGCTATGCTACACTGTGCCATTTTGTACATTCATCAAAATGTGATGGTGTAAAGGAACCCCACTTTCTCTGATGCCTGACTTCCTTGCAAGGTAGGTTACTCTTTTTCTTTCTTCTTTAGCTGTCGAGTGGGAACATGTTAGAAATTTTACATATTTAGCTGTCCAGGAGTAAGAATACAATTTAGCTTTTTTCAGAGTTTCCTCTCTGGCACAGCTAAATAAACACTGTGTAGCAAATGCTTCCAAGCTGTTCAGGCACATTGATGGACGATCCCTTAAAGGTGGAAAAAAATCTTTATCAGCTTACCCACTCTGCCATCATTAAATCAGAACCCCTGATTTAGTAAATTCTTATGCATTTTTTAATGCCTCCAGGTCAGTGTTGATGCCTGATGACTGCCTGGATTATCCCTGCAGGTTTTTAAACAAGGTTTTTCAGGGGGGGGAAAAACTGGTTTGTCTTTGCCTCTTTCCTAGGGTTGGGGGAGAATGGTCAGCCGAAAGTTACCCTGTTGCCTTTGTGCCTAAAGTGGGATTAGAACTCAGGCTAGAACTCCAGGGTTTTTTTTTAATTCCATTTATATCCCGCCCTTCTCCGAAGACTCAGGGCGGCTTACAAGCTTAGCAGTAGCCTTCATTCTATGTATATGCCTGCTTATTAGGGCTTTCACACACACCCACCCAAGCAGCATTATTACAAAGTCAGTTTAATTGCCCCCAACAATCTGGGTCCTCATTTTACCTACCTCAGAAGGATGGAAGGCTGAGTCAACCTTGAGCCTGGTGGGATGCGAACCTGCACTAATTGCAGGCAGCTGGTGTTACTTAAGGAGGCATTAGCCCACTGCTCCACCAAGTTTCTAGCTTTATACATGCCTATGGAGATTCTCAGTCATCCAGGTCATAGTTATCCCATAGGTGCTTTTTCATGAGGCAACTGGACTTGTTTTTCTTTGAAGAAGTTTCTCATCCAAGAAATTTCTTCAGCTCTGACTGAATGGTGGGGAGTCAGAGCCAAAGAAGCTTCTTGGATGAGAAGTGAAACATCTTCAAAGAAAAACAAGAAAGTCCAGTTGCCTCATGAAAAAGCACCTTTGGTCTAGCCTGATACCTTAACCACTACAGGTAGAGCTCACTTACTGATCACAATAAAGATCAGCAAATCTATTGCTCATCAACACAAATATTAAGCAAGATGTCATGTAAATGCACTGACATATAAGTTCCAGCTATGCTCATTAAATGAATCACCACAGGTCATTAAGCACAATGTCATTTTACTGGGACTTGTGACTTCCTACTGGCTTCCCCATTGACTTTGCTTGTCAGAAGCTGGCTATGAAGGTTGCAAATAGCAATCATGTGACTATGGAACATTGCAACCATCATAATTGTCTGCCATTGGCCAAGTGCCTGAATTGCAATCATAGGACTGTGAGAATGTTGCAACAGAGGCAACTTTGAGGACCAGTCACAAGTCTTGTTTTGATGGTTAACAAAGACTACTTGGGCACCAAACTGGCTGTTTTGATGCATTGCTCTTAGTTAACTCACTGAGTTAACCAAGAATTCCAAGAATAGACTGGAATACCAGCACCCAGGCCAAGAGGACATGAATAGTTTTGCACTTTATCGCTGGGTGACTTTGCTGGCCAATGGACAACAGTATACAAAAGCCAAAGAAGAACCAGAAATTTAAAGTTTGTATAGGCAAATAAGGGGTGGGGGGGGGGAGAAATGGCTACTCCCTGACAAGAATTCTTATTTATTTGAAAAGGAATGTTCGTTTGGATGCAATTGCAGAAAAAAAGTAAAATGAAACAGGCAGCCAGAGATTCATCACAGACTTGTTCTTTGCTTCTTTCCAAATTGGCCATTTCTATCAGATATTTGGATAGGAATAGACTGGAGGAGACAGGTATTCTCATTGACATAGCTAAGCAATGATTTCAGCTGTGCCTGGAAACAAACTGGTAATCAATGTAGCCAGTGTAGGACATGATGATATGAATTTGTAAATGAATGTTCATCAATCTTCTTGCTTGATGTATTCTGGATCAAAGGCAGTTTCTCAAGGCTCTTTTCACATAGTCCATACGTGCACAAAAGCATTCCATTCCAAGTAAGTATTTCTAATTATTCCAAAGGATATAATTTTAAGAACATCCTAGTTTGTTTTTAGGAACAGTCTCTAGCTTCACTACAATTCCCCACCATCCAAGAGGTGCTATTATGATTCTTTTCATAGTTCTCCTTCATAGATCTACATGGTGGCTTTAAATAGTTAGCGTATTTTAGCCTCAACTATATGCAAATGTACACAACCATGTGCTATTAACTTTGCTTTGAGTTGCTTAACAACATTAAATATTTAAGTTCTTTCTTACTGAGAATCTTTTTCCAGGACAGATTTTTTTTTGTTCCATATTTTGCTTCCTGTAGCTTTAAGGGTAAGCAACTGGGGAGGAAAAAAAGTCTTTCATTACTCTTTAGTAGCTGATACATCACAGATTTCATTTTGGCAGTTCAAAAGAAGCATAATGAAATGTAAATTGTTCAGCAAGATCAACTAAACCCATAAGTCTTTAATTTAGATTTGGAGCAGGGATGAAGCTATCAATTCATGCTAAATGAAATATGTAACGGTGCGTAATATGATAAAGTAATGTGTGGTGGGGAGAGAGTTCATTTTTTGTAACTCTTTGCTAGATTATCCAAGCATATTTATTTTCTTAGCAAACACTTAATGCAACACATTTCTTTTTTTAAAAAGAACTGGATAGCTACATTAGGAGAACCTAAATTCAGAATGGGCTTTAGCTTATCCAGCTAAGTAAAATTTTATTAAAACATCTAATTCATTGCAGCACTACTCTGGAAGAATTGCAGGATATGGTTAATGTAGTGTATCAGATGGGAATGGCTTTCACAGAGCCACCTGCATTTAATATACAGCTGTCAGAATTCTCTGCTTGCTACCACTTAACCCTGAAAGAAATATGTAACAATTTGATTGGCCCAGAAATCTTCCATGTAAAAATGCATGGAATTATATTAGACACTCATACAAGGACATGTCAAAATGCAAAGCATAGCTTAAAAAGGGAACTCATATAAGCTATTCTTTTCTTTGCATTTGAAAAAACCTAAATTATTATTATTACCTCTTCAAGGTTGGGAAAAATAACAAGTAATTGATGCTGCTCATGTTTTGGATCTGTCTTCATGGACTGAGGCCATTATTATCAACCTAAAGAGGAACAAGTAGCATATGTATACATATACATTTCTCATCCCTATGGGTAGTGTAGTTTGGTGGCTATGATGCGTGATAAGACCTTCTATGTTGTGGGGAGGTAGGTTATTGGCTGGTAATTAGACAGTGTTGTTTCCTTGTGGGGATCTTTCCTGATCCGAACTGTCCTTCCTTGTGTCAGCTAGTCTGGGTGGGAGTCTGCTGCTAGTAACTGGTTCATCTCTGCTATTCGCCATTTATGTACTGCTTTTAGTTTCTTTAGCCAGTAGGTATGGAATATGTCCAGGCCACGTTCTGTGCAGCTCTTCATGTTCTTCACCTATTGTTGAATGTCTGCTACTTTGATGGTTTCTTTTCTGGGAAATTGCTGTGGTCTGCTCTCAGGACCTGCAGCTAATTATGTGTCTTCTCTTTCTCTCATATGTTCTTCCAGTACTGTTCAGTTTGTGCTGTTAGGGGCTCTGCTGTTACTGTTTTATTGCATTGCAGATGGGAATATACTTTGGATGGATTTTTGGAGAACAGGGCATTTATCGTCTTGGCCTCTGTTTCTCTAGTCTATCTCCTTAGCCTAGTAGCCAGTGCAGTGAGCTTTTGTTTAGCAATCTCTGGGGCCTCAGATACCATCAGGCCCTTGTATTTTTCAGTAGCTGAGTCTTATGCTTAAATGCCATAACCTTCTATAATTCTACCAGCTGACTAACCTCTTTCCAAGTTGCCTTGATCATAGCCTCTAACCTCATTTCCCGATGGTGGGTGGGTATGTACTGCAGTTCTTCTTGATCATGTAGCCACGCATCTCTAAGATTACAGTGACTGTAGTGTATACAAGTTCAATGGTTTGAGTTATAATAGTAGGGATTGCTGTGAGGGCTTGTTTGGCATCTTCTAACATACTGTCTAATGGTATTTCTCAACTGAAGCTTGAGAGTTGACTGTAGTTAGTTTATTCATGTTCTTATGCCTCATATCAGCTGCTATGTTCTATAATGGAAGGGCTGGCAGTGACTTTCCAGCTTCAGGTATTGGCTGCATATCCAGTAGTTCTTCTGGATCTTTTTGAGTCTGGGATGTAAAGTTAGTCTATCTATCTGAAGTTGTCAGTGAGCTTCTTATTCTCTATATTGGGTAATGATTTAGTGTACATATAGATCTTCTTTCCATCCATGGTTCCCTCATATGTTTTATGTATCCCCTCTCATTAGGTCTACTTTATAATAACATTCCATCAGTTCCAGGTTTTCTTGTCTTATTCACGTACGGTTTGCTTTAGTGACCCACTTATTGTCACATTGTTTGAGTTTCTAACTTTTAGCCTTGTATTTTGCCATTTTCCCCCCTGAAATTCTGTCTGCGGATTGATTAAGGACTGTAAAAAATACTTAAAGCTGTTAGGTGGCAGCAAAAGTAATTGAAAAACTTTCTACACTGCCATCTGATGGCCATCCAGATCTTGCATACTGAAATTGGTACAGAGACTGAGAAAGAATTTGCTATCAATAATAGACAACATAGACTAATGAATGATGGGAGAACTAACTTTCTACTTATTTAGTGATTTTTTACCAACTGTATTCAAAACAAACATTTTACAAACAAGAGCAAAATTTAAAGGAGCCTATTTTATGAACTTTGATTTATATCCTAATTGATTCAACCAATTATGGCTAAACAAATACAAACAAACAGTATGATGTGTTTAAACATACACAGTATGGGGATTTCCCTAATAGTGAGATGGCAGTCTTAAAATGTTGATATATTTGAGAGGTAAGGACTCAAACATGTAATGAATATGCCCAATGAAATCAGTGAAGATGTAAAGATGCTTATTTTTAGCTAAATTCATCTATTGTCATGATTCCCCCCACTTTGTTCTAAACCCCAGATGTGGAGTCAGCAAACTCAAATAGACACATAAAGAGGATACAAGGGGATCAGGAAGGAAAGGAGAGAAGTTAATCTAACCGTAAAGTGTTGAAGAATCCCACTGCTTGAAGAGACTAGGTTAATTCAAGCAGGAGATCTTTGTATTCATGGCATAATCCACATTATTCTAATGTGATTAAAGAAGTTAGAATCTTGCCCTTAAACAGAGATAAAAAAGAATCCTTGTAATCCAAATTTCAGTTTCCTTGTCAATTAGAAGAGCTGGATAGATCTTCTGGGAAACAAAGACATACAATTCCTTTTTGCAATAACAAGGAACTTTTATATTCAGTTTAAAGAATCTCCCATCTAAAAATATTTCTTATCATGTGGCAATAGAGGTGTAATTTGGATGCTGAATTTTACTTTAGTTTTACGAAGCAAAATTATTTTTCTGCACTGTGTGAATATTGCATAAATCAAAGGGTTAATTCAGTTCTCTTTTGAGAAAAGATCACACTTGGGGTTTTTACTTGAAATGGATGAATACAATAGAATATGATAGAAAGCTATCCAGTAAAGTCCATGTAGACAAAGTGGATAGGGAGAGGTTTTTCTGCACTTTTCATAATTACAATATGCACTTCAATCCAATAAAACTGATCAATCAGAGATTCAGGGATAATAATAATAATAATAATAATAATAATAATAATAATAATAATAATAATAATAATAATAATAATAATAATAATAATAATAATAATAATAATAATAATAATAATAATAATAATATAACAACAACAACAACAAAGTTGGAAGGGACCATGGAGGTCATCTAGTCCAACCCCCTGCTCAGGCAGGAAACCCTATACCATTTCAGACAAATGGCTGTCCAGTCTCTTCTTAAAAACTTCCAGTGTTGGAGCATTCACCACTTCTGGAGACAGGTTGTTCCACTGGTTAATTGTTCTAACTGTCAGGAAGTTTCTCCTTAGTTCTAGGTTGTTTCTCTCCTTGATTAGTTTCCATCCGTTGCTTCTTGTCCTGCTTTCAGGTTTTGGAGAATAGCTTAACTCCCTCTTCTTTGTGGCAACCCCTGAGATATTGGAACACTGCTATCATGTCACCCCTCACCCTTCTCTTCATTAAACTAGACATACCCAATTCCAGTAACCGTTCCCTATATGTTTTAGCCTCCAGTCCCCTAATCATCTTTGTTGCTCTTCTCTGTACTCTTTCTAGAGTCTCGACATCTTTTTACATTGTGGTGACCAAAACTGGATGCAGTATTCCAAATGTGGCCTTACCAAGGCATTGTAAAGTGGTATTGCCTCTAGGTGTTTGCTGATTTGTTGTGTGATTGTCTTTTCCAGAATCTTCCCAGGTATTGAGGTCAGGCTGATAGATCTGTAGTGTCCTAGATCTATTTTTCCCCCTTTTTTCAAGATGGGAACTACATCAGCTCTTTTCTAGTCCTCTGGTAGTTCCCCAGTGCTCCAGGATCTTTGAAAAATATAGTTCAGTGGTTCTGAGATCTCATCTGCCAGTTCCTTGAGAACCTTGGGATGTAATGCATCTGGTCATGGTGATTTGAACTCATCTATGCTAGACAGGTGCTCACTTACCATTTTCTTGCCTATCTTAACTTGTGTTTCTATTCTGTTTTTTATGGCACTGTTTTTGATAGGTTGGACGGTTTTTTCCCTTTGTGTAAAGACAGATGCAAAAAAATGAGTTAAATAGTTCTGCTTTCTCCCTGTTGCTTGTTACCTTCTTGCCACTTTCCCCCACTAATGGACCAATCATTTCCTTAACTTTTTTCTTGTTTTTTACGTGTTAAAAGAAGCTTTGACTGTGTTCTATTGCTTGTGCTCCCAGAATGTTGAATTTCAATATTGCATGATCACTTCCCCCCAAGGTTCCTGTGGCTTTAACACCTTCTATCATTTCATCTCTGTTAGTGAGGATTAGATCCCATATGGCTAATCCCCCAGTTCCCTTCTCTACTTTTTGGGAGAGAAAGTTGTCTGCTAGGTTTGTCAGGAATCTGTTTGATCTTCCACTTTGTGCAGAGTTTGTCTCCCAGTTGATGTCAGGGTAATTAAAGTCCCCCATTACTATTGTGATGTGTTTCCTACATACCTTATTTAGCTGACTAACAAAAAGTTCATCTATTTCCTCTGTTTGGTTGGGTGGCCTATAGTATACACCTATGGCAATGTCATTCCCCCCCTTTTATATTGACCCAAATGCATTCAAGACAGTTTTCATCATTGTTGTGCTCTATTTCTATAGAGATGTAGTTATTTCTTATATAGAGAGCAACTGCACCTCCTCTTTTGTTTGGTCTGTTTCTTTTAAATAATTTAAATCCCTGTAGCTGTGTGTTCCATTTGTGGGTTTCATCCCACCATGTTTCCGTAATGGCAACAATATCATATCTGGCCTCATTTACCTGAATTTCTAATTCACCCTGTTTACTGTTCATACTCTGTACATTGATGTATAGACATTTGAGTCCTTTATGACTGACCCTGTGTTTACTTTCTACATAACTTGTGTGGTGCCTGAGTTCCCCTATTTCCTTACCACCTGTTTGATTAGTGTACTTTGTGTGGCACTCGCTATTAAAAGCTTGATTTTGCTTGACAGCAAGGTTGATATTGTTGTCCACACACATATCTATGTTATATGCACTGATAACCCTATATTTTTTAAATTGCCAGGGACAGGGATGTTCTGTATCAATTAACTCACTGTCCCCATTGTTTAGTTTAAATATTCCTCCAGAAAATCTGTGAATTTATTGCCAAGTAACTCAGTACCTTTCTTGGATGGATGCAAACCATCTCTTTTGTACATTTTTTCATTGGCCCAGCTACAGACATTGTAACTAATATAACCAAAGCCTTCCCCTTTACACCACTCCTTTAGCCACATATTGAATTCTGCTATACACTGGCCTTTTCCATTTTGGTCCTTATATACTGGTAAAACCTCTGAAAAAGTAAGCTTCCACCTATCCTGCTGAGTTTCTGCCCCAAGCTCTGGAAATCATTCTGCACAGACAGTACATCTTTTTGGGACAGATCGTTAGTGCCAAGCTGTACAGTAGCATCCATATCACAGTCCTTGCTGACATTCTTGACTATTTTAAAAATATGCTTCTTGTCCCTACTGGCAGTAGTACCTGGAAGACATGTGACCTCTTTTGAAACCTCTGTATCTTTTCCTAAATTTACATCCCTTATAATAGAATCACCAACCAGAAGGTGGGTTCTCTTTTTGGATGCCTTTCTCTTCTTGCATGACTGATGTGTAATACCTGATTCACACTTCTCCCTATCAAAAACAAGTTCTTCATTTTGGACCACAATCCCCTGCTTATTTGAGTTATCATCACAACTACCTTGACCTATCTCCTTAATGCCCCTATTAAGGTCAGCAAGGGCACTGTATCTGTTATGCAGGGACACAGCGAAAGCTTTGTGTTTATGGTTCACAGCTCTCACCCTGCCAGATCCCACGGTTGTCCACACTGCCCTTCTCCTGCAGGATCTTTGTGTTAGAGGGGCCTGATAGTGCAGAGGCTCAATAGAGTAGAAGGGCTGAACTGGACACCTAATTTCTGCCTGAAGAGCACAGATTACAGACCCTAGATAAATAATCTGTCCTTGTAGACTAGTGATTTGTTTGCAGATAGGACAGTTTCCCAGTTTGAAAAGAGTACTGCGAAAGACAGCTGAAAAACAAGTGTTGCACTGAACTAAGCCAGATTTATGAGATGAAAGGAATCTCAGACGCACTTGCCCTGAATGTACCACTGCTGTTTTTGATTTTTAGTTATATGATTCGCACACCATTAGGCCGCTACTTTCTTCCTCCACCCTCCTTCTTAACTCACAGATTGTAGCTCTTCTCAGCAACCTCTGGGCATAAAATAAAATAAAATAAAAAAGAAGCAATTCTTCATAACAGGATAGGAAGAGTATTAATGATTTTAAACTTTGGAAATGACTCCTGAGAACAACATGGACTGCCAAAAAGGGAAATCAATGGATCATCAAACAAATCAACCCAGAATTCTCACTAGAGACACAAATGGCCAAGCTCAAATTATCCTATTTTGGACATATGTGAAGATCCAGTTCTCTGGGAAAGTCTCTAATGCTGAAAAGGTGGAAGGAAAGAAAAGAAGAGGAGAAAGAAGATAGATGGACTCAGTTACTGTGGTGATGAGTATGCTATTGAGAGACCTTAAAACCAGTTTAGGGACGGACTATGATGGAATAAATCTATGTATATGGTCATTTGATCACAAATAATCAGTCAATCAATTCTTCACATACTACAAGCAAAGCTATGCAGTTTGTAAACATAAGGCATAGTAATAACCCTTAACTTGAATGACTTCAAGAAAGTCTTAGTCCAGTTCATTGGAGGGTAAGTCTATATACTGCTGCTAAGCATGATGGGAATATATTGCTCCATTGTCAGCAGCAATAGGTCTCTGAAATCCTCTGGAATGTTTGCTGGCTTCCTATAAATATTTTGGTTGGCTACTAGAGCAAGAGAATGTTGGACTAGGCAGGCCTTTGGCCTAGTCCAGCATAGATCCTTCCATCTGGCACAACTTCACTTTCCACCATGGCCAATTCTAAACATTTTGGCACCCTAGGCAAAGTCATATGCTGCTGCCCCCTGAGGAAAAAGGCACCCTGTTATTGCTTTTTTCTTCAATTTTTGAGTTTTAGACTCATGATTTTCAGCAATAAATATTTTTCTTTTCTTTTCTTGGACATTTTTTTATTATTTACTATAGATAATTTTAGTTACATCAACACCCTTTGATCTCATGGAACAACAATTCTGTGAAATTATATTTAAGCCCTGATGCAATAGGGCATCAACTGTGCTATTGCATCTACCTTCTTGCTTTTTTTTTACTCTACCCATGCATGCTTCTGGTGGCCTTCTTTTCTCTCCCAGCCAACTATCATTTCTTTAACATAGCATATAGGTTTTCCTCCAATCACTAGACAAATGATCATGCACTATCCACCCGCATCCCCTAGATAGGATATACCCCTCTTAGCTTTACATCTGAATTAAGCACTCTCTCAAATAGAGGAATAGGTGGCAATGGCCAAAATTCATCAGGCACTGAGCACCTCCATGCTTCTCTTGTTAGGCATCTTGACTGTTGGCTTAACCTGTTCAAAGCACCTGCATACATAAGCATGGCCCCACCACAACACATATTAAAGAGATAAATGATGCTTGGTGGGAAGTAAAACAAAGCAAGAGCAAGGGGATTATGGTTATTCCAAGAACTGCCATAAAGTACAGTAGAGGGTGGGTCACTGACTGAAGGATGAGTTTTTCTCTCTCCTATGTGCCGGTGGGAGAAGCCTTGGAGTTCCCCTCTGGTCCTAGGCATTCCAGTCTTGGTAGGAGTAAACATGATAGCATGTCTGACTTGAATTGCTCATTTGTTGGTTGGAATCCAGAGATCCTTTCCACATGAAAAGGCAATTGCTTGGAGACTATCTCATTTCCTTAGCACTCAATTATATTGTGTGGAGCTTCCACTAGGGATTCACAAAGGAACTGAAAGTGGATGGCCTCCAGGAGAAAAAACAGATATTTGGCTTTGCACAATTTGCTGACTCATGGTGTGAAAAGATTCACCCTGTAGAACCCTACCCACATATTAAATTAGGATTAAGGTAAAAGTGTTCAATCACAATTTATAACCATGCTTCTTGTAGGCTAGTTGACAGGGCTAATTATAAGATAACTGAGCATGTTATCAGAATCTGAGCAAACAGCTAACTAAATATGTTAGAGAGGTAAGGAGGCATGACCAACAAATGAACAAAGAGATTGAAGGAAAGATCAACCTTTTCTTCAACGCATGTTCATCTGCTGCTTCTAATTCAGTTTCAAAAGAAAAAAAATGTCAGTTGACCAGGTAGTTCAAAGATTGCTAGTTTACATATAAAATAGAAGTCAGCTCTCAAAATATGGCTGTTTATTTATGTTGTTTAGAAAATATTTTCTGGGTTATTCAAATGGTGAATACTGACCTTCACTTAATGTATCAGGGAAGTCTGTGAGATTCAGATACCCATAGAGATTGACAAGTTCATGCACTAAAGAAGTCTTTATTGACTGTGTCTTGTTAAACCATGACTTCATTGTTATAGTTGGCTACATTCATATGTAATGCTAAAATATAATCTAGCAACTTTCATGCATCAGATTCATACAACATGCTAAGTCAAAAAGGAACGGACCACATTTAGGCTTAACACAACTTGCTTACTTAACACAGTCAAGTTTACTGAAAGTGTCTATCACCACTATGCAGAATAAGAGAAGTCCTTTAGAACATGTAGCATTGTTTAGAGCAGCTTTTCCTGTAAAGACTCATGATTACAATTTCTTTGTCATTTCTAATCCAGTAGTGGGATCCACAATAATGAGGTACACAAATGTTAGTCAAATTCTAGATTAGTACCTTTCTTTAAACATCCGTAAAATTGAACTTCTAATTATTCTTCCCCTAAGAGACTAAGACCAAGGTCAGAACCTAGGTATGTGTTGGGCTAGTAAAGAATATGTGCACATACACACATACACAAACATACATGTATGTATGTATTCCAATTTCTTTACATCTGGAATGATTTTCTCCTTAGTGACCCTAGAGCCTCTCAAACAACCAAGCCTTTGTCGGGAATAAGATAGACATTTGTTTTGTTTTTTGGGTTTTTTTATTTATTTTTTTAAAAAAACAGTTTTTGATAGGGCATGCATATCTTGTCTTTTCTCTTTCTTTTTTTTCTCCCACCCTTAAAATCATGACAAAAGGAAAGTATTTATTACCAGCAAGGCTGCACCCTGAGGCCAAAACTAGTCATCTTTGATTTAACTTTTAGCTGGAGTTGCTGAATTAAATGCAGTTTTGTTTTTATCTATTTGCATGGAAGGGTTCCAGATAAAACAACAGCTCTAGTGACCTGGGAGCACTTGTGTCATGATAATTAGGTTTGAAAACTCATATATTGTTTTCATAAGACTATTACATTTTCCATAATTACATTAAGCAAAAAATAAGGATGCATGGCAATAATATTTATTATTAATACCAGACTCGAAAGGCTTACAACATGTGAAATTGAAGGTAAAGGGCCTTGAAGACAAGCTGAACTTCAAAACAATGTACCAGAGCCCAAGCTTTCAGCAAGTCATTTAAAGAGAAACAACAATAGAGTGAAAAATAGCCCAGACTTCTGCTTCCATTTCGAATTCCGCACTCCTAAGTGTTTCACTGCTTGTAATATAACAATGTTTTATACTCTCATTATTTTAGAATTCTCTGTTACTGGAGATATAAAAGCCATACTTATCTCATGGGTAAGATAGTAATTGCTATGGAGCCAGGGGAAACAGCCCAAATCAGCCTCTTATTTTCTGTGTGTCTGTGTTCTTTTGTTTGTGGGGGGGGTTGTGTATGTGTGTGTGTATATATATATAGAGAGAGATAGATGATAGATAGATAGAGGTAGATATAAAATCTACATCTGTCTGTCTATCTATCTATCTATCTATCTATCTATCTATCTATCTATCTATCTATCCATCCATCCATCCATCCATCCATCCATCCATCCTTCTATCATTTCCTGGTCTTTCACAACCAACATGGCTAAAGCTGAGAATTCTGGAAGTAAAACACCTGGAGTCTCATTTCAGTTTTCAGAATAAAGACATGCTCATGACTTGTTACAGACACTTACATATCAGGGCTTCCTTTACAGTATTTCCCTCTTGATGCCCTATGTTCTCTGAAATAGGTTTTTCTAACATTTGTGAATTCTTTAAAAATGCTTGTTTTCTATTGAGTCTTTGGGCCTTTCTCCATTGCTGAAGTATGCCTGAATCGACAGAAAATTATACTGGCATGAAATGTGCTTATCCCACTGACAATTTCTGTCTTGTCTCTATTGCTCCTCTTTTCATGACAGTAAATACCTGATTTCCCTTTAAAGTGCAGGATGGCAAAGCTTACCAGTCTTAATATTTCTTGAGGCTGGAAACAAATATGGCTTTCTTAGCTCCAAAAATAGAGAATTCTGAAATAAGTGCAAATTTGTGGTGTGTGCATTGCTATTTTCAATTCCCAACAACCTTCTGTATATCACAAGCTGTATCTTATTGTAATATTCTTATTGTAATATGCATGGTAATAGACTTTCCTAACCTGACACTCACCAACTTGCTGGACTGTAACTCCTGAGGATCTCCAGTCTTCTTGGAGCTGAGGTAGGCTACAGGCCAAGACATCTGGAAGATGCCAAATTTGGAAAATTATGCTACTGCCTCAGACCTGATTCAGAATGGCTATTGAAACAAACAATTCCATGTTTATTCATTTTGCTGGTTATCAATAAAAATATTATCCATACCCACTGAAGCTGATTATTGCAGCTTTTTCTGTCTCCCCCAGTTGACTAAATAGAACATACTGATTTTAAATGGAATTCGCTTTTCAGTTGGTCAAATTGTTTAGATCACCAAAGCAAATTAAATATAAAGCATTTTTAAACTCTTGGCTATATGCTGGTTAATATTGGGGAGACAATCAAGACAGTATTAAAGTGGATTACAATAGGAATGGTCAGGGAGAAAATGAGATGTTGGTGTGCTCGTAACATACATTCTGTACTAAGTCTTGTACATCAATCAACCAGAACTAATCTAATGGTAAACATATACCGTAAGAGCAAAAGGACTGCTCAATCCTCTTAGCTTTAATTAAATACCTTGAGAGATTTTTCTCCTTAACCACTATATGGGATTAATTAATTTGTGGCAAAATTGTGTGCTCTTTGGGCTGTGCCCCTATAAATCAAAGATTATCAAATATAACAGCAGTCTTTTCGAAAATATCCAACACAAATATATGGATAAAATTGTAGCTGTGCATCTAAAAATAAAAGAACCTGAGTCTTGTGATGAGGTTATGCAACTCAGTAAAAGAAGCTGTAGTAATGCCAATTTTGTGTTTATAAGTTGCAGATAGGTAGAGATGAAGGAGAGCAGGATGGTGGGAGCAAAGCTTAAATCTAGCTTTTATATCACACTCAGATGGATGATTGGTAAAAATCCAACTCATTTTGCAGGTCTTGTTATACACAGATTGATCTGCTGTCAGATTGAGAAATGTTGGGGGCTCAGTTTCTTCATCCAATTAAGAATTATTTGCTTCTCTTTTGCAGGTCTGTAGATGGATTTGGTAAAATAATCAAAAGATATTACCTTTCTTTTCTACTAGAGTCACCAATTGATGGGATAGAGGGAAGAGGCTTTTCAATTGTTTTCCCCAGGCCTTTTTTTGTCATAGAACGCTCAGAATGGAGTTCCGGCACCTTTTTTGGATGGATCCTTGTAGGGTAGGCAAGGCGGAGTTGTATGACATGTGTGAGTTCTGGCACCTTTTTCTTTTACAAAAAAAGCACTGTTTTTTCCAGTTTTAGGGGCCTCCATGAGTTATATCCATTGACATGTCATATGATGAGATTTTAGAACCCAGACAATATTTTCTATGTAGGAAAACTTTTAATCTGATTTATTTGTAATTGATACTTAAATTTTAAAACTTTAGCTTTAACTTTAACTTTTTCCCTGACTAGTATTGAGTATCAAGTTCTTTCTTTTTTTTAGAAAAGCAGAATATCACCGATGCACATATATCTGCCAATATTTTTTGTAGCTGCTCTACTACATTTCAGAATTATCCATTTGCTTGTAAGCCGTGGAAAAATGTCTAAGCATGATCTAATCCGTTATAGTAAAGTTTATAAGTTTTTGCTTTTCTTAAATAAGCAAATGACTCATGTCAAAAAGATAGATTTATGAATGAGATTGTGAGGGGTTTATACAAGCGAAGCATAATGTAAAATTAACTATGAATACTTTGATCTAAATGACCTGTGTATATTTTGTTTCATATGAAGAATTTTGGCCGTAGTCCTAAAGAACGGATGTTTAATGGGAATACGTTCCATTGAATACAATAGGACTTACTCTGAATAAGCACTCACATCATTGCACTGTAAGAATGTTGTTAAACAATTATCAAGAGCGCCACGTAACTTAATGTTTAATTAGGAAGCTGGAAAATAACTACAGATGATTTTTCCCCCCAAACATTCAGTTTCAGACTAATGTAAATGTACTGAAGGTTACAAACAGTGCAAGAACACAATGCATGTCCTTTGCTTTTGGATCATCAAGCAGATCTCCTTGGGTTGTTATATATCTATTATTTGGCGTTGAAATAACCATCCAGTTGCCATTTTTCTAGGAGGGCTAGTAGATCAAGCTGGTCTTCTCCTTGTTTTTCCATTTCCTGAATTGTTTATCTTCTCTTCCATCTGTTTTCCTTTTAGGTCCTCAGGCTCCTTCTGCTTTAAATAGGAAGTCTTTACCTCTTTCCTTTTGTCAATTTCTTTTCTGTATTCTCCATTGTCTGTATTTGTTGAGCAGTTCAGTCTTCTGTCATGATATTTAATTGTTCCACTTTTTCTGCAGTATCCTGCATAGATGATTCTTTAGTTATAGTCATAATTTGCTTTTGCATTTCCAGGCTGTCTTCTGTTTTTCCCCCCCTGTAGCTTCTTATTTCATCACCAGCTGTAGCGGTAGGGGTGCTGACTAAAATATTTAACATTCCCTTTAAAAACAGGGTGTTACCCACAATTTATTTTATTGATAGTGATTTAAATGCTGTTTTATTTTGAATCTACAGAAACACTCGGAGCACATATGGGAAAACATTTAATATATCACGATTTTCCATTTTTAGATAACAAGATTACAAACTGTATGACAAATCTTATGGATTTCAATATAGTACTCAATTTATTTGACTCAAATGGAGGAAGAAATTTCTAATCCATACTGTGCGGATGGTGTCATTATATAGATGCATCACCAGATGGTGCTAGATTTATATAACCCTTGGGATTATATTATTTAGCTGGGTAAATAGCAATTCCTCTTCCCTTCAGCATAACTCAATATGTAACAAATTATACTTTTTATTTAGCACTGTCAAACAGAAAGTGAATTGTCAAGAAAATACAAATAAAGTTAACATTAGAAATATATTCTAATGCTCAACACTTCCGTTTTCATACATTTGGCAAATCTGAAGCTTGTCTGCTGTAATCCTACTTGTTATGATACAAACTTTGGGAATGATTGCAATCTGTATCTGGCAACGGGGAACAGAACAGATTCTAACTTCAAGTATTTGATGTGCATTGCAGCAAGGACTCAGTCTTGTGCTTGTTTCAAATGTTCTTAGACTATACTTCTAAGACTGGTGAGGCCCATCTAGTTGGAAGATACTGTCATGTTTCCATTGGATCCCAGTTCAGAGAAGAGGAGCAGGATATGGAACTGGGATCCTCAGATGGGATGGCATAGTCCCTCAGAAAAGGTGAAGAGTCCAGGGACTGAGGGCAAGGCCATCTGGCAGTGCGGGGGTGGGGGACGTGACTGGATGGAGAGCCACCTGCAGGAGTTTATCAGCTGCAGAGAGCCAGCAGAGATGACAAGCTCCAGACCACCTCTGACAAGGAACAGCTGCCTCCCCTGCCTGATCTGTGGGTGCGGGCAGTGGAGTGGAGGAAGGCACAGAGAATGTCAGCAAGATTGCTTGTGAGGAAGCAGCTCTGACACTACTCACAAGGAACACCTGGCGAAGGGTAATTGAGGATGTCGAGGAAAGGTGTGTTTGTCAGGAACACCTGTTTGCTTTGGGGTGCATCTTCCTGGTTTTCGTGGACTGTGTTTTTGGACTCTGAACTTCGGACTTTACTTGTGGACTTCAGAATTGCTTTTCTGCCTTCAAAATTTTGGACTGTGCTTTGGCTTTTGGATCCTTGATCTCTGTTTTGCGGATTGAGGTTTTATGAGCAGTGTGTCTTGCCCTTGTGCCTCATGGGTCAACATGACCCTAGTTTGTGGAACCAGGTGATTCTGGCAAAGGGGAACTATTGACAGGGAAAGTGGGATGGAGCTGTACCAGTTCCATGGGTGAACGTTTGGACGCTGTGTTAGTTAACTGACTTTAACTAACACCTGCCTTTTCAGTGTGACTTGGGTTAGAACAGATACCTTGTTTCGAACAGACACTGAAAATCCTTAGCGGTTTCAGCAAAGTCTGGTGCCTGGTTGAATCACAGTATCCACCAAAAATCCCAAGTCAACAAATAAATGAAGATACTCTGCTACAATCAATAGCAAAAAGTAGTTTAATACAAAGGACCCCTCCTTTTTCATCAGAGACAGCTGCCATTTTCCAACATTCTACATAGGGTGTCCTTATAATCGTGGAAATAATGAAATATTATAGAAGCATACAAAACTGATAGCAGAAAAAAGACGTAGTGATCCAATGAGTCTGCCTTTTGAGTTTATTTATTTTGCTTTTCTTTTCTTTTTAATTAATATTTTTATTTATTTTTTAATCTTTATTGGATGGTGGACATGTGTTTATCTCAAGCATGTTTAAACTCAGTTACTGATGATAGACCCATTACCTCCTCTGGACGTTGGTTCCAAGCTTCCACTATTTTTTCTGTGAAGCAGTACTTTCTAACAGTACTTTTGAACTTCCCTCCTGTCAGTTTGAGGTTATGCCCCTGTGTTCTTGATTATGTGTTAGGGCATGTTCTCTTGTTAGCATTATGTTTATATCTGGGTGGAGTCCAGAGGTTTGTGTATGTCAGATTGAGATTGGACTGAATCCTTGTAATTTAAGCTATTATCTCTTATCTGTCACCTTTAAAATTCTTATTTTTAAAATGTAAAAAAGAGTAATTTTGGATGAGATGTGTGACATATAAATTTAAATAAATAAATAAATAAATAAATAAATAAATAAATGAATGAAAGAAAGAAAGAAAGAAAGAAAGAAAGAAAGAAAGAAAGAAAGAAAGAAAGAAAGAAAGAAAGAAAGGTTGGTAGATCACACCTATGTGATTTTTCCCCCAAACAACAAACATTTCCTCACATGAAAGAACAAAGAACTCTCTGTTCTGATAAAGAAGGCATCAATCATATCTTCTGTCCTAATGTAATAGTTTTCTGTTAAGTCGTGGGCTCTTGGGTGCAGCAATGACGACACTGTTACGTCGTAGGCTCTTGGGTGCAGCAATGACGACACGAGGCTGAGTACAGGATAACTCATACTTTATTCTTGCTGGAACTGTACTGAAACTTGGGCTGCAACCAGCCACAATATATAGTCTAGCCCCTAGGTGGCAGCCAATAAGTTTCAACCCACTCTTGCCGCCTGGGGCTAGCCAATTGCAGGACCGGAGACAGCCAGTCTGGGTTGCTGGAGAGCCGTTGGCTGCTCCAGCAAAGCACGTGGTGTATCACCACAAGCTCAGTACATAACACCCCTCCCCTCTTAGATTGAACTATGACAACCGCAATTAGCCTTGACAGTTGTCAAGACTTATTAATCAACTCACATACAACTGTAGTGATAATAATAAAAATAATAAAATCACTGTGTCTACAATGAGATTAAACAACATCTAATGAACAGGTTTCCATTGCAGAAAAGAGCAGTTTCACAATGCACTAATTTCTGTAGTTAGTGGTAACAAGTTTTACAACAATATGCATCACTTTATTTTACAATGTAATCTATGAGGTACGCAGGAGGCTTGTGTGGCCTAGAGGAACGTCTTGGAGTTCCCATCACTTTGTGGTCTACTAGCTTACCCAGTGGGCTGGGTAGACCCATGTCTCTTTGTGCTCCAGTGTCAAGGGGATTCGAAACACTCTGGCTGGCCTCACCAGGTTGGCCCACCCCAGAGTCAGTCTGTTCAGCAGAGTAGGCACAGCGGTTGCTGAAATTCGGTTGGCTCGCTTCGCCAGGGGGTCCATGTTGCACTCCCGTGCTACCTGGTTCTTCCTCAGAATCCATCTCCTCTGAGAAGGAAAAACCCTGGTGGTCCAAGTGAGGACTGGCTTGGCTACAAGTTTGAGGACCTTGGGAGGGACTTATGATGCAGTCCTCACTTAGTGGCCATTCTGGAAACCTTTTCCTGAGTTGATCGATGTGTCTTCTGAAATGATTGAGACGGCAGAGCCGGAGTCCAACTCCATCTTACATGGAACTCCTTATAGCTCTACTAAGAGCTTAAGTTTAGGCCCTGGTGCGGCAAACGCTTCTCCGGCTTTTGAAGAATCCCACACTAACTGGACCCTGAGCCCCTGTACCTCTCCTAGTCGGTTCCTCCGACTGGTGTTTGGGTGGCCGGTCTCTCTGGAGGGCTCTGCAAACCACCGCGATGTGGCCAGTTCTTCCACAAGCTCTACACGTGGCCGAACGAAATCTTCAGTTGGCGCGAATATGGTTGCCTCCGTACCCCTTACATCTCGGGAAGAGAACTGTCTTGTAACCGCCCTCTCACTGGTGGCTGTTGCAGTGTTGCGTGTTGGGTTGCCTTTGGAGTTTGTTGATTTCGGGTTCTTCTTCTTCTGACGATTCTCCGGCACATTTGGTGACCTCAAGATGGACTGATTCTTCGACTTTTGAAGGTTTGGTGGGCTGAACTGTCTGCACTGCGCCCCTGGCGGCTTTGTCAGCCATCACTCGCCCTGTGCCTCAGAAAACGTTAAATTGAGTCTAGCAAACAGTCTCTGCTGAAGGGTTCTGTCCTGAAGGCCACAGACAAGCCGGTCTCTTAGTCGTTCTTCTAGGTTTGAGAACTTGCAAAGGCGTGCGGCCTGTCTAAGGCCCGCAATGAACTCCGAAGCTGTCTTCCCGGGTAGCTGCACTCTTTGGTCAAATTTGAACCTCCACACCATCTCTGACATCTTGGGCTGGAAGTGCCCGGTTAGCTTCTTCTTAAGGTCTGCGTATGAGACTGCTTCGATGGGTGTCGGCAGGAAAAGATTCTCTTTTCGAAGGTTGCTGGGCTGGACACGCAAAGCAACGTTGCGGCCTTCAGACCTTCCTCTGTGATCTGATTTGCTCTGCCATTCTTCCGGATGCTTCACATCAAATTCTCTTAGTTTGCCGACCTTCGGCATTCTTCCTTCAAATTCCTGCGATCTTCAGATCCTGCTTCTAGGCTCAGGGAATGTGTCCGCTGAGCGCGAGGCCGCTAGTGTGGCTTGCCAGCCGGCCTAGAGACGGGGGGGGGGGGAAATGCCTCTTCCCTCCAGCGTGTGCTGCTGATCCCTTGTTGACTTCAGCTCTTAATCTTCATCGCCACTGTTACGTCGTAGGCTCTTGGGTGCAGGAATGACGACACGAGGCTGAGTACAGGATAACTCATACTTTATTCTTGCTGGAACTGTACTGAAATTTGGGCTGCAACCAGCCACAATATATAGTCTAGCCCCTAGGCGGCAGCCAATGGGTTTGAACCCACTCTTGCCGCCTGGGGCTAGCCAATTGCAGGACCAGAGATAGCCAGTCTGGGTTGCTGGAGAGCCGTTGGCTGCTCCAGCAACGCACGTGGTATATCACCACAAGCCCAGTACATAACATTTTCAATAAAAATAAACATTTGTTTTTCTCTTATGAGGAACATTCATTCATGGAAGGCTCCATCCAGAAAACATTTCCTTCTTCAGAACATGCTAAAATGAATCAGACTGAAAAAAACATGACATAAGGATTATTTGAGGGGGAAAAACAGATTTGCATAATCTTTCAATATGCATACCACGAGAGAATAAGAGAAACATACAATCTTAAACACAATTTGAATTGGAAATTTAAGTTGTCTCTCATTGCAGTGGAGAAGACTATAGTCAACAAACAAGAATACTCAGTCTACTAAAGTAACAAGTCTTGATGGGTAACAACATTTGTGTTCTTCTTTCAGATGATTTAGTATCCTTGAACAAGACTTGGGCTAGTCAGTCCTTGATATGAAAGATGGCTTGAAATAGACATCTGTGCTCTCTAAAATAGGTCACATGGTTAGCCTAGATAAGAGATGCAGCTTTTAAAAAAATCCTAAATCCTCTTTAAGGAATTTGGTTGAAATTACTACTCTCCTTCCAATTGGCTTTGAGATTCCCACCATTATCCTTTATTTATAATAACAGAATACACAAATTCTAATTAACTCTTAGAGAAGGTTTAGAGACTACTTGTTTGCTTCTTTTCTGCTACTCATCATGTGTGAATGGCCACCTAAGTGACAAGAGATTATTTTCTGCTCCTCCAATGCAAAACTCTTTTACACAGACAAAACCTGACACCTTCTCTACTTGTGTGGAATTCATTTCCTTGCTTAATGAAGATTACAATTGTTGCTGAGCTGTCCAGATATTTAAGTAAAGAAAGCAATTTACAAAGGCTGAGAATTGAAAAGCTGGAAAGCTTTTGCAGTCCCATTACTATTCCACGTAAATATTTCACCCTCCTTTGTGATATAAAGTACACAAAATATCACAAAGCAGGGGAGGGGACAATAGGAAAAGGATAGTACAGAAAGCATCCAGGTAGCATTTATAGTGTACTTAGTTACAGAGGAAAAGGAAAAACTATCTAGGGCACTTCTCACACAATACAATATCAAATCAGGCTAGTCTACTAGATTTGCAACCTGGAATAGAGGAACATTTAGTTCTGGCTCTCTAAAGTGTGTCGGACAATGGATATCATTCAATTGAAGGTGATTTGTGGTGCTTTATGAGATCAGGACTCCTCATTATAGAAGAATTCCTAATTACACAAAGTAGAAAATTCAGTCAGCTGAATGTATATTTTCCCATAGAGTTCACATCAGAAGAGCTGAGTAGAGAAGGCTACACTGCCACATATGTTTCTACCACTCCACTCCATATATCCTGAAAAGTACCATCCAATAATTTAATATATTTTAAAACATATTGCTGTTAGAATTAAGATCAATAAGGAGTGCTAGGGATAAGATTCATAAGGAGAAGGTTCAGATGCTTAACTCATGCAAAGTCTGAAAATCAATTGAAAAGAGAAAAGAGATATGAATATACAGCTGCTGAACCTAGCCTTACCACCTTAAAAAAAACTGGACAAAGAAATAAACCTTAATCAAGAATGATCACAAATAGAGGAAAATAACAAGGAAGAGAGTTTTCAGAACATCACAGAAATCAGAAGCAAATCACAGTAGATATATCAATACTCAAGAGAACTACACTGAATGAGATTATAAAATTGTGTAAACGTCTGCAGAGAGTGAATATTCCAACAGAAAGTGAGGCAAGGTAAGCAATAGACCAGCAGTGAAATCTGAAATCACCAGAAACAGATTAAATGCCCAATGAATTGTTTAAACCTGCTAGGGGAGGAGAAATAAAATTGCTAAGGACCAACAAAATTGGAACAAAACTATATGGCCTAGAGATTGGAAAAATATGTTATGTGTGCTGTGTAAACTGAAGAACAGAAAAAATCCCAGCTCCTAAATTATATAAGAAAAGGAGTTTCCTCTTTCTCCCCCTTGTCTTTATTATAAATATTTGGGCATTTCTCACAGTTACCCAGACCATACTCATCTTCCATTTGGATTACTGCAATCCACTCTACATGGGGCTGCCCTTGAAGATCATCTGCAACTGATCCAGAATGCAGCAATATGTCAGTCTTAGGTGCTCCACAGTTCACCTGAAGAACATCACTGCTAAGTGCTGCCATTGGCTACCCAATTGCTTTCTGGGTACAATTCAAGGTGTTGGTTATCACCTTTAAAGATATACATGGTACTGGGCCAGGTAAGTTATGAGACTGCCAGTTCTTCTAGGTTAGAGAGGGTAAGTATCCTCTCTTTCTCAAATATTGCCACCTGATGGGACCTCAGAGGTACCTTCTCAGTGGCTACCACTGCTCTTTGAAACAGCTTCCTCTTTCCTGCTCTTTTAGCCTTTCAGAGGGTTGTAAAGATGTGACTCTTCTCTGAAGCATTTGGCTAGGATGGGAGTTAAGCTGCAAGAATGTTTGGTTTGGTCCTTGGAGGAAAGAGTACTTTTGTTTTTAACCATGATGTATGAGATAGGTGGCCATATAAGTCCTGCAAATAAATAAATTAATAAACTTGGAGTAGGCAGATTTGTGGCACCCTGTGGCTGAGCAATTAAAAAGAGTTTTCTCATCAGAAATCAGGCAAGAGAGTGTAGCTACACATACCCCAGCATAGCTCAAGGGACCTGGTGGTTGAGGTTTTGACAGGGTGATTGAAGATCATACACGATCACACCTCCATTGATGAAAATCCAGCCACTCCCAGAGGTTTGCTTAGCATACAGGCTGGAAGGGGTTTACCCAGCATGCAGTCAGTTGAAATACAGTAAAGTTGGTAAATTATCTGGAGGCTTGGTGTACCAACCTTTGAAGAAACCATAGCCAGAAAGGGAGTTTATCAATATGAAAACATGTCAAACCACTTCATTGTCTATCTTAAGAGACCCCAATTGTAACTTTTGAAATTTGAGAACATGTCAGTAGACTTGAAGAATAGATGGTGGTTTCCCCATTTACAAAATGACAGCCATGGGAGACATGAGCAGTTCTAAAGCACAATTTACTAATATGCTGTCTGTCACATTCTATAGATTCCTTGTGTATTCGATATTCAGTGTAACCTCTATACCTTTGCTCTTTCTGTGGGCAGATGAGCATAGTTTCCAAAAAGCATAGGACTGTACAAAGATATGCTTGGAAATAAAGACAATCCTGGAGTCTGGCACCTGGCTTTTAACTTGACAACTTCCCATTTTTAAAAATTAAAATATTGTTTTAAAGGTATAGAAAGTCAAACAGGGCAGGGAGGGTGTTGAGATCTATCTGTGGGCCCACTGGTAGATGCCATCTTAGGAAGCCTGGATACCTACCTTGTCTTACCTTCTCCTGTGTGTATATTTGTGGGAGGGGGAGGTAGAATTAATACTCCCACAAGTATTGTTCCCAAGTAGCAAGAATTTTGATAAGCTGCTTCAGAAATATAGCTCTGCATTTGTAGCACATCGTTTGACTTGACCATCAAGAGAACGACATTTAGTATAATCTATTATTTGTAAAAGGAGTTTGTGTCCAGCTGTTTTAAATAACCTTCCTCCTACTTAATATCTTGGTAAAGGGATTTGCAAAATCCATCTGTTCTAAAGGTGCAGCTGCTGTTCTGGGCAGAATAAAATATTTGCAGCTGAAGTCCCTCTTACATGGTTTTGATTTTTTTTTTAAAAAAATGACAATTTCAATGTATTTGAATCAAGACAAACAAAACAAATTGACGCATTGTCTAGTGTACGACCAAAAAGTCTTGATCATCACGGTTGGTGGTCTGGAAACTCTTAGGCTAAAGAGGGATTTGGGCAGCCTAAACTCCTTTTGAGTTGAATAGAACCATGGGGCCAAATTAACAGCTCCAGAATCAGGCCTCACTGCAGAGAATGGTAGTACTAAAACTAATTATCCTCCTATTGAGATTTCTCTACAGGCCAATCTCCACCCACCCCCTTAGTCTCCCCCAACAAACTTTTTCATTAAGGTAATTAATTACTACTCCTGGATTGGAGCTCTGTGATTAAGGTAGTGACTAAGAAGTTAATACCAAGTGTAAACACCTCTGGTGTTCCCGCTAAGTATGGTTTTTCATAGGAACAGAAATAATGGCTCCAAGAAGAAAAGCTTAAATACTTGGCATTGGGCTGTGTGTGTGTGTGTGTGTGTGTGCGTGTGTGCGCGCACGAGCGTGTGTACACCTGTAGCTCTAGTAGTCTTCAAGCATTGTGTCTTTGCTGTGACATGTTCTAAAACAATCATTTATACAGTTTGATTTCTTTCTGTGAGTGTTGGCTGAAGTTACTTTTCTGAAAAGAGAAAGAGAGAGTAATTGGTTGGAGGGAGCAAAAGGAAGAGAGAGGGAAAGGGAGAGAAGGAGCAAGGAGCAATACTGTATAGCAGAAACTTGAGTAGGTGCCCCAGTTTGTCCATCTTTCTTGGCATCATTTTATTTATGTATTTTCTAAAGGATTAGGCATAATCAGTTCCAGAGCATGGGCTCAGGAGCACTGGCTGCATCTATTTTCTTGGCAACCACTATAAAAATGTTATGCCATCTCACAGTGCTGATCTTTGTGCTGCGGCTTGAAGGAGACAGTGTTAATGTTTCAAATTCGGTGGCAGCATTAGTTAATCTATTCCATGTTGTTATAGGCTAAACCAAAAAAAAAGAGAAAAAAATATCCGCAATCCCACAAGGTTTAATTTGAGACAGAGAAAGGAAACAAGGTTAGGGTCTAAATTTTATGCTAAGACCTCATCCTCAAATATATGAAGGGTAATGTTTGAGCAAGTGCAAAATTGATTTTAGTGGGGGGGGAAGTCTAGATCTCTACATTGGGCATACAGAAATCTGTCAGATTTACTTTTGTAAAACTTACTTCTCTGATTTTGGGATTTGATGACTAGATTTGTTTTGATTCATAGAAATATGGTGTATTGTTATTGCTTTTATTTGTGATGTATGTTTTATATGTTATGCCTTTATTTTTGTTTAAACTTATAGAGTAAGAGGTTATTTTATACTTGTATCTGTATTGAAGAAAGTGGGAAGTTATTATTCTTTTTCCATAACTTTTTTTCTTACGCTATTTATTTATTTATTTATTTATTTATTTATTTATTTATTTATTTTTTTATTTATTTATTTTATTTATTTATTTATTCAATTTATATACCGCCCTTCTCCTGTAGGACTCAGGGCGGTTCACAAGGTTTTTAAAAACAGATACAACAATTACAAAACTTAAAATCAATTAAAAAGAATTATATAAACCTTGCAATAAAACCTCAGTTAAAAAACAGTTAAAATCCCAATTAATATGCTCAGACCAGGCCAGAGAGCTCAAAGAGCCAGGTCTTCAGGTCCCGGCAGAATGAGCGAAGGTCAGGGGCAGTCCTAAACTCTACAGGCAGCTGATTCCAAAGGGCAGGCGCACCCACAGAGAAGGCCCTAGCCCTGGGTATTGTCTGCCAGCAATCTTTTACCGGCGGTACCCTGAGAAGACCCTCCCTGTGGGAGCGCACAGGACGAAGGGAGCTTGATGCCGGCAGCAGGTGTTCCCTCAGATATACCGGACCCAAGCCATTTAGGGCTTTATAGGTCATCACCAGCACCTTGAATCTCACCCGGAGGGCAACCGGACGCCAATACAGTTCGCGGAGCAGAGGTGTTACATGGGAGTATCGGGAAACCCCCATCACAACACGCGCGGCTGCATTCTGCACCAGCTGAAGCCTCCGGGTGGTCCCCAAGGGCAGCCCCATGTAGAGAGCGTTGCAGTAGTCCAATTGGGAGGTTATGAGCGCATGAGTGACTGTGCGCAGGGCATCTCGGTCCAGGTAGGGCCGCAACTGGCGCACCAGGCGAACCTGGGCAAAGGCCACCCTGGTCACGGCTCCTATATGGTCTTCAAAACTGAGCCGTGAGTCCAGGAGGACGCCCAAGTTGCGAGCCCTATCGACGGGGGGTAACACCTCACCTCCCATCATTAAAGGTGGAATAGACTGGTTAGTCCGAGATGCCGGTATGCACAGCCACTCAGTCTTGGCAGGATTGAGACGAAGCCTGTTTCTCCCCATCCAGACCTGGACCGCCTCCAGGCAACGGGACATCACGGCGAGGGCATCACTGGGTTGGTTCAGGGTGGAAAGAAAAAGTTGGGTATCATCAGCGTACTGATGATACCCCACCCCGAAACCACGAATGATCTCGCCCAGCGGCTTCATATAGATGTTGAACAGGAGGGGAGAGAGAACCGACCCCTGAGGAACTCCACAAACGAGAGGCCTCAGGACAGACCTCTGCCCTCCCGTCAACACCGATTGCGAACGGCCCAGGAGATAGGAGGAGAACCACTGCAAAACAGTGCCTCCCACTCCCAACCCCCTGGAACCGTTCAGGGTACATTAGGCGCCTAGGGCGGAACCATCTGGTCGGTTCCACAGCCCAGCGGCGGGGGGTGGCATAACGGAAGACCAGCTGCAGGAGATGATGGTCGGACCATGACAGGGGAACAACAACCGGTGAACCCCTTCCCAAATCATCCAACCACTGACCAGACAAGAACACCAGGTTGAGAGTGTGATCCCCCACATGAGTCGGGCCTTGAATTACCTGGGTCAGGTCCATGGCCGTCATGGAAGCCATGAACTCCTGGGCTAACTCCGACGACCCTCCCAGGGAAGGCAGGTTGAAGTCACCCAGCACTATAAGCCTGGGGAACTCCACCGCCAACCCTGAGAGGGTGTCAAGCAGCTCAGGCAGAGCTGTTGCCACACAGCTGGGTGCCAGGTATGTAAGCAACAAGCCCATCTGAACCCGAGGGCCACATCTCAGGAGGAGGGACTCACTCCCAACAATCTGGTTAATGGTGGTCTCCCGCGGACATAAAGTCTCCCTAATAACCACCGCCACCCTACCACCCCTACCCTGAGCCCCTGGCTGGTGTAGCACATGGAAACCTGGGGGGCATAACTCGATCAGAGGGACCCCTCCCTTCGAGCCCAACCAGGTTTCCGTAATGCATGCCAGATCTGCACGTTCCTCCTCGATCAAGTCACGAATGAGGGGAGCCTTATTAACAACGGATCTGGCATTAAGTTAAACCAGCCTGAGCTCAGGGACCTGATCACCCTCACCCCCGGGCAAAAGGGTGCTAACCGGAGGGTCGGAGCGCATCACTGCTCGAAGACAGCGGGGGTGCGATCCCGGATGTCGATACGGCCCTCCGTGCACACACCTGCTGCCATTCCCTATCGTTGTGGGGATTTGAAACCCCACCCCAACACATCCAGAACCAGCAGCCTCTACCACAAACCCCGTGCCGCCGGGAACCCTAACCGGCCCAGACTGAGTGCCGGTTAATTAATTAATTAATTAATTCCACTTGCTTTTCTTTTTTTTCCTAACTTTAAAGTACAGCTTCTGGGGCACAATGTTAGATGTTGGTATTAACCTTGAAAGCCCTAAATCAGCATGCTTGGCTGGGTAATTCTAGATATTGAAGTCCACACTTCTTAAAGTTGCCAAGTTTGAGAAATACTGCTCTAAATGATTCTGCTATTTGCAGAACACCTCTTCCATTATGAATCTGTCTGGTTATTAAGATCTTTAAGATAATAAGCATGCCCCCTCTATTTATTTCATTACTTATTCAATTTATATGCTTCCCATCTCACTGTCAAGCAGCTCCCGAGCAGCTTACATCATGAAAACAGCAATATAAAATATTAGAATGTGAGAACAATCAAAGGCTTGTTCATCTGACATGTGGAAGATGTCTTTCTTCTGAGTTTAGGCTCAAACACCTGAAGACATGGATTTGCTTTCCTTGAGTTCCTGTATATTTAAGAGTTACAGACAGGAAACCGTTGAACCCAATGCAGCTTTAAGCATCATTATAGCACTGTGAACAGAAAATCCTGAGAATGAGAAGAGCCTAGCAAGGTGTTGACCTCTCCTTGATCTGTCAAGAATATGGTTGCAAGATATGCACTGGCCTAAGTTATTTTGCAACCTGAAACAAAGCAGTCCAGGCAGTGGCGTAGCGTGGGTTGTCAACACCCGGGGCAATTTGCGCCCCCTAACCCGGTGACGTCATGGCACCGCCGAAAAGACGCGCCCCGCAGCGGCGTAGACTTTCCAAGAAGAGTCGCGCGCATGCGGGATGCTTCCGGGTCCCTCTCGAGGGCGGTTGGGCGGGGCTCCGACCTGCAAGAGCCGCTGCATTCAAGCTCGCACGTGAGCCCCGCTAAATAAAGCCACGCATGCGCACGAAGCGGGTCCGTCTTCGCTCGGCCAAGCCTGCCGGGGCGCCTGCGGGGCGCTTGCGGTTGGCCTGAGCCTGGGCGGAGAGTTGGGCGCTTCTATTTATTTTATTCAGTTTATGTGGCCGCCCATCTCAACTGCCGGACTCGTTTCGCTTTGCAAGAAAGAGCAGCTCGAGAGCGGAGCCAAGCCGACTCTGTGCAGCCCTTGGGGCTCCCTGAGCAGCTCAGTGCGAGCGCGCCCCCCCCAGATGTTGCGCCCGGTGCGGCCCGCCCCCCCTGCACCCCCCACGCTACGCCACTGAGTCCAGGTATGTTGCCCAAATTATTTTGACTCCCGCGGCAGAAACTTCAGTAAGTGCCTCTCCTTCTCTTTGGTAGTAAAAATGCAACATTAAACCAATAATTAATCATTTGTTGCTTTTTTTTCACAGTGCCCCTTTTGACTTCATTCTAATGTCAGGGCCAGTACAGTGTATGCTTTTATATAAGAAAGATTATTCCTAGTCTACAGAAATGGCATGTTCTGACTTTGAGTTTTCTTTGCACATGTATCTTGAAGAAGATACAACTCTTCCTGTGGTATAAATGAGTTAACCTGCATTCCATTTAAACCAAGGCATTTTTTCAAGCATGAAAGCAAGTTATGTTTTTATTCAAGAGACTTTTAAAATCAGTAAGCAACTTGGAAAACAGAAAGATACAAAAACAAAATACATGACCGTTTAACAAAGTAGGCAACATTTATGCCTTTATTCTGAAGAATGACTAGTTTTTTTACATGGCATTTGACTAAAGAAATGTCACTGTTGATTGAAATAATGTAATTTTCATATCTAAAACCCTGAGACAGGGAAGCACGTCTATTTCACTTGCATTTGCTGAAACTCAATCTACAGGAAAAGATTTTATAACAGAATTGGAGCTTAAATTTCATTTGCTGATTTAATAAAAACTAACAGGATGGATTTGGGGATATTTCATTAATCTTTCTTTCCTTTCAGTGAAAAGGAAATTAAGTTCAATCTAGTTCAAACTCAGCTTCACCATTCTACAATAGTCTGCCAATGTCCATTTTCTCTCTGGCAAGTTGAAACCTAATTAGTCACAGAAAATTCTTCCCTGATCCTGTCACTCCTAGGCAGGCAAAGATTGAACTATAGACAAAAGATTCCAAGGCAGAGTTGCTTGGCTTTGCCTCTTTGCTAATGTACATGCCTTTTTATGCAAAATCTCCTAAGCTTATCTGGAAGCAATAAATACACATGCAATAGTATGATTACATACAAGTTCAGCTTCTATTCTTTATAAACTGTAACAGTAACTCATGAATTTACTGTTTAGAGCACAAGAAAGAGAAAGGAAAATATAGGTGAGGTGAATGGACCCAAACCTAGGTAGATAAATAGTGCTGGTTATTGGTGAATTTGTTTTAACATTCCCACCCCCTTTAAAAATCATATACTGGTTCTGGTTATGAGCTTATTATCAGCTGGATATAGCTGAATCTGGGGGAAAAAACTGTAGTTCCTTGAGCCTGAGGGTGATTCCAAACTATGCTGGCTGGCTAACAAGACTCCAAAAATCAAATCACAGATGACTTACAGAGTGGCACTGTGGGAATATGCGCTAATGATTCTAGGTTGGATTTGGAAGCAAGGTCAACTCCTAGCAGGTCAATTCATGTTTGCCATACCAAGACTGCAATCAAAACATACTAAGTTCTCCCAGTCATATGTTTATGTGCAGTACATTACATAAGGCTGTCTCACTTAATCTGGAAACTACATCTCTTATTACATTTGTTTGTAAGAAATTATTTCAGTTGTATATATGCTATGAAGCTTAATGAGTAATAGCTATTTGTCATGCATGTCATTATATTTCAATGTCAGGCCAGGAATACTTACTGTTATAATTACAAATGGAGCTCACAACAATAATCTTTTGAAGCCTCTGGTATGTTACTGGTGAGAAAAGGACAAAACAAATTGTTGTTAGGTAGAAGCCAGCTCACATTCATTTCTTCTCATTGTCAGCTATATTGTTTTACATATGATATGATTTTTCACAACAATATTGATATTCCCATAATTAAATGTGTATTTTTTCCCTTACAATACATAAATTATATGGATTAACATTGATTTCATTCACATACTAGCTACTGGTTTATACTAAAACTGGATTGCATACACAAAGGTAAAAGAGTTAAACCAATTAAAAGAAGGATTACTACAATATCCACTATAACAGCACTTATCAGATGACACTGCAGCCCTCTGAAGTCATAATCAGAGATTTTGCGTAACGTCCCAGTGTGTACAGATTTCTTAAAGCAGGTGTTTTTGGTGCCAGCCATCTGGGTGTTTGAATATTATCTCAGAAATATCCACCAGATTTATTTATTTATTTAGTCATTCACTCATTCATTCATTCAGTTTACAGAGCTGCTCATTTCACAGCAGTGACTCTGAACAGTGTACAAAAATTAAAACATGAACGTATCATAACAGTTAAAATTCACTACAGCCAATTAAACAATAACCTCCAAAACAAAAGCTTCATCACCAACAGACTCACTGGCCTGACTTCCAAGCATGGAAGAACTGCCGGGCCTTCAAAGCCTTATGAAAGGCTAATAAGGTTGGGTTTCTAGGGAGATACTATATTCCAAAGGGCAAGTACAGCCACAGAGAAGGAATGACTCCAAAGTCGAAGAAAGTGGCTTTGTTTGATGGATGGGACCAAAACCACATCCTTTCTGGCAGATTGGGTGGGGTAGGCAGAAACAATGGTAAAATAGCTTGACTCTATGTTATCTAAAGTTTCATAACTGATAATAGGGCCATGAATAATAGCTGGAAGACTACTTGGAGCCAATGCAGTTTACAGAGTAGGGTTGTTGTGCCGGTATGAGCACATTGAGAGGTACCAGAATCTGTTCACATCACTGTCTTCTGGACCAGCAGTGGCTTCTGATACTCTTTAAGGGCAGTCCCATTTAGAGTATGTTACAGTATTCCAAGCAGGAGGTGAATAATGCATGAACTACTGTAAGCAGGTAGTGCGCCAGGTGCGCCCCTTTTTGGACCGAGATGCCCTATGCATGGTTACCCACGCGTTCGTCACTTCTTTAGTTAGAGTTACTGCAATGCTCTTTACATGGGGCTGCCCTTGAAGAGCACCCAGAGGCTTCAACTGGTGCAGAATGCAGCCGTGCAGGTGCTTATGGGAGTATCTCGGTACTCCCATGTTACACCACTCCTGCGCGAGCTGCATTGGCTTCTGGTTGCCCTCCGGGTGCGATTCAAGGTGCTGGTTATAACCTTTAAAGCCCTACATGGCTTAGGCCCGGGGTACTTGTGAGATCACTTGCTGCCATTGTCAACCTCCCATCGCCTGGTTCACTCCCACAGAGTCAGCCTCCTCAGGGTGCCGTCGGCCAGGCAATGCCAGCTGGTGACCCCCAGTGGGAGAGCCTTCTCTGTGGACGCGCCGACCCTCTCGAATGAATTGCCCCCGGAGCTGTGGATGACCCCTGACCTTCGGTCCTTCTGCCATGACCTGAAGATGTGGTTGTTCCAACAAGCAGGCCTGGACTGACTACGTTTTTAATTAGCTTTTTACTGGTTTTTAAATTGTCATATAATTATTGTATTTATTGTTTAATTCTTTTTAAAATTTTCTATTTTATGTTTTTAATTTTTATTGTTGTGCGCCATCCTGAGTCCTTAGGGAGAAGGGCGGCATATAAATTTAATAAAATAAATAAATAAATAAATGAGGTCCAAGAATGGCACAATTGGTGCACAAACTGCACCTGTGCCAAGCCTCTCCCCCCACACACATCTTGGTATCACTTGATCTTCAAGCAGAAGCCAAAAGACAAAGAGAACCTCTGAACTGCTCATTGACTCTGCCTGGGAAAGTGCATTCCCAATCCAAGTTAAGGATGGAAAATGTCCAGAATTGGGCAGCCTTAAAACCCACATCCACTCAGTCTTGTCAGAGTTCAGCCTAAACCTCTTCTCTGGGTATTGGGAATGGGCCTCAATACCATCACATGTTGGCCCATGGCAGAGATGTAGAGCTGAGTTTCATCACCACACAGATAATACTGCACCCACTGACAACAGATCACCTCCCTGGTGGTTTCATGTTAATGTTAACTAGAAGCTAGGAGAGAGTAGAGCCCTAATGCATCCCCCAAAGCAGAAGTCTCCTGGTTTACTTCTTTCCACCCTTCCCAACTCTGACTAGAACTGGCTCTAGAGCAGGGGTACCCAGCCTCTTTGCTATCCACAGACCAGCAGCTTTGGTGGCAGGGGAAAATGGTTTTGCGCATGCAACCTAAATCCTGTGCATGTCCAAAAGAAGCTTAATGCACTTGCTCGCTGCTTTGGTGGCCCAGCTCCCAACAGTTCACAGCCCAGTAAAAGTTCATGGCCCAGGGTTGGAGACCCCTGCTCTAGAGAATGGAGAACCATTGTAACACAGATCTCCCACACATAATTCCCTGAGCCAGCCCAGCAGGATACTATGATTGATGGTATTCAAGGCCATGGAGAAATCAAGGAAGACCAGGATGGATGCATTATCTCCATCCTGAGCCTGTCAAAAGTCATCCAATAAGTATTATCAATGCCACCTCAGTACTATGGCCAGACCTTAATCCTGACTAAAAGGATCCAGAAAATCTGCTTCTTCAAGGGTCCTCTGGAGCTACAAGACAGCCATTTTCTCCACAATCTTCCTCCAAAAGGGATGGTTGGAGACTGGACAAAAATTGTCTGCATCTACTGAGTCCAGTGATGCTCCCTTTCAGAAGGGACAGATAACCACCTCTTTCAAGAACATGCACCCATTTTTGGTCTTGAGCTCCTTTCAAAGGGGAAAATCCAGTCCAGTGTTTCATCAGTTTTGGAGATTTTAAGGTTCCACAAATTTCGAGCCTGGTCTTTGTACTTTGTGGACTGTGGGAATACTTGGGGACCACATTTGTGTGCCACAGTTTGGTTACCTATTATCTAGTTCTTACTTTGTTAATTTATTTTGGTTTTGTCCTAGATAAGATCTTTTTAATCTTTCTGCACTAAGACCTCTCTTAATATATTTGAGTTTTTCAATGTTTATGGTTTTGATGCTATATTTTCTTTTAGTTTAATTTATTTTTGTGTCTGCTTTTAATGTTTAAATAAATATATTTAATTGAATTGAATTATACCATATTGCCTTTTTTATTTAGGAATTTTGTATGGACTAAAGAGGAACAACAAGCTAAGCCAGCATGTAAATAAATAAATATTCTCAATTACAGACATAAACTAAGAGTGTATCTGTATCCTTCAAAATGTGAAATGAACACCCACTAGGATATAGTAAATATCTTCCACTTACAACACATCATCATTAATCAACTAAATTACATAGAGGTGACTTAGCGTTTTTTCTTTTTTCCCTTATTTTTTAAAGAAACTTTACATGTCTAGTGAATGCGAACAGGCAGAACCAATGCAGCAAATTAGATGGGGCAGTGACCTTGTTGATTTGTCATTTTCCATTTGTTTTATATTGAGTGTAGGCACTCAGGAGACTTCTGCTTCTTTGGAAATCCTAGACTTTCACTGTAAACAACTTCCAGAAGAGATGGTTCTGCTCTATTTAGGCAGAAAGCCTCTAGCCCATGACATGATCCACCCACCCCCACTCTTTCCTACAAGTAGAATCACTGTAACACCAGCACCGTTACTTTCTGGATTTCTCCTGTTAAATATAAATAGTTACATAGAGGATAGAAAAAGAAATCCAGATTATCTCTATGCTCTGTGGAATGTCCTACACAATGTAAAAACTAACTTAATTCTCAGTCCATTCCAGGGGAAAAAAACATTGATGGGATGAACTCCATTATTTCTTAGAATGGATTGTGGCAGAAAGGCTTACCAAAATAATCAAGCCCGCCAATTATTACTCCTTTCTACTCTTTCATGTTGGGACAAATGACACAGCCAGAGCTTTAAAATAATATCAAGGGACTTTGAGCAGCTAGGCAGGAAAGCCAAAAAAAAAAAAATTGAATTGCAAGTGATGTTCCCATCTGTACTTCTGATGGAAGGTCAACATCCAATAAGGCAATGGAGGATTCTACATGTAAACTGCTGGCTCAAGGTATGGTGCTGTAGAGACAACTTTGGATTCCTACATCAGTAGAATTACCTATTGCAAGGGCTTCTGGTAGGGGATGGATTACACCTCACAAGAACCCGGAAGAATATTTTCTTTAAACAATTGGCTTGGTTTATCCAAAGGGCTTTAAACTAAAACTGGAATGGGAGGAAGACAAATTTTTAGGAAACATAAATCCCAAACATAAGCCCCATGATAACTAATCAGACAGCAAGGAATGGAGTGGTGAGAAGGAAGGGAATTCAGGTATAAAACAAAGAATTACAAAGCAAATGCAAGGTCAGCCATAAAGTACTCTGACCCTAATGCTCAAAGTATGGGGGGAAACAGGGTGAACAAAGAATAACTGAGCATCAAGAACAGCACAAAAACAACTGAATAAGGCTGCCTGCATTGAAGCTTGTTCCAAAGAAACAGCTAGCGCAAGCATTAAAAGATGCAAATACTGCAATATCAAGTCTAAGCACCAATTCACTGCAAGAAACAAACCAACTAATGTACAGCACAGCTGCAGTTATAACTGAATACCTCGGATGCAAAATCAACAAAGAAGAAAAACAAACAAACAGTGCACCACAAAAATGGAAGGTTAGACTAGAAAATAAAATCAGCAAGTTAAGATCACATGCAAGCAAGCTAGAACAGATGAAAGAAAAGAAGCTGAAGAACAAGAAGACCAAAGAATACCTAATCAAGAAATAACACTTAGAAACAAGGAAGATCAAGGAAGCACTGGAAATAATAAAGCAGCAAATAACAGCTATAGCCAGGAAAATCAGTAGATACAAAGCTCGAATTGCAAATTATAGGCAGAACCTCCAATTTCAATCCAATCAGAAACGTTTCTACCAATCCATCAATGGAGAAACTGCAATGAATCAGTCAGTACCTGACAAGGAAGAAACAGCACAGTTCTGGGAGCAGATATGGGATAACCCAAAGAAACACAACAAGGATGTGGCTTGGTTAAAAGAGGTGGATGCAAATAAAACAGAAATTGAAATGAAAGAACTAGTAATAACAACAAAAATGGTAGAAAAAGAGCAAGGAAGATCAAAAATTGGTCAGCACCAGGTGAAGATGAACTGCATGGGTTTTGGTTGAAACATCTAAGTGTTATATACCCACTCATTGCCAAGCAGTTCAACAATATACTACAAGGAGGAGAAATTGAAAAATGGCTAACAACTGGGAAAACCTACCAAATAATGAAAAATCCAGCAAAAGGGGCAACACCAGGCAACTGCAGGCCAATTACTTGCTTACCAACAACTTTCAAATTGCTAACTGGTGTGGTAGCTGATGTAGTACAACAGCGTCTAGTTGAAAACACCTGAGCAGAAAGGAAACTGCCCCAATAGCAGAGAAACAAAATATCAACTCCTAATGGACAAAATGATCTTTGAAAACTGCAAGAAAAGGAAGACCAACCTGAATGTGGCATGGATTGACTACAAAAAGGCATTTGACTCGCTGCCACATGACTGGATAATCAAGTGCCTAGAAATAACAGGAGTCAGTAGAAACATCAGAAAATTTGTGGAAAAATTGATGGCACAATGGAAGACACAGTTGCAGGTCAATGGTGAAAGACTGGGAGAGGTTAATATCAAGAGAGGAATCTTTCAAGGTGATTCATTATCACCACTACTATTTGTTATTGCACTGTTTCCTCATTCAACAATACTGAATAACTCAGGACATTGCTATCAAACATCAAAAACATCTGCCAGACTATCCCACCTCCTTTACATGGATGATCTGAAGCTGTATGGAAAAACATAATCTGAAATAGAATCGCTGCTGAACACTGTCCGTATATATAGCCAAGATATTGCAATGGAGTTTGGCTTGGACAAATGTGCCACACTTACTCTCAAACAAGGAAAAATAGTGAAAACTGAAGGAATAAAGATGCCCCCCCAAAATAACATGAAGAGTCTGGATGAGGAAGATTACTACAAATATTTGGGTATCCTTCAAGCTGACAACATCAAGCACACTGAAGTCAAGAAAAAGATTAGAGGTGAATACATCAAGACAGTGAAGAAGATCTTAAAGTCCAAACTCAATGGAGGAAATATCGTGAAGGCAATCAATACCTGGGCAATTCCAGTCATTAGATACACAGCTGGAATAGTGGACTGGACTCAAGCAGAACTAAAAGCAATGGATAGGAAGACCAGAAAAACAAATGACAATGAATCATGCCCTTCATCCACACAGTGACATTGACAGACTCTATCTACCAAGGCAAATAGGTGGACGTGGAATGCTGCAAGTACATCAGATGGTTGAAGAAGAAAAAATGGCTTTGGAAGTATATCTGAAGGACAATGATGAAATTAGTATATCAGGAAGGCTTACTATCTACTGGAGAGACCAAACTGGCCTACAAGAAAGACCAAATGAAGAACAGAATAGAAGCATGGGAAGACATAGCACTACATGGCCAGTACATTAAAAAAATAGCTGTGAAAGCAGATAATAACAAGACCTGGCATGGGCTAAGAGCAGGAAAGTTGAAGAAAGAGACCCAGGGACTAATTCTGGCTGCACAAGACCAAGTCTTAAGGACAAATGCATACAAAGTTAAAATTGAGAAGACAGCAACAGACAGTAAGTGCCACCTATGCAAAGAAGCTGAAGAAACAGTGGACCACTTGATAAGCTGCTGCAAGAAGATCACACAGACTGATTACAAGCAGCGGCATGACAAAGTAGCAACAATGGTGTATTGGAAGATCTGCAAGAAATATCATTTGCCTGCAAGCAAGAACTGGTGGGATCATAAAATAGAGAAAGTCATACAAAATGGTAAAGTTAAACTGCTCTGGGACTTCAGAATTCAAACAGACAAGCACCTGCAACATAACACCCTGGACTTAACAATTGTCAATAAGAAAGACAAAAAAGTCTGGATAGTGGATGCGGCAGTGCCTGGAGACAGCAGAATAGACAAGAAAGAACTGGAGAAGATAATAAAATACAAAGACCTACAAATAGAAATAGAAAGACTGGCAAAGTCAAGCAAGGGTAGTACCAACAGTAATAGGTGCCTTGGGTGCAATCCCAAAACATCTGGAGCACCACTTGAACACCATTGGCATTGACAAATTCACCATTAGTCAATTGCAAAAGGCGGCCTTACTAGGAACTGCTTCCATCCTTCGACGATATCTGTAATACCATCAATCATCCACATCTGCCTATCCCAGGTCCTTGGTAAGGACTCAATAGGTAGACAAAAATACCAAATCCAGTCTGAACATCTGGCTGACTGTGCGATGAATGATGATGATGATGATGATGATGATGATGATGATGATGATGATGATGATGATGTTGATGATGATAATGATGACTGAGTTTCATGTTTTATGAATAAAAGTTTTATAATAATAATAGTCCAACCCCTTGCTCTGGCAGGAAACCCTATACCATTTCAGACAAAATTTCAGACAAAAAGATTAGGAAACTCTGAAAAACCAAATCATAAAAGCCCAATGAAACACAAAACAAGAAACAAAAACAAGAGACCCCAGTTAAAACCAGCATGGCTACATAAAAATACTCTCTGACAAACTGAGAGGAAAAAAGGACAACTATAAAAAATGGAAAAAGGCATACTTAACCAAAATAGAATATCAGCAAATAGCCCAAATCTGCAAGGACAGAGTCATGAAAGCTAAGGCTCTAGATTACAGGGGTGTCAAACTTGCAACGTCACATGACATGTCGCGACGTATTATGACTTTTTTGCCATTGCTGGCAATGGGGTGGGCGTGGTTTCATTATGATGCATCTGGCCTGTGGGCTGGCAGTTTGACACCCCTGCTCTAGAATGAACTAAGATTTGCAACAAATACTGGAAATAACAACAGAAAGGTTTAAATATGTAAAAAAAACAAGAAAAAAGTCAAGGATATGATCAGTCCACTAATGGGAGAAGTTGGCAAGACAGTGACAGGTAGCAGAGAGAAAGCAAAAGAGTTTAATATCTTCTTTGCCTCTGTCTTCACACAAAAGAAAAAAATAGTTGAACCTACCAAAAGCAGCACCATGGGAGACAGAACAGGAATGCAGGTAAAAATAGACAAGAAATTAGTAAGAAAACACCTATCCACTCTAGATGAGTCCAAATTGCCAGGACCAGGTGGATTACATCCCAGGGTTCTGAAGGAGATGACAGGTATGATTCCAAAACTACTTAGCAAAATGTTTCACAGCTCTTGGAACATGGGGGAATTGCCAGAGGACTGGAAAAGAGCTGATGTAGTCCCAGTCTACAAAAAGGGGAAAAATGGATCCAGGAAATTATGGGCCAATTAGCTTGACATCAATACCTGGGAAAGTCCTGGAAAAGATAATCAAGCAGAGGATCTATGAGCACCTAGATACAAACAAGGTGATTACTAGAAACCAGCATGGGTTTGTTAAAAATGGAACATGCCAGACAAACCTTCTAGCCTTTTTTTGATAAAGTGACTAAATTAGTGAATCAGGGAAATGCTGTGGATATACTATATTTACACTTCAGTAAGGTGTTTGACAAAATGGACCACAACTTCCTTATTGGTAAGATAGAACAATGTGGGGTAGACTGTATTACAACTACCAGATGGATTCGCAATTGGCTGACCAACTGGACTTAGCATGTAGTCTTCAATGGAACTACATTTACATGGAGGGGTGCATGTAGTGGAGTATCTCTAAGTTCTGTTTTGGAGCCAATGCTCTTCAACATCTTCATACATGACCTAGATGAGATGTTATAAGGAGAGGTCATCAAATTTTCAGATGACATCAAGCTGGGGGAATTGTTAACACTTTGCACTCAAGATTCAGAAGGATCTTTACAGACTTGAGCATTGGTCCCTAGCTAACAAGATGCAGTTCAGTGGTGAGAAAAGTAAAGGATTACACATAGGCAGGAAAAATCAAATGCACAGGTGTAGAAAAGATGGTGCTTGGATGTAACTGGGAGAGGAATTAGTTGTCGTACTGGACCACCACTTAATTATGAGCCAGCTGCCAAAAAAAGCCAATTTAAGTTGTAGGACTGTGGTGGCGAAACTATGGCATGTGTGTCACAGGTGGTACGCAGAGCATGCGCACTGTGGGCATGCGCACTGTCGTCCCAGTCCTAGGCCTTCAGCTGGGTTTTATAAAACCTTTTTGGTTTAGGCCTCCACTGGTGTGCGCAAAAAAAAAAGGTTCAATCAATCAATTTCAACTTCTTGCGGGGAAAAAAAGATCTTGCAAAGTTGGAATTGATTGATTGAACTTTTTAGTCCCACCCAGTCTGCTGTTACCACCGCATCTACGCCCACGCAATGGGCCACACCCACCCAATGGGCCACGTCCACCCAGCACCTGATGATACATAAGTGGGTTTTGGGTTGCAGTTTGGGCACTCCGTCTCTAAAAGGTTCGCCATCACTGTCCTAGGATACATCAACTGAGGGATAGTATCAAGATCACAAGAAGTGATAGTCCTGCTTTATATTGCATCAGTGAGGCTACACTTGGAATATTGTATGCAATTCTGGTCACTGTGATACAAAAAGATGCTGAAACCCTAGAAAGAGTGCAGAGAAGAGAAATTAAAATGTTAAAAGTTCTGCAGGATAAATCGTATGAGGAATGGTTAAGGGAATTAAGTATGTCTCTAACAAAGAGATGAATTCGAAGTGACATGATAGCTGTTTTCTGGTACATTACAGGCTGTCACAGAGAAGTTTTGTTATCAGATTACTTAAATGTTGAGGTGAGTTTTAAAAAATAATCAGAAAAATCATCTTTGGTCTATTTGTATATAAGATGAGTGGTCGGTAATATCTAGCAAATAGCATTCCATCTATTTTTGTGGAGAAAAATTGAGTGAAGAAGGGGTTCCTTTTGTGAATCCATTGTTTTCTAGAGTACAACAGTGAAAGTACTGGGTTTTATTCCACTGGAACAAAATCCAATCCATCCAGTATGTGGCAACTGAATATTTTTAGTCAAACATTTTTATCTGAATGTGGAAGAAAGACTTCATCATATTATGAGCACTTGTATAGGTATGACTAAAGTCAGAAAATAAGTAGAGTTTATATATATATATAAAACAATGTTAAAGGGCAAGTAACATGACCATTTTTTCAGTTTTCTCCAGACATATCTGAGACCAAAGAAAGTAAAATATGCAGTTTTGTCTGATGTTTTGCACAGTCTTTTGATTGCTGGTTCGCTGTCCATCGCTAAATTTTCTGAGCAATTGAATAGCTGACTATTTTCTCAAGCAAATAAGTCAGAGCAAATTCTCAGATGCTCATTTTTGGAAATTACTATGATCACTATGTATATATAAATGCTTTCCCTGAGTTAACAGCAGCTTCTCTTAAGGGCATAATTCTCACCCTTGGTGGTGATTAAACTTTAAAATTCTGGCATCTTAACAACTGGCCTTCATGGAGGTTTCAAATTGCCTGTCATTGAAAAGAAAGAGCAAGGGCTTTGACACCAAGCAATTATTGAGTGATGGCCATTAGAAAGACTATTCGCCAAAGATAAAGCGATGGCCTGCGTATTTGTGTCTCAGAAAGTCAAAGATTGATTTACATGTGTCTACTGTTCTTCACTATAAGTTTCCTTTTCAATTTCCGTCTGTGGGAAACGTAACAAAGCTAAAATTTAAGCCTTCACAACGAAATGGCATCTTGGCAAGAAGGGTGATTAACATTCCATTTGTTATAAATTATGTTTGGATATTGCACATTTAATGACCGAACATATCTGCTGGATTCAAAGCTGACATTTCTTAGTGGACTTTAAGATGTCGTTTATTTCCTAGGGTGAATATATATACATTTTGTATTTATTTATATATATATATATATATATATATATATATATATATATATATATATATATATATATATATATATATATATATATATATATATATATATATATATATATATATATATATATATATATATATATATATATATATATATATATATATATATATATATATATATATATAATTTCTGTATTTATTATATGTTATTGTTGTTAGCCGCCCTGAGTCCTTCAGGAGATAGGGCGGGATATAAGTCCCATTAAAATATATATATATATATATATATATATATATATATATATATATATATATATATATATATATATATATATATATATATATATATATATATATATATATATATATATATATATATATATATATATATATATATATATATATATATATATATATATATATATATATATATATATATATATATATATATATATATATATATATATATATATATATATATATATATATATATATATATATATATATATGGATCTTTGGTTATTCGGGTTTTTCCCCGCGTAGAACTAAAGGTGTAGGCGCAACGTTTCGACAGAATCCCATCCGTCATCATCAGGCTGGTGGCTTTAGCTTCCTTCTTCTGGGAGAAGCATGTGGCTGTTTGTTCCTCTTTTTTAAACTGCCAGAGGGGGTGTGTTCTGTGGGTGGAGGTGTGCTCTGATTGGGTGGGGGACCAAGTGTGTTCTGATTGGGTGGGAGTGTGTTTTGATGGTGGGGGTGTTCTGATTGGGTGGGGGTGTGTTCTGAGTGGATGGGCTGGTCTCAGCTGCCAGCTCCAGACCTGAGCTGGTGAGTTGTGCTGCTTTTGTTCGGCTTCGTGTTTGTGGTGGTGCCATGTTTTTATAGTGGGTGTCAGTTTGCTTATTGTGTGGTTTGGAGGGGTTTAAAGTGGCTGATGTTGCAGCTGTAGTTAGGTTTCTGTTTTGTGGTTGTGCCTCGTTATCATTGTGGGTTCGGATTTGGTTTTTGAATGGTTGTGTGGTGGTGATGTCATGTGAAGTTATCATGAGTTTGGGTCTGGTATCATTCTTGGTGGTTGGGCCTCGTCTGTCAATCAAGGCGGGTTTCCAAATGGCTGGTAGGCGAGAGGTATCATCTCGTTTGTTCATGCTGTGGGGGCGTTTTTCTATCTCAATGGCTTCTCTGATTATTCTGTTGTTAAAATGTTCAATTTTGGCGATAATTTTGGTTTTTTTAAAATCAATTTCATGTCCCGTGGCTTCAAAGTGTTGGACCAGGGATTAAGTTTGTTCTCCCTTTCTGAGTGAGTTTTTGTGCTCTTCAATGCGTGCACTTATTCTTCTGTTGGTCTGTCCGATGTATGTGGTGGGGCAGGTGGTGCATGGGATTTCGTATACTCCTTGGTTTTCTAACCCAATTATGTCCTTGGGGTTTCTTAGGATGGTGGATATTTTTCTGTCTGTGTAGAATGCTGTTTTGATGTTGTGTTTTTGGAGGACCTTGCTGATTCTGTCTGTGGTCCCTTTTAAGTATGGGAGGAGGGCTTTGCCATTTTCTTGTTCTCTGTCTTGGGTTTTTGTGGGTGTCTCTCTTCGGATTAAGTTGGTAATCGTGTTTCTTTGGAATCCATTGGCTGTTAGTACATTAGTGAGAGTGTGTAGTTCGCTTTTTAGGTGTTGTTCGTCAGCTAGGTGTTTTGTTCTGGAGATGAGTGTCTTGGCTACGGAGTTGATCTGTGCTGGGTGGTGGTGTGAGAGTGCGTTCAGATAGCGGTTTGTGTGTGTTTTTTATGGTAGATAGTGTGTCCTAGGGAGCCGTTGGATTTCTTGTAGACTAAGACATCAAGGAAGGGAAGTTGATTGTTAGCTTCTGTTTCCATGGTGAATTGTATTTTGGGGTGTAGGCTATTGAGGTGTATGAGGAAGTCATCCAGTTTTTCTTTGCCGTGTGGCCAGATTACGAAGGTGTCATCTACATATCTGAGCCAGAGTTTGGGTTTGTGGTTGGATTTTTCTAGAGCGAGGGTTTCAAAGTGTTCCATGTAGAGGTTTGCGATGACAGGTGAAAGGGGTGATCCCATGGGTGCTCCTTCCATTTGTTTGTATCTTTGTCCATTGTAGATGAAGTATGTGATAGATAGGCAGTGGTTGGTCAGATCTAGGATGTGTTTTGGGGGCTTGTATTTATTTAGGATAGCTGTCAAGGCTTCTTTGATTGGCACTTGGGTGAAGAGGGATACGACATCGAAGCTCACAAGTAGGTCACAGAACTGAACTGGCCCTAATCAGAAATGAACTCCACACAAAAAGATTCCTCCTGGACCGAATCAACAGAGACCTCCTCACACTTCACCTCAAACTCAGCAACAAGATCCACCCCACACTTTGGGACAAATTCAAACAAATCGCTGTCTGGAGAGCTGAAACAGAGACTGCCTACAAAACAGACACACACACCAATAAACTCCGAAGACTAAAGGAACGCCAGAAACAAACCCCTCCTCTCTCACAGCAACACATGAAACAAACTGTGCACAACATCTCAGATAGGATTCTCACCAAAGCCGAAACCAACGTCCTGTCTAAAGGATTTAATTTTGCAGTCGCTCCCAAACACATTCCCACGGAAACCATTATATGCGGAGTCGAATCCAGCCTGACCAAAATTAACCCTGATGACGCCAACAAAATCAGACTCGAAGTTACCAACATCCTCTGCACCAGCAAACCACCCAAAAGCAACTTACCCAAAGAGGAACAGACAGCACTACTTAACCTAAAAAATGACACCAGCATAATCATTCTGCCAGCAGACAAAGGCAACGCCACGGTGGTAATGAACTCATCTGACTACCATACCAAATTATCCAACCTACTCCGAGACTCCACATACAAACTCCTCAAGACAGATCCCACCACCTACCTGGAAAAAACCACAAAATCAAAAATAAAAGCCACCCCCATCAGTGAAGAGATCCAGAAAACAATCATTCCCAGAGAAAAATCATCCAGATATCCTAAGCTCTATGGTCTGCCCAAGATACACAAAGAAGGAACCCCACTCAGACCCATAGTCAGCTCCATAGGCTCACCTCTACAAAATCTAGCCAAATTTCTTGCCAAACAACTACAGCCTTACGCAAATTCCATCACCTCACACATACAAAACTCATTCCAATTCATAGAGATCATAAGTAAACTAAATTTACAGCCCTGTGACCTACTTGTGAGCTTCGATGTCGTATCCCTCTTCACCCAAGTGCCAATCAAAGAAGCCTTGACAGCTATCCTAAATAAATACAAGCCCCCAAAACACATCCTAGATCTGACCAACCACTGCCTATCTATCACATACTTCATCTACAATGGACAAAGATACAAACAAATGGAAGGAGCACCCATGGGATCACCCCTTTCACCTGTCATCGCAAACCTCTACATGGAACACTTTGAAACCCTCGCTCTAGAAAAATCCAACCACAAACCCAAACTCTGGCTCAGATATGTAGATGACACCTTCGTAATCTGGCCACACGGCAAAGAAAAACTGGATGACTTCCTCATACACCTCAATAGCCTACACCCCAAAATACAATTCACCATGGAAACAGAAGCTAACAATCAACTTCCCTTCCTTGATGTCTTAGTCTACAAGAAATCCAACGGCTCCCTAGGACACACTATCTACCATAAAAAACACACACAAACCGCTATCTGAACGCACTCTCACACCACCACCCAGCACAGATCAACTCCGTAGCCAAGACACTCATCTCCAGAACAAAACACCTAGCTGACGAACAACACCTAAAAAGCGAACTACACACTCTCACTAATGTACTAACAGCCAATGGATTCCAAAGAAACACGATTACCAACTTAATCCGAAGAGAGACACCCACAAAAACCCAAGACAGAGAACAAGAAAATGGCAAAGCCCTCCTCCCATACTTAAAAGGGACCACAGACAGAATCAGCAAGGTCCTCCAAAAACACAACATCAAAACAGCATTCTACACAGACAGAAAAATATCCACCATCCTAAGAAACCCCAAGGACATAATTGGGTTAGAAAACCAAGGAGTATACGAAATCCCATGCACCACCTGCCCCACCACATACATCGGACAGACCAACAGAAGAATAAGTGCACGCATTGAAGAGCACAAAAACTCACTCAGAAAGGGAGAACAAACTTCATCCCTGGTCCAACACTTTGAAGCCACGGGACATGAAATTGATTTTAAAAAAACCAAAATTATCGCCAAAATTGAACATTTTAACAACAGAATAATCAGAGAAGCCATTGAGATAGAAAAACGCCCCCACAGCATGAACAAACGAGATGATACCTCTCGCCTACCAGCCATTTGGAAACCCGCCTTGATTGACAGACGAGGCCCAACCACCAAGAATGATACCAGACCCAAACTCATGATAACTTCACATGACATCACCACCACACAACCATTCAAAAACCAAATCCGAACCCACAATGATAACGAGGCACAACCACAAAACAGAAACCTAACTACAGCTGCAACATCAGCCACTTTAAACCCCTCCAAACCACACAATAAGCAAACTGACACCCACTATAAAAACATGGCACCACCACAAACACGAAGCCGAACAAAAGCAGCACAACTCACCAGCTCAGGTCTAAGGCTGGCAGCTGAGACCAGCCCATCCACTCAGAACACACCCCCACCCAATCAGAACACCCCCACCATCAAAACACATTCCCACCCAATCAGAACACACTTGGTCCCCCACCCAATCGGAGCACACCTCCACCCACAGAACACACCCCCTCTGGCAGTTTAAAAAAGAGGAACAAACAGCCACATGCTTCTCCCAGAAGAAGGAAGCTAAAGCCACCAGCCTGATGATGACGGATGGGATTCCGTCGAAACGTTGCGCCTACACCTTTAGTTCTACGCGGGGAAAAACCCGAATAACCAAAGATCCACATACAAACACACGCGAAAACCTCAGAAAACAAATATATATATATATATATATATATATATATATATATATATATATATATATATATATATATATATATATATATATATGTATGTATGTATGTATGTATGTATGTATGTATGTGTGTGTATACACATATATATACATATATATATACATACACACACACACACACATATCCACACACATATATATACATATACACACACATACATTTTGCAATGCAGAAAAGATAAGTCCAGTCCCACTTCCAATCTTAATTTTCAATAAGAAGGAGAATTATGCTTCTGTTTAACTTATCTGCTCAAAATTCTAGGAGTTGTGGCTCCAAACATATCCAAAAATATCACGGGATCAGCCAAATTGGAGCAGGCAGCATTATGTACTATATATTTGACATTCTTAACCAGGTACAGATCCAGCAGGTCCATTCATTGCTCGCTGTTTTAGTCTCTGAATCACCAAAAGCCCTTTCAGTGTAGAGGCACTGAGAGCAGCAACTAATAAGCCAATCATATTGCTTTGTCTTTTCTTCCAATAATAGGGGGAAAAGGCTATAGCTGTTATATGTGTGTCTGTTATCTTAGGAACTTCAAAAGGCACAAGAAGACTGTCAGGGGAAGACAGATGACAACTTTGATTTTGTTCATTCAAGTAGAATCCCTCATCTTGGATGATTGAGTCTTCATTGACATGTTGCAATGCATTTTGGGGAGAAACAGTAACTCTTATTTTTCGGTATGGAACAGCTTTTTTATTTAAAAAAAGCTCCAAAAAATGGGTAAATAACCTGATTCGGGATAAAAGCCTTGTTTACATAAAAACATCCTTAGACATCCTATCTTGCAGTCAATGATTTGACATGAATATATTCTGAGATGTTTACTGTTTTTACTATTTTCTATAACATTACCTATCCTTGTGTGAGGGAATGGAAGTGGAGTAGATGCTGCATGTCTTTTTCCTTTCTCCCAACATAAGCTTTTCTTTGAATTGTTCTTTCCTTAGAATCATCTCCATTACATGTTTTGAAATGTTTGAAACATAAGTGTTTTGAAATGTTGGGAAATGTCTGCTAACTAGATCTTAATTGAAATCATTCCTAAAAGAAGGTGTGATCCACAATCAGCTGTTGCACACTGGCCAGTGACACAGTGACTTGTGCTTGCTAATTAATCAGAACACCTGGAATATCTTTCAGAACAAAACTGGAAACAAAATACTGGAGCTTAAGGTTTCAAGTTACTGGTGGTCCCTAACTAATCTCTTTCAGGTGTAAACCCGCTTATATGGAGAAAGCAAAATCCAACTCATTCCTCTGAGAGTGGAAGTCTTGGGGCTAATAACTACATCATGTAAGTATCTATAACATTTACAAAGCTGAGTTGAAATTTTAGGAGTAGGCTTGTAGTAAATGCCAATGAAGGTAACCAACACAAGCATTTTGGGGTATAAATACAAATCAACCTGTTCCACATTCTCTGAAGTTGTTGTTGTTGTTGTTGTTAGCTGCAAAGTCATGTCCGACCCATCGCGACCCTATGGACAACATTCCTCCAGGCCTTCCTGTCTTCTACCATCTTCTGGAGTCCATTTAAGCTCACGCCTACTGCTTCAGTGACTCCATCCAGCCACCTCATTCTCTGTTGTCCCCTTCTTCTATTGCCCTCAATCTTTCCCAGCATTAGGCTCTTCTCCAGTGAGTCCTTCCTTCTCATGAGGTGGCCAAAGTATTTGAGTTTTAGCTTCAGGATCTGGCCTTCTAAAGAGCAGTCAGGGTTGATCTCCTCTAGGACTGACCGGTTTGATCGCCTTGCAGTCCAAGGGACTCGCAGGAGTCTTCTCCAGCACCATAGTTCAAAGGCCTCAATTCTTTGGCGCTCAGCCTTTCTTATGGTCCAGCTTTCACTGCCATACATTGCAACTGGGAAGACCATAGCCTTGACTATACGCACTTTTGTTGACAGGGTGATGTCTCTGCTTTTTAGTGTGCTGTCTAGATTTGCCATGGCTTTCCTCCCCAGGAGCAAGCGTCTTTTAATTTCTTGGCTACAGTCCCCATCTGCAGTGATCTTGGAGCCCAGGAAAACAAAATCTGTCACTACCTCCATTTCTAACATTGCTTTATGTAGGATCTAATTTCTTCCAGCTCAGAAAAATTAAGGCTATATTACAGTTTGGGTTACAAACCAAGATTGATATGCAGAAATTCTCAATATTAATCCCAGTATCTTTAAACAAAGATGAAAAAACTGGTTTCTAAAACTCTGAGATGTTACTGCTAATTCAATTAACGGCACTATTCAGATCAGTGTTTCTCAATCTCAGCAACTTTAAGGTGTGCAGATTTCAACTCCAAGAATTTCCCAGGCAGAATGAAACCACCACATCTTAAAATTGCACAGACTGACAAACATCAATTTAGATGGAATAATGAGCCAGATTCCCTAGAAGAGAATTTTTCAAGCTAATCTATTCCTGAACTAGAAAAATTAAAGATGATGCCTCCATTGCAAGCAGCCCTCTTAACCTTTTTTATTTTCCCTTTCCGGCTTCCCACTGCGGGAACTCCTGTCCTGAACTTTCAAAAAAGTCTTTTGGTCAGTTGGTCTTCTAGTCCAACCCCACCCACCCCCACCCCCACTCAGTCAGAAAATCCTATACCGTTTCAGACAAATGGCTGTCCAATCTCTTCTTAAAAACTTCCAGTGTTGGAGCATTCACCACTTCTGGAGACAGGTTGTTCCACTGATTAATTGTTCTAACTGTCAGGAAATTTCTCCTTAGTTCTAGGTTTTTTTTGTTTTTGTTTTAATCCCATTTATATCCCGCCCTTCTCCGAAGACTCAGGGCGGCTTACAATCTAAAGCACAAATCAATGTGCTTAGCAATAGCCTTCATTCTATGTATATGCCTGCTTATTAGGGCTTTCGCCCCCCCCCAAAGCGGCATTATTACAAAGTCAGCTTATTGCCCCCAACAATCTGGCTCCTCATTTTACCTACCTCGGAAGGATGAAAGGCTGAGTCAACCTTGAGCCTGGTGGGACTCGAACCTGCACTAATTGCAGGCAGCTGGTGTTACTTAAGGGTGCATTAGCCCACTGCTCCACCAAGGTTCTTCTCTCTTTGGTTAGCTTCTTGTCCTGCCTTCAGGTGCTTTGGAGAATAGCTTGACTCCCTCTTCTTTGTGACAACCCCTGAGATATTGGAACACTGCTATCATGTCACCCCTCGTCCTTCTCTTCATTAAACTAACATACCCAATTCCAGCAACCGTTCTTTATATGTTTTAGCCTCATCCCCTAATCATCTTTGTTGCTCTTCTCAGCACTCTTTCTAGAGTCTCAACATCTTTTTTACATCATGACAACCAAAACTGGATACAGTATTCCAGGTGCATTAAATTCAGATTGCAAATTTGTTTATATTTGCACATGCATGTTTTGTGTAACAACATATTTAACTTTATTTAGTTCTGTTTAGGCACTGCTGACCTCCAGCCTAACTCTGGATATCTCACTATGCAAAACAAAACAAGACGGGATCCATTAACTCTATGCAGAAACAGACAAAAACACATTCAAGTCTGATGAACCCATTTCAGCTAATTTCATTCATTTTTCATTCTCACCATATTCTTTCAGTATCCATTCATTCTTAGTCCATTATCTTAATAGTTTTTCTACAAATACATCTTCAAGTTCCTGGTTCCCATTGCGTTCAGCTTCTTTTTAATGTACTTTTATCTGTAGTAGATCTGTTGGCTCAGCTTCTGACATCACTGTGAAGATGAGTTCTCCCCAATGTTCTTTCCCCCCCCCATGAAACTTGTTTTCTTGAGATTCTTATAATAGCAGTACAGGTAGTCCTCAACTTATGACCACAATTGAGCCCAAAATTTCTGTTGCAAAGCGAGACATTTGTTAAGTGAGTTTTGCCCCATTTTACAACCTTTCTTGCCACAGCTGTTCAGTGAATCACTGCAGCTGTTAAGTTAGTAGCATGGTTGTTAAGTGAATCTGGCTCTCCCATACCCTTTGCTTGTCAGAAAGTGGCAAAAGGTGATGACATGACCCTGGGGCACTGCAGCCGTCAGAAATAGGAGTCAGTTGCCAAACGTCTGAAATTTGATCACACGACTATGGCGATGCTGCAACAGTTGTAAGTGTGAAAAATGGTCATGAGTCAGTGCCATTGTAACTTTGGACAGTTACAGAATGAACTGTTGCAAGTGGAGGACTACCTATATCGTATTTTTTTCAGGATTAATTGAATATATTACCAAATATGTAAAGTGTTAATTGCTTGAAATCAAGCTGAGTTGGAAGGCTACCATTTCTCCTTTTGGAGTTGGCTTGGGTTCTGCTCTGTATTCCACCACCAAGAGAGATGTAAAACAAGTTCAACTTCTAATTAGAAGTTCCTCGAAAGCTGTGTCAAATGTCAGAAGTGACACTGCTGCTTCTGAAGTGATTGAATGAAAATTTCTTTGCCACAAAGTTTTTTACGATTCTTTTTTTAAAAAGCCTTCCCTTTGGTGAGTTTTAATTGCTTTTCCTTGGCCTATTTGAATTTTTTAATGTTAAACAGCTGTATGCCATGTTGAGGTACTTTTTAAAAGAAAAAAAATCAGATGGTTTATTAATTACACAAATAGAAATCAGTCTGAATGTGATACCCAGTTGTATTGAACAGCATAAACAGCATGAATTCTTAAAACCATGCATTTTTTTTTTTGCCCCTAGACTTAATTCAAGATACCAGTAGTTATGAACTGGAGGCACAATGACTCAAATGAATTCAAAGAAAAGTCAGTCACTCGGGAGCTTTAAAATGTTTGGGAGCGGTGCCTTTCTCTCATATGAAAATACCTCTAGAAGCTCTGGTCGCAGCTTGCCAGATGCAATTACAGCAGAAGATACCAAGTCTGTGTTCTGAATCCTACCTACCTCTGCAAAATCAAATAAAAATTTAACAGTGCTGCTATTGTGATTTACACATAACTGAGTGTGCCAGCTCATAATCTTTAATATCCACTGCTGACAGGATGGAATTAACTGTTTTTTTTCCCCAGTCCTCGGTTTATTCCTCCTCCCACTCCTCCATTGTGCCATTCTCCATTCCCTCCCTTATCTCATTTTAACTCACTGGAGGAATGGGCTTTTAGTTTGCAAGCTAACTAAAGTGAGCCCTCAATCTAATAATATTTACATAAGTTAAAGATGCCTTTTGTTAAAATTCTCCAGTCTGGCTTGCCAGCAGAAGCGTTTCATGCACAAGAGAATCAATAGAGAATTATAGTTAAGCCCTGTAATAATTATCCTCATTAGATGTAACCAGACCATGGATAGGATGAATTCAGTTCTAAACTCTTCTAATACCCAGGAAGTATATTAGATATGTAATTTAATAATCCTGGAAATAACAAAATTCTTTTGGTCTTTAACTCCACATCTATTGAAGGAGGAAGATTCATTCTCTCTGTAGGTCAAGATGAACAAACACACTTCACCTGCTTTATTGGTGCCAACATTTTCAATGAATGGAAGAGGCTACTTGGAAGATGGCACCTCCCTCTCTTTCCATAGAAAAGTTTAAGCAGAGGCTGGAAGGCCATCTGTCATCAGAAGCTTCCTTGTGTTAGTAAAGGATTGGAATGGATGACCTTTGAAATATTGTCTAATTTAGCTATTTTAAGTACTAGATTATTGGCTAGAAATGAATCTTACTCCCCATGATAAGGGGATACAGTAATATTGGAAAAGCTCTCTTTTTACATGCTCCAAGTTTTGATCAGCTTTTAAGAAAAAGAACCAGCCTCTCACATTTAATATGGGTGGATTTCAGGTACATACAGTATGTTAGGAATTAAAGTTGGAATTTATGTATAGATTGTAGAGTCCTTAGTCAACTCATATTCCTAAAACATAATAGTGGGGGAGGATGTTACTTTTTAAATTATTTTACTCTTGTTAGGTTACATTTCCATGTTATCTAGCAGTGTTGTACTTGTTTATGATTATGCTTAAAAGCATAGCCAGCTCCATTCTAAGAACAACACATCTTGGAATGTTGTAATAAAAAGACTTTTTTTCAATGAAACAATTCGTTTCATGACAAGATTGTAAGTTTCATCAGACTGCACTCAAGCAATGTCAACATTTGTTAAAAATTAATCCAGGGCATTAGATATTAGCTATTTATATGATCACTGCAGAGAGTATAGAGGGTAGTTATAAACAAGGCCTAAACCACATGCTATTAAATTATGTTATTTCTGGCATCATTGCTATTGGCAATAAAATTACCTTGATTGCTATCAGCCATAATCAAATATAGGGGAAAGCTGGCATGCTAATACCTTTCACAATAAAATGTATGTTAACAGGCAGGGAAAAGTAGAGATCTGACATGCAATATGAAATGCTATTTTGCAGAAACCGGTGAAGAATACAATCAATGTTCTGTTTGTTTCAATGTGCACAGTTTGTCTGACATATTTAATTTTTTTTCCCACGTCAACAGTCTAGCTCTATTTGAAAAAGGAAAAAAGTAACCAGTTCAGTTTAATGGAATGTTGGTATTGGAGCCACTTGCTGAGGACCTCCTTAAAGCTGCCTCACACATCTGGCATCTTTCTTTCAAATGTACTTCTTCACGCGCATACAACATGCACCCCTGAACAATCATGCCACTATATCTAACATAATCAATCAATACTGTCTTTACAAGAGGAGCTGCAATGTAACTGGCATCCATAGGTAGGCAGGTAGGCAGGCATTGTTAGGCATCTAATGTGCTCACAACAATCAGGGATGTTGCAGCTTAAATAAGGAGTACCCAGCCTCCATTTTGAAGTAGTGTGAGTTGAAATACCTTTCTTTTCTTAAATTCTGCCTATCTCAGGGCTCCTTTGGGTGGGGGGTGGGGACGGCAGCAGCAGCAGAAAAGGGGTAATAAAGATCGAGATGGCAACTGAAACTGTCAGCATGACTGTTCTGTACCAGCCTGCTACCGGCCCTGCAACAAAAGCAGGGACGACCCCTTTACAAACGGCAAGAGGCTGGAATAACGTCTGCCACATTTATTACTACAAAAACAAACAAGACACGAACCAAGATACAGGAGCTTTGAAACACTATCCGAGCGGTTGCTTTCAGCAAACCAGCCCTCCCCACACATTCCCTTTATAAAGAGTTCAGGGCGTGGCTTCTCTCTCCCTCCTTCCGAGAAGCCCCAATGCCTTCCTCTGTTTACTCCTACTTGACTGCCTCCTGCGTCGGGCATCCTTGAACAGGGCCAGCTGTGGGTCATCTTCATCCACACTGTCAGGCTCACACAGCTGGGTCTCCATGGTGACCAAGTGGGAGGGGCCTGCCTGAGGGCAATCATCATCAAGATCTTCAACCCCCTCAGCAAGGTCTTCAACACCCCCCTCCTCCTCTGAGTCGTCCGACCCAACTGCCGAACCCACAGGCTGACCCTGAATCACAACAATGACTTTTAAAAAATCTCTAATGGCTCTCCATCTTATTATCCCATAAACAAATATAGCAGCATGTTGAAATTAAAGTTCTGATGAGGTAAAGAGAAAATAGAGTAAAATCTAGCTTATCGATGCCATTCACTATACTTTTGTCTTTGCAAACTGTGCTTGTTTCTACTACATTCATATTGTAGTAGAATGCCAGGAACATGTGGAGCCATTTCAAAAGATATCTCAGTTCTGGGAAAATAGAAAGGGTCAGAAAGAAACTCAAAACAATTCAGTGTTGATTACGTCACGTATAAATTGACATTAAATGATTAAAGTCAGCCATTTGAGGTAGATAAGGACAGAAAATTGGAGTTAATAGAAATCTTGGAAAGTATTGTAATGGAGTTAGGATAGTATAACAGAAACTTGAAATAACTTGGTGTTTGATGAATTAATTTTCAAATTCATGCTCTTTGTTGCATCATACAGGCATTACGTTCTCTCAGAGGTATTGGGATAGGACGTTCCCAAAAGCTTGTTTTTAACTTTGGCTAGCTTGTGCTAGAACTATACCCCATCTTTTAATGGGTCTCAGTATTTGACTCTATATAGCATTTTTAAAAATCTTTGTACAGTTTTTATTTTTGTAATGATTGTAAACTGCCTGAGGTAAGATGAGCAGACAATAAATTTTATAATAAATAAATACATAAATACTCTTTATCTGTTGCCTATGGCAGATTTATAGTCTAGAATTTTACTCCTTGGCAGCCAGCCATGCAGACACAGAAAACATGTATACTTCTGTGGCCTGGCATAATGTCCTGAACAGAAAAGATTATGCACATTGATCCTTTTTGTAAACTTTTGATCAGAATTCTGTTCACATATCTGAAAGCTCCATATTTAGCCGCTACACCTACTTCCAAAACATTTTAAAATTCCTCAATTGTTCTGCCTTTCCCCCCCTTTTTAAAACCTTAAAACTCTGTCCTTATTCTCTTTGACTATATTCTTGGCAGGTTTTCTCCCATTATACCGTGAAACATTATACCTTTCATCCCTTTTTTTCTGAGGCAACCATTCTTTCATATGCATTATTTTTTTTTTATCACCAAGCATCCTTTTTCATATTTTCCTTTAATTCCTCATCTTTCTTTGGCGCCCGGTAGCATACTGTAAGTCTTTCCGTTTTGTTTCAAATAACTTTCACCTTCTCTTTCTTTCCAGCCATTTTCCATTCATTCTTTTGGGATAATTAATCTCCTTTTTGTATAGAACTTACTACTACTCTTACTATTATTCTGTTTTCATTCTTCTTTATTTCACTTTCTTTTTCTGCCATGTCCATTTCTACTATTCTTGAGACTATCAAAACGGACTTGTCTCTGATCAGAATTTCTTACTGCTTTTGCATACTGTCAATATTTCATCATAACCAATCAATGATGTGTTTAGATGCATTATTCATTCCTTGTTCATGCATATCTATGAATCCCCTTCATGGATTACTGCCTTGTCGTGGCGAAGGGGCTTGCGTAATTCAATGAAGCTATGAGCTATGCCGTGCAGGGCCACCCAAGACGGACAGGTCATAGCAGAGAGTTCTGACAAAACGTGATCCACTCGAGAAGGAAATGGCAACCCACTCCAGTATCTTTGCCATGAAAACCCTATGGACAGTACCAAAAGGCAAAACGATATGACGCTGGAAGATGAGCCCCTCAGGTCGGAAGGCGCCCAATACAGTATGCTACTGGGGAAGAGCAGAGGGCTAGTACTAGTAGCGCCAGAAAGAATGAAGCGACTGGGCCAAAGCCGAAAGGACGCTCAGCTGTGGATATGTCTGGTGGTGAAAGGAAAGTCTGATGCTGTAAAGATTTTTTCTCCATAGGAACCTGGAATGTAAGATCCATGAATCAAGGCAAGCTGGACGTGGTCAAACAAGAGATGACAAGACTGAACATCGACATCTTATGTATCAGCGAACTAAAATGGACAGGAATGGGTGAATTTAATTCAGATGACCATCAGGTATACTACTGCGGGCAAGAATCCCTCAGAAGAAATGGAGTAGCCTTCATAGTCAATAAAAGAGTAGGAAAAGCAATACTGGGATACAATCCTCAAAATGACAGAATGATCTCAGTTCGAATCCAAGGCAAACCTTTCAATATCACAGTAGTCCAAGTCTATGCCCCAACCACCGGTGCTGAAGAGGATGAAATTGACCGGTTCTATGAAGCCCTACAGCACCTTATAGAACTAACACCAAAAAATGATGTCCTTATCATCATGGGGGATTGGAATGCTAAAGTAGGAAGCCAAAAGATAACTGGAATAACAGGCAAGTTTGGCCTTGGAGTACAAAATGAAGCAGGGCACAGGCTGATAGAATTTTGTCAAGAGAATACGATGGTCATAGCAAACACTCTTTTCCAACAACCCAAGAGACGGCTCTACACATGGACATCACCAGACGGTCAACACAGAAATCAGATTGACTATATGCTCTGCAGCCAAAGATGGAGAAGCTCTATACAGTCAGTAAAAACAAGACCAGGAGCTGACTGTGGTTCAGACCATGAGCTTCTTGTTGCAAAGTTTAGGCTTAAACTGAAGAAAGTAGGGAAAAGCACCAGGCCAGTCAGGTATGAATTAAATCATATCCCCGTTGAATATACAGTACAGGTGACAAATAGATTTAAGGAATTAGATCTGATAGACAGGGTGCCTGAAGAACTATGGACAGAGGTTCGCAACATTGTACAAGAGGTAGCAACCAAAACCATCCCAAAGAAAAAGAAATGCAAGAAAGCAAAATGGCTGTCTGAGGAAGCTTTGCAAATAGCTGAGGAAAGGAGGGAAGCAAAAGGCAAGGGAGAAAAAGAAAGATACGCCCAATTGAATGCAGAATTCCAGAGAATAGCTAGAAGAGATAAGAATGCCTTCTTAAATGAACAGTGCAAAGAAATAGAAGAAAACAATAGACTAGGGAGGACTAGAGATCTTTTCAAGAAAATTGGAGAGATGAAGGGAACGTTCAATGCAAAAATGGGCATGATAAAGGACCAAAATGGCAGGGACCTAACAGAGGCAGAAGAGATTAAGAAGAGATGGCAAAATTACACAGAAGAACTATACAAGAATGAGCTTAACGTCCCTGATAATCACAATGAGGTGGTCACTGACCTCGAGCCAGACATCCTAGAATGTGAAGTGAAGTGGGCCTTAGAAAAGCTGAGCAACAACAAAGCTAGTGGAGGTGACAGTATTCCAGCTGAGCTATTCAAAATCTTAAAAGACGATGCAGTAAAAGTGCTACACTCAATTTGCCAGCAAATTTGGAAAACTCAACAGTGGCCACAGGATTGGAAAAGATCAGTTTACATTCCAATTCCAAAGAAAGGCAGTGCCAAAGAATGTTCAAACTATCGCACCATTGCACTCATTTCTCATGCTAGTAAAGTTATGCTTAAAATCCTACAAGCTAGACTCCAGCAGTATGTGGATCGAGAACTACCAGAAGTACAGGCAGGATTTCGAAGAGGCAGAGGAACTAGAGATCAAATAGCCAACATACGCTGGATCATGGAGAAAGCTAGAGAGTTCCAGAAAAACATCTACTTCTGCTTCATTGACTATGCTAAAGCCTTTAATTGTGTGGATCATAACAAACTGTGGCAAGTTCTTAAAGAGATGGGAGTACCAGAACATCTTATTTGTCTCTTGAGAAACCTATATGCGGGCCAAGAAGCAACAGTGAGAACTGGACACGGAACCACTGATTGGTTCCAAATTGGGAAAGGAGTCCGGCAAGGCTGTATACTGTCGCCTTGCCTATTTAACTTATATGCAGAGCACATCATGAGAAAGGCAGGGCTAGATGAATCAAAAGTTGGAATTAAGATTGCTGGAAGAAATATCAACAACCTAAGATATGCAGATGATACAACTCTAATGGCAGAAAGTGAAGAGGAACTGAAGAGTCTCTTGTTGCGAGTGAAGAAGGAGAGTGCAAAAGATGGGTTGAAACTAAACATTAAGAAAACCAAGATCATGGCATCTGGCCCTCTCAATTCCTGGCAAATAGATGGGGAAGAAATGGAGGTAGTGACAGATTTTATTTTCCTGGGCTCCAAGATCACTGCAGATGGGGACTGTAGTCAAGAAATTAAGAGACGCTTGCTCCTCGGGAGGAAAGCCATGGCAAATCTAGACAGCACACTAAAAAGCAGAGACATCACCCTGTCAACAAAAGTGCGTATAGTCAAGGCTATGGTCTTCCCAGTTGCAATGTATGGCAGTGAAAGTTGGACCATAAGAAAGGCTGAGCGCAAAAGAATTGAGGCCTTTGAACTCTGGTGCTGGAGAAGACTCCTGCGAGTCCCTTGGACTGCAAGGCGATCAAACCGGTCAGTCCTAGAGGAGATCAACCCTGACTGCTCTTTAGAAGGCCAGATCCTGAAGCTAAAACTCAAATACTTTGGCCACCTCATGAGAAGGAAGGACTCACTGGAGAATAGCTTAATGCTGGGAAAGATTGAGGGCAAGAGAAGAAGGGGACGACAGAGAATGAGGTGGCTGGATGGAGTCACTGAAGCAGTAGGCGTGAGCTTAAATGGACTCCAGAAGATGGTAGAGGACAGGAAAGCCTGGAGGAACATTGTCCATAGGGTCACGATGGGTCGGACACGACTTTGCAACTAACAACAACAACAACAACAATCTATGAATCTACCCATGCTTTAAAAAATACTTATTTGAAGCCCTTTTCTTAGTGGACGCTCATTAAACACTTATTCATTCATATGCCATCAAGGATATGATACTACTTACAAATGCACAACCGAGAAAACATTTGCATGCTGATTGTAAAATACTTCCATTGAATTGTTCATGAAAGAAGCATTTAATTTATAGACATATGGGATGGAGGGCTGATATTTGCTTTTCATGGTATATAATAAGATGCCTGGAGTTCAGCCAAGAGCCTGGCTATCCAGGCTACTTGATGTTTGATATGCAAGGAATCTGAAACACTGTATTCAAGCTAACTTAGAAACTTGTTTTACAAAATATTTTTTCTCTTGAACAGTATGAGATACGATTAGATATAATTTCACTCTTACAGGATGGAATTGTAGAACTTGGTCTTTTCTTTAAAAAATGAAATGAGCAGGTTAGAAATCTGGCTGCACAACATATACCTACATTACTTTGTGTGATACATCTCCATCTCACTTAAAATTTAATTCCGTTGACCTGAATGGTGCTTGCGCCCAGGTCAATGGGTATATTATTGCAGTCCTAACATATAGGTAGGAATGCGGTGGCTCAGTGGGTTAGGATGCTAAGCTTGTCGATCAGATGGTTGGGAGTTTGGCTGGTAGAATCCCGAGTGTCGCGTAACAGAGTGAGCGCCTGTTACTCGTCCCAGCTTCTGCCATCCTAGCAGTTCGAAAGCACGTAAAAATACAAGTAGAAAAACAGGGACCACTACGGTGGGAAGGTAACAGCGTTCTGTGCACCTTTGGCATCTAATGCCGGCCACATGACCATGGAGACGTCCTTGGACAAACGCTGGCTCTTTGGCACCGGCCCCTAGAGTTAGAAAGTGGAGATAATGAACTTTAATCCTGCCTTAGGCATGAAGTCAGCTGGATGTCTTTGTGCCAGTCACTCTCTCTCAGCCCTAGGAAGGAGGCAATAGCAAACACTTCTGAAATTTGCCAAGAAAACTGCAGGGACTAGGTTCTTTAATCTGGTTTATCTTGAAAGACTAACAGAACACTTTTAATTATAGACATTATTATTTAATATAATTGATTAAATTGCATATGCAACTTGATTTTATGATTACAGGCAGAAAATAAAATAAGATCTGATTAATTAAGGGCCTCCTCAGCCACCATCTTGATTTTTTTTTACTCTTCTATGCAGACACCCCTAGTCCTGGAAATAACTTAATAAACTATTGATTTAGATGTTAAAATCTAAAAAATATATATTCCACCTCAGCCTGAAAATTGTCCAGATATGAATCTCAATGACCCAATGCTAGCTTTTATTTCTGAGATGAGAACTGAGATCAATTACTCTGTATTTCTCCAAAAACAATCTCATCTCCTCTGTTCATTGCTGAATCCCAGGACCAGAACTTCTTCTTTCCAACTCCAATACTATGGCTATTAGCAGAAAAGGAGAATATGGCTTTCTGTATGTCATTTGAAAATTAAGTTGTTTTATCTATGACATAACTATGTGGATTTAAACAAAATTGGCAGTCTCAGCATATGCCTTGAACCAGGCCTCTTGGTTAGATTCAATATGATATATAAAACTATGTGATTCATAACACTATCAGCATGACTCATTGGGAAACTATCACCTGAAAAACACATTATTTTACCATAATATTGTGTGTGTGTTTCTGGAATAATCATTTTGCCTCACGCCTAATAAGCAAGAATTTTACTTTAATTAATTATATAAAAAACTGGTTCATTAACGTATTTACAAAAACTAGGCGATTGGAGAAATAAGGGCCATTGAAAAGTAATTGTATGCTTTAATTTGAGTTGCAGTCATTAAATGTGTGTATCTTCTTAGTCCTTAATGTATTGTTTTGTTGGTGTTGGTGTTATATTCTGCTACAGCTGTCCCAAAGTTATTTAAATGGTTAACTTATACTTGAGTCAACTCCCACCCCAGAATTACCTACCAATTTTATCAGGTAGGGGTCAGGACACCTATCTCTATCACAAATGGGAAAAAAGACGAAAAGGAGATAGGGAAAGATCTACTGAGAGCAATTAATTCTTCAGTATCATGTAGACACAGGGTTTTAGTTTAGCTTCTAGGCATTTGGAAATTGCATTGAATTCCCAAAACTATCATTACAAAAAACAGACTACTCCTCCACTCCAGAATACATAAATTAGGCCTAGAACAGGGATAAGGGGAATTCAGTGCTGTGATTTAAAGGAGACCTGATCTAAGGATAAGATTTCCTGGTTATATGAAGCATCATTATGTCTTCCTGGATATTTGTTTCATGATTTTATTACCCATCTGACCTAGTCATTAGTTTCTGAAACTATCCATTTATGTTACTGCTCCTTATAGTTCATTTAACCCATATATTCCGATTTCTTTCTCCACCCTTTCCAAGTCACAAGGCTCATGCTTTTTAATAAATGAATGGAGCAGCTCCTTTGATTTGTGAAAGAGATTCCACAAATGAGGAGAGGGTTATATTGGAGGGAGGAGAAGGCCATTTTTAATCAATCACCCTGCCCCTTATAGCTCTGAATAACTTTCTATACATTTGTTAGGAAAGGATACAGAGGTCTGCCGAAAGAAAGAAGGAATTGAAGAATATTTATTTATTTATTTATTTATTTATTTATTACATGATTTATCACATCTGCTTCTCTGTTTGAAATATTATATTGGTGTAACTATAGATGTTTATTTAAATTTAAAAAAATGGAATAAAAATAAAATAGAATCCCTCTTACCAGTTGTTTGAGATACTAAAGTAAAGTTTAAAATAGATGTGCTTGTCAACAGACAAGAAGGTGGAAGCCTAGAAACCACAGTTTATCACAAGGCCACCAACACTCCACGCATTCTGAATTTCAACAGCAACCATCCGCTGACATACAAAAAGAGTTACATCAGAACAATATGTGGCAGGGTGAGAACCCACTGTAGTACCCAGCAAGCCAAACAGCTGGAGAGCAGTTACCTATGTGAACAACTCAGGCAGAATGGGAACCCGCAATCATTTGTTACAAGGTGTCTGCGCAAGGCGGTGAGGAGAGAAAGGAAGAAACAAGGTACAAGACCAACTAAATGGCACACCCTGCCCAGAGGCTACCATATGAGGACAAATTATGCATTGTAAAGATTGCTTAGAGGTGAGAGATACTTCCAATGTAATCTACCAGATCCCCTGCATGGAATGCCTCTGTGACTGTATAGGACAGATAGGGAGGAAGCTAACCTCCAGACTGCAAGAACACAAGCGAGTGGTCAGATGAAGAGACCTTAACTCATTGGTAGCTTCACATTGTAATAAACAAGAATATACATTCAATTTCACAGCTAATAAGATTGTTGGACAAGCAGGCACAAAAACAGCCAGGGAAGTGATTGAAGCCCTCATCAGTCAACAGAAGTGCTAATTTAACACCAGTTTAACAAGTACTCAGGAGGTGAAGGCTTGGCAAAACAAGGAAACAACAGCCAATGACTTAATAGCCAGCCATCAACACCCCAATCAACATCTAAAAAGCCACACACAGCAGGCAATATATAAATAACACACAAAAGCCCAAAGCATACATAGTGCTAGAGAGAAATGCCTTGATCCTCTGCAATTCTAGATCCCAGATGTAATAGTTCTTATTTGCACAATACATTGCACTTCAGCCTTACTTTTAGCTGCTTAATGTGTTGTGTGAACAAAGTCTCGTTGGTTAATTTATGATCCAGTGTACTGTTGAAGCCCAGAAAATATGAGTAACTTAGTTAAGGATAGTATACAGACTAAGTTGCTGTAATATTTCCATCCCAGGGCTTGTTTTAGTAACCCAGTGACAGTAGAATTAATCTCTAGATTTATTTATACTGATTTTCCTTCTTCTCTTTATACTTTTGTACTACATATTTGATACTCTAAGTCTAAAACACATCTTGCTATTCACCAGTAACTACTCAACCTGTCTGAGTAAAGATTGAGGTAAATATGCATAAATAAAACAGCTCTTTAAATTACCTGCAATTTAATATATCATATTGACTGAGCTCTCAGATGACACGATTACCCCTAAATAGATGGTAAGAAATTTTTAGTAAAAAGAATGATGATGGTCGAATGGGGGGTAAAGAAGAACCTAATCAGAACAAGGTAATCAGAGCAAAACTAGACAAACATTAATCATGGTAGGATTTATCCACATAAAAGTTTATTGAGAAATGGAACTTGAATTGATATCTTGGGATAGACAGCTTCCATAAACTGGGGGCCACAATTGTAAAGACTTTCTCATGTGTTCCCATCAGAATCCTTTGAAAGCTGCTGGGCCATGCAGGAGGTCCTAATTAAATGACTTCTTTGTATGGTCTGTATCACTGGGAGGGATAGAAAACCTTAACGTATCATCCAATGGAGCCGATTGGAATTATATTTAGTAAAGAACAGAATATTTGATCAACTTGGATAATAGACTGGCCATTATTGGCTTGGCGCTGCGAAGTCATGTCCGACCCATCGCGACCCTATGGACAATGTTCCTCCAGGCCTTCCTGTCCTTTACCATCTTCTGGAGTCCATTTAAGCTCACGCCTACTGCTTCAGTGACTCCATCCAGCCACCTCATTCTCTGTCGTCCCCTTCTTCTCTTGCCCTCAATCTTTCCCAGCATTAGGCTCTTCTCCAGTGAGTCCTTCCTTCTCATTAGGTGGCCAAAGTATTTGAGTTTTAGCTTCAGGATCTGGCCTTCTAAAGAGCAGTCAGGGTTGATCTCCTCTAGGACTGACCGGTTTGATCGCCTTGCAGTCCAAGGGACTCGCAGGAGTCTTCTCCAGCACCACAGTTCAAAGGCCTCAATTCTTTGGCGCTCAGCCTTTTTTATGGTCCAACTTTCACTGCCATACATTGCAACTGGACTGCCATACATTGCAACTGAAAAACCATCTAACCTGTGCCTAATACTACATTAACATCTACATCTAAACTAGGCACCAAATCTTGTGACAGGATATGCTAAAACTGGCCAAAGCCTTCTCTGCTACTGAAGACAAAAACTCATCCACACCAGAATTTCTTGCTTTTGTCACTCACACTAGATGTCGTTGGCACCATGCAAGTGTGTTGGTGTTTAAATGGTTTCTAACCTTGATGGTTTTCCAGATGTTGTGGCTATATAATTGAGCTCCTTGAAGAAAGAGTTGATGGAACAGTGACAAGTGGCAACAAAATGTAGATGCACCAAACAAAGGGGCCAGAAATCTTGCAACCATTCAAGCTTTTGGCTGAAGGACTTTTTACCTCAGAGGAATGAATATAGGAAAGGAGGGGAAAACATGCAATCTCCATCTGATGAGAAGCAATACAATGGCAAGAGATCCTTGCTTTTCAGTGGAGCTATTTACATGGGAACTCATTGCAAAATAGTGACTAATCCTAAATGTATCTAATCCTCTAATGGCAATTAGGGAAATAATTTGAAAATTGGAAAGAAGACAGTGCTGGCATTTGGAATAAGAGGAAGAGACTGTTGTACCTACATGAATTTCCCCCTCAATTTAATGTCTGTAACTGAAGATGTTGACCTTGAAATAGACAGAGAGCCTTATGCAGAAGCCAATGCACGCAGACTGTTTACCTTTATGTATATTTTGTATGATTATGATTTCTAAATTAATTTCCAGTCCCTGTGAAATGTGTTCCTCTAGCAAATACTGTCAAATTCACTCTAGCAGCTGAATGGCAGAGGAGGAAGAAAAGTACCTTCTGATTTCATACTTTCCTAATTTGTTTTAATTCTGTGTGTGTTGTTTTGTGTGAAAGACAGGGGCTGCTACCTCAAGGAGCGAACAAAAGGTGCAGTGTAGCTGAAGCAATCCGTATATGACAAACTGCCACATAGAATAAATTTGCATTTCTTTTATGAGCCTAACAGATTGAAATTATATCATTCATTCCAATCCCCTTCCCTGCTATGGTGCAGCCCCAACTAAAGCACACAGGAAATAAACACATTGAGCTGTCTGGCACCAGGCAACCCTCCAAGTCCTGTTCTGTCTAGCACCAGTATGAGACTTATCCACCCAATCAACATGAGGAGGTTTATTCATGTTAAACAGATATATTAGCAATAAATGGATTTCTTCAGTAGCTTCTAGAATTTATACATATTCAATATCTCTTCCATTTAAGAAAGTTAGGAAAAGAATACCTAGAGGGTTTTTTTTCCATAGGTACAACAGGATGAATGTAGTAAATACGTAGATTTACTCAGGTTTCTTTTGCAGATCTTCCTCAGGTATTCAAAGTAGGAAATAAAATACAAGAGCAATTCCCCTTTAGTCCATGGCTTCCAAGTGAGACCTTCTATATTTAATATTGGGGCAAAATCAAGTTGTCTTACTTTGTTAGCATTTTTGTCTGACCAATTAGATCCTGGAGGACTTATCTCTATTTCTCTGGAGAAGTGAGTGTTGGGGAGGGAAAGAAGGAAATCAGGGGTCTTCAAACTTGGCCCTTTTATGACTTGTGGACTTCAACTCCCAGAATTCCTCAGCCAACGTGCCTGGCTGAGGAATTCTGGGAGTTGAAGTCCACAAGTCATAAAAGGGCCAAGTTTGAAGACCCCTGCTTCAGATGGAAAAAAAACCCACATAGTTGTAGCTATCCTTGGAATAAATGAATCATCTTTCTTACTAAATGTGTTTAGGACCTGAGGGGAGAAAGCAGTCATCTAAACATAAGCTGATGCAGATTCAAATGTCTAAGGCTTAATGGAAAGGTTGGACTTAAAATGCAGTCATGAGACTTTTCAATCCTGGAGCCGCCACATGGGACACTGTTGATTATTGTACAGAAGAGACCAGGAATGGGTCAATCTGGTTTCAGTCACTAGAAACAAGAAATTAAAGGCTCCCTCACGTTGAAGCAATTCCTGTTCATTTCAGGGATATGCCCATGCATTTTTCATGAGAAAAATATGGATGTGCTTTGCCATTGCTTGCTTTCTTCTTTTTGGAGTTTTCTGGTAGTATTCACATATTAACACATCTGCCTTGTTCAGCTTTTCAAGAGCAGCCAAGAGGCTTTGTGATTATAATCCCAACTGTAGCACAGAAGAGCATTTTCAAATGCTAGAAAACTTCAAATGAAAAAATAAAGTTGTTTTCAGGATTCATGCTCAGATGAACTGATTATTTACTTACCATTTATAGCCATTCGTTTAGTGGCCATTTGAAGTCACAGCACTGGAAAAAAGTGACTTATGACCAGTTTTCACACTTACAACTGTTGTGGCATCCCCAGGGCCACGTGTGATCAAAATGCGAACTAGCATGGCAACTGGCTTGAATATATGACAGTTGCACTGTCCCGGAGTCATGTGATTATGGCCTCCAACAAGCAAAGTCAGTGGGGCAAGCCAAATTTGCTTAATGACTGAATGATTTACTTAACAACCGTGGCAAGAAAAGTCATAAAATGGGGGGAAAACTCACTTAACCACTGCCTTGCTTAGCAATAGAAATTTTGGACTCGGTTGTGGTCATAAGTCAAGGACTACCTGTATTTATTTATAAATGTAGTTCAGTAGAAGAGAATTTAGGTAACTCAGGATGGGATGGAGGTCTTGGTGCTCTCTGAGCTGGTTGTTCATAAGATGACATTACCTAGTTGGAACAATCAAGCTCAGAACTCTAGTTATAAATTTATGTACAACTTTCCACTATTTGTACACAGTGGTGGAATTCAAATACCTGAACAACCGGTTCTCTTATTTGATGCAGGCCTGGGCCTCTGAAGCCTATAACAGACTTCTGGAAGTGGCACCAGGCACTTCCGGTGGGCTGTTCTAGGCCTGGGAGGCCTCCTCTAGGCCTCCGAGACCTAGACTGGACTTCTGGAAGCCAGCCAGTTCTACAAATGCAGCAAAATTTCGCTACCAGTTCTCCTGAACTGGTGCAAACTGGCTGAATCCCACCACTGCTTGAATAACATTTTTGTTCATACACGGACATTTTTGGGAAAAAAATATTTTTCCCCTAATATTAAAAAAACCCACCTCCCAATAACTTCTATTCAGATACACTGGAACTGAGCTGGATGTAATACGACTAAAGAGCGACATGTGTTTAAGTATCTGTCTTCTCTCACACAAGCCCATTCCTTTTGGTAGATTGCCACAGGGTTAATGGCTGAGCTTGTGCTTTGCGCAGAGAAGATTGCAGGTCCCGTTTCTCCCCTGGCATTTCTAGATCAAATTGGGAAAGTCTTGAAATGCTGTTGCCAGTCATTGTAGAAAAAACTAACACAAACGGCCAATGGTCTGGAATGTTTTCAAATGTTTGTCTTCATTGTTCATATATTCATAGTTTCTCCTAAAGCACAGTGTACGAAATACCCCAATTTGAAAAGTAGATTTGAAAAAAAATATTTGTAACTAATACTTTTTATAATCTCTGAATCTATATTAATATAAGTACCATCATAACCTTCTAAATTTAAAAAAAAAACATTGAATCAAATGAATCAAGACCAAACCTAACGTCTATCTGAGGTGAAATGAAATGAAATAATGTCCCACCCATCCCTTCCAGTGCCTTTTCATGCTTTACCAGTGATTGATTTGTTGCAAGACAGATATTTAAGAGCCTGCAAGTCAGTCTTATATTAAGTGTTTCTGCTCTCTAATTTTCCGCTCTCTAAAAAGAAAAAGAAAAATGACAGAGGCTGCACTTTAATGCTGTGATTCATCCATTTCACAGAATAAATGCACATTCTCACCTCATTTTCTTTATATATCTCCTAATGGGCATTACTTTTAAAATGTCCTACTTTGATAGTTAAAATATAGGAAAAAACTGAAATGGTGAATTTTCTTTCTTTCTTTCTTTCTTTCTTTCTTTCTTTCTTTTTCTTTTCTTTTCTTTTCTTTTCTTTTCTTTTCTTTTCTTTCTCATTACTGGATGGCTGCTTTAGCTGATGCTAAAAAGCAAGTGTCTCTTTCTGCCGCATAAAAGAGCCTGAAATGTTTACATATCAAAAGGCTATAGGCCAATTTCTGTCAAAATTATACATGAAGTTAAGCAGTACAAGCAATTTATTTAAACACTAGTCATTGTAGAAAAATTCCAAACCATATGCTCTTTTTAGCAGTTTCCCCCCACACCCACCCCACAAATGCATTTGACCCATGACTTGGCAAGACATGCAAGCTTCATAATTTACTCGAAATTTCAAATCCCCCCTGACATTTCAAGCAAAGATCTTCATTAATAAAGTTTATATATAAATGAAAACTTTAGAAGCTGATATTATTCAAGGGGAGAGTTGAGGAGCAGGGGTTTTGGTTTTGGTTTTGTTTTTTTGTTTTTTTTGTTTTTTGCAAGAGGGTGTGTGTGTGTGTGTGTGTGTGTGTGTGTGTGTGTGTGTGTTGCTCTGTGTTTTCAAAATGGATTTGACTTTCCTAATCAGTTCAAGAGAAGTTTATTTAGGAAACAAATTATCCCTGAGTGTTGCACTGTAAGAACTTGGTGCAATTCACTCTGGGCACAATACCCACAAATGGAAGGGTGTCCAAAGAGCACAGCGGAGTCTTGTTCCTCTTTCTCTGCTCAGTAGGACATTTAACTAGCTGGATTGAATGGAGAAGGAAAGTCTGACATTGTAGACTTGGTTCTCCACTTCCTCATCATGGCATGACGATACACCAGCTGCCAAGAATATGTGGAGATACACCTTGGTCCTCCAGATGTTCCTGGATTAGGACATTAGCAGTCCCACACTCCACTGGCAGTACTAGCTGGTGCTGCTGATAAAACCAGAGGTTTACCACATCCATGTTTAATTGAGCTGAGATTTATGGGGAGCGCTGCCTTTAATGGGCTGAATGAACTCCTATGGGACTTTTGAAAAGGAGGAAGAGAAGGGCTGAAGCAAAGTTTAAGTAATAAGAATGACTGAAAGGTGAAATGTTTACTGACTTAAGACACCATCAAAACTCTGACCCAGTGTATAGGGCTGTTGTCAGAAGCCCTGAGACACAAGAGGCACTTTATTATACTGTGGTTATTGTAATGTTCAAGCTATAATAAAGATCAATGGAGTACAATACAGCTAAATATTATGACTATGTTTCAACTTAGACTTGAATGTTGCTACTGAAACGAACGTGGCTCTAAAGTGCTTAGCTTTGAGCTGCTCATGCCAAAGGTTACGGTAAACACTCTCCAAGGATTGCCTCCTAGTAGTTGACCCCTATCCTTTAGACCCCCATCCATTCAGTTGAAGAGTCCTTATTCCCCGCACAAATATATATTGTAGCCCCTCAGTGAGTTAGGACGCTGAGCTTGTCGATCAGAAGGTCGGCAGTTTGGCGGGTCGAATCCCGAGTGCCGCGTAGCAGATTGAGTGCCTGTTACTCGTCCCAGCTTCTGCCAACCTAGCAGTTCGAAAGCATGGAAAAATGCAAGTAGAAAAATAGGGACCACTACGGTGGGAAAGTAACAGCGTTCCGTGAGCCTTTGGCATCTAGTCATGCCGGCCACATGACCACAGAGACGTCCTCGGACAAGCGCTGGCTCTTCGGCTTTGAAACGGAGATGAGCACCGGCCCCTAGAGTCGGAAACGACTAGCACGCATGTGCGGGGGAAACTTTACCTTTACCTAATCTTTGTTAAAAATTTATCCCAAATCTTCCCCTCAAGAAAGGGGAATGGAAGGAGGAGAAGAAATCGTGGTTGTTTGTCAGTTTGTTTTCTTTCATCAGGATAGACTTACAAAAAATTTAACACTTGGCTGGGAAATTTATTTCAATATAGAGCAATAAAATAAAGCAAGTCCAATCATGCTCTGGATCTGTGGGAAAGCCCTTCTTGAATAAACCTGGGTTTAGCTGGTGTGAAAAGCAGTTACTCCCAAGAAAGCTTCAGCCTTGGCCCCAGTTATCTCTAAGCAACGGTGGTAGTGGATAGCACTTGAATAGAAATTCCTAACTTACAGTTTCTTAGTGTCCCTGAGCATCTCTGCTTTCTCAAAGCCTGTTGCCCTTTCTGCTTCCTTAAAAACGTCCCGGCAGGGCTGTCCTAAACAGGTAGTTTCAGTCAAGTTTTCCAGTATCTCAGGTTAGGTCAGGGTGAAGGCAACCTCGGCTCTTTTATGACTCATGGACTTCAACTCCCAGAATTCCTGAGTCAGCTGACTCAGGAATTCTGGGAGTTGAAGTCCATGAGTCATAAAAGAGCCGAGGTTGCCTACCCCTGGCGTTAGGTCAAGGCTAAATAACCATATTTAACTGTGTTATGTTCTGCTGATGCAGCTCCTTCTCAGCTTTCTTCCAAGATGCGTGACCCTGCGGGGAGGCCTTCCGGGATCAGACCAAGGGCCCATCTTTCCACTGCCAGTAGCAGCTAGATGGCCTGGAAGGACCCTGCAAGCTAGTGAAGAAGGGCGCCCGGCTCTTCCTCCCAGTTCATTTGTCCAAGGTCCGGGATTCTCCAGCCAAGGTGCACTGGGCAGTCGCCCGCCGCCGGGCGTGGGGAGGGCGTTTTGCCTTTTCAAAGCCACGGGAAGACACTCGTGTCGCCGACCTGCGGGGATCCTTTGAAAGAGACGAGCCACTAAGGCCTCTTGCCACTTCTGGTAGTAGAGACGCGTGCGTGGAGGGGGGGGGGAGCGAGGCTTGATCTCCGGCCTCTACCTGCCGTTTTGCGCGCAGGTTCAAAAGAAGTCCCGCCAGGGATGCAGCAGGAGACCAGGAAATTGGATAAAGCTGCGCCTAAAACGAACCCCGATTCTGCTGAGACGCGGACTTTTCAAATTACAGCATCTTTTTCTTTCTTTCTTTCTTTCTTTCTTTCTTTCTTTCTTTCTTTCTTTCTTTCTTTCTTTCTTTCTTTCTTTCTTTCTTTCTTTCTTTCTTTCTTTCTTTCCCCGCCTTCTAAACAGGGAAGTTACATTGTCTTGCCTCTTACTGGAGTAATCACTTAGATTTATTTTTTTTTACTGGCCCTTTCCAGTGTCAGGAGGTTCCGGGGAAATGGGGAGCGAATGGAAAAGACTTAAAGTGGAAAAAGGCTTATTTTTCAGATTTTGAAAGAAAACGTATTTTCAAATAGGTACGGCATGCTACTGTGGTCACTGTAGCTTATTATTAGCAGCTAAAATACACACCCGAAATCCGAAACAAACAACGCCCTATCCAAATCCTACAGCTGCCATTTAAATCAGGATATTTGAACAGGAGCAGTAGGCGTGAGCTTAAATGGACTCCAGAAGATGGTAGAGGACAGGAAGGCCTGGAGGAACGTTGTCCATAGGGTCGCGATGGGTCGGACACTACTTCGCAACTAACAACAACATTTGACCAGGAGGAAATGACTCCTCGCACAGAAGATGATTTACCCCTCTCCCCCACACACACAGTTTGTGTAAATTTCCCTCATTTAACAGACAGGTGACATTAAGGCAGAAACTTTCGTTGGACCGGACTCTCTCTCGTATTGGAGTCAAATCAGAATTGAAACAGTTTAAAAGACTGCGTGAAAAATGATCACTCCGAAGTCGGGGTTCTTAATAGAAGTGGATCCCCGTTTCCATTCTTCGGAGGGTAGTTTATCTGAAGCAGACCGATTTACACATGGGGCCCAAAACTCCGCTTTCCTTGATTCACTGCCTACAGTTTAGACAGGGAAGGTAGCAGCATTTTGATCACTATTGTTTTAAACAAACGGCACACCTAATACAATAAAATCACCCATTAAGGTTTTCGGTGTCATTCGCTTTCCTGCCCTTTTTTTCGTGGCAACTGTCTTAAAGCAGCGTCAGGCTTTAATAATAATAATAATAATAATAATAATAATAATAATAATAATAATAATAATAATAATAATAATAATAATAATAATAATAATAATAATAATAATAATAATAATAATAATAATAATAATAACAACAACAACAACAACAACAACAACAACAACAACTGGGGTTCCAACGGATACCGGACAGGCTACTAGAAGAAATAATAGTTATTTTATCCTTGCGTTGAGTTGCGTATCGTTGCATAATCGGCGGCGAACGAGGGCTGAAGAAAGGAGAAATCAATCCCCTCTGCATTTCAACCCCGATTTAAACAAAAATAACCCCGATTTGCAGCCCCTCTTCCCGGCTCTTCGCTCTCTTTCAACGGGCTAGCCAAAAGCGAGAGGCGTCTTCTCTCCGAGCCACCTGGTCGTCCGCCTGGCCGGACCTGCGGGCGAGAATCGTGTTTGGCTGCTAATATCGAAAATCAGCCGCGCGTCGACTTGCTTCCTTACCTACCGGCTTCTGCCGCCCGACCTTAAGACACGCTGTGCCTGCCGCTCCCGACCCACGCTGGGACGCCGGCCGGCCCTTAGCAACGCGCGTTGTTGCTCCTCTGTCATCTGCGATTCCAATCCCTGCCGGAGACAAGTGGTGGCTTCTTTAGAGGGGAACTCGGAACTAGGGGACTTTGGGGGAAGCGAAAGTGAAAAGGCGGAATGGTGGCTAGGATAAGTTCACCCAAATCCATTCAAAGGGTTTTGGACAGTACGCTCGCGGGGGCTGGGCGGGGGGCTATGGATGTTAAACTGGGGGGGGGGATCAGGATCAGCAGCAAAGCGGCTGCTTAGCTGCCCAGACAAACAAGGACAGACTCAGTCCCATTCCCGGAGGTAGAGGCCGCAAGTTAGCAGCTTTAATCGTCAAAAGGTAGCCGCGGTAGACGGGGCTGGGGAGGGGAGGGATTAAAAAGAAAGCAAGGGGAGATCGGGATCTCAAGAGTTTAGTTGGGGCTGCGTTTGCAGCTAATATTGACTCCGATGCTAAAGTAAGCAAAAAAGAAAAAAGGAACGCCCCAAAAAAGGTAGGGAAGCTTTGGGAATTTCTAAAGAAAGCGACTTCTGTAGGATTTCTCTTGTTAGTAAATGCTGGAGCGCTTGCTTAGAAGAAGGCAGAGGCAGATCCTAAACCGGTTTGTAAGGAAAACCGGACAGCTTTCTAGTTTTACCGGTAGCTGCAAAGACTGGTGGCCGTTGCCTCTGCCCAACGGTACTGTTCACAAGAAGGGGATGATTATGCCCTTCCTAATTAAGCCGTAATCAAAACTTTGATTAACGACGTAAAGTGATTTCTTGCCGAATCTGGGCTAGGGCAGCTCAGCGGTGAGGGATGCCTCGGATCAAATGCGCGTCCTCCTCAAAAAGTTGCTTTTTCTACCACGCGTTTTACAGTTATAGTCGGATTTCTTCCGACCTTTGATCCTTCGCTTTTCCTCCTGAGCACGTAAATACTTCCACGGGCAACATTTATAGCGGGAAATAGTTGGATTGTGGCTCTTGTTTGAACACGATGAAGTCTAGACCTGAAGCGCGGCAGACCTCGGCGTTGGCGCTGGGCGGTAGAGCCACGGCTAGCCCCCGTCCTTTTGGGAAGCCTTCCCTAGGCGCCCTAATGGCCGGCCTTCGCGCTGACCAGCGGCTTCACCTCTCCGAAAAGGCGTCGGGCAGAGTCGGACCTAAGAACCCGCTGCCCGAGCTGCAGCCAGAGCTGAAAGTTCATCTAAAGGAGGAACTGCAGATCCCTTCTCTGGACAAACCCTTCTCTAACCAGCCAAGTGCCCCAGAAGATCGCGCATACTCAGGACTTCGGTTAAGTTGTAGCTATTTTGGTGTAAGGTTGGTATAACATTTATCAGGTCGACGCCCGGGCCTATTTTTGGTTCCCTGAGCTGCTTCAGAGCCCGCTTTGGTCGCGCGGGAAGGGGGAAAGGTTTGATTCTTAAGGCCGAAAAGTCAATTTTCTGGGAAGCCTGAGCAAACGGCGTCGGGAAGTGTAATGGGGGCGGGGGAGAGACGCGAAGTTGCGAATTGGCCGGCCACTTTGCAAAAGGAGGACAAGACATTTCGGGGGGGGGGGGAGACTCCTCTCGCACCTGCCCGCCCCCCCCCCCCTTTTTTTTTGGTTCTGCATCTTTAATCCCGCGCTAAGAAGCGACTCGGCTGCATTGGTGTAAAGAGCTTTTGAGATTAGGGTTTAGAGCTGCCTGAAATTTCCAGTGTCGAGGGATGCATCTAGCTCAGAATTTCATGTCAAATATTATGGATTCTCTGGTGGTAGGAGTGGGGAAGAGGAGGGGCCGGTAAAATGGAACTTATCAGCGAATGTCAAAAGACAGATCTTTAAGAAAGGGCGGTTAGGAATAGAACAAAGGTGTTGGGTGCGGAGCACCTTTATTGTGCGATGTTTAATCCTGCTAGTTTAGAAGCTGAAAATCGTAGCATTCCCATTTCCCATTCCTTCCTTCCTTCCTTCCTTCCTTCCTTCCTTCCTTCCTTCCTTCCTTCCTTCCTTCCTTCCTTCCTTCCTTCCTCCCACCCATCCATCCACCCATCCATCAAAACAGTCTCTGCTCAGACGAGCTAACTATTCACGACAAATAGACTTACTTCTTTCCTATTTAGACTTACTGAAATAAATACAGTGCTTGTCCGTAGTCCATAATTAAACTGATTTCAGCCCATATGCTTATCGATAGCCTGGACTGAAGTCTAAGAAAAGAAAAGGGCAAGAAAAAGGGCAACCCACTCTTCCGCCACCCCTTCCAATTTCATTTCCAAATTGCTCGTTAACTGTCCAGATTGAGGAAAATCGAGAATGGAAGGTTGAAAAAGAAGACTACAAAGGCAGGAACAACAACAACCAAAAAAAGGATCTAATTTGTTCTTCATCAACAGCTCCTAATGGCTTGTTTTCGTTTAGCGTGTCCAATTTCCTACCTTCTTTGGTGGAAGTAAATATTCTAATCTGATTCAGTTCCCCTCCTGTGGATTGCCAGAGACAATCGTGACAGACGGAGCGTTTTGCAAATCACAAAGAACCGGCTTCCAGGAGCGAACAGCCTCCATAAACAAGAGGTTCTAACGAACGGAAAGGCACCTTTTCCACAGAAGGTGCAGTACGTGTAAAAGGCAGAGCCAGAACACGTATGAATCTGGGCAGAACAGGGAAGTGTGTGTGTGTGGGGGGGGGGTTGCTGTCTGCCCCCGAAACACCGAATCTCTTCTTCCACCGGATGCCCCTAAAGCAGCGTTTCCCAACCTTAGGAACTTGAAGATGCGTGGACTTCAACTCCCAGAATTCCCCAGCCAGCTATGCTGGCTGGGGAATTCTGGGAGTTGAAGTCCACGCATCTTCAAGTTCCTAAGGTTGGGAAACGCTGCCCTAAAGAAATGTGAACACAGAGACCCGCTGAAGGGTGTGAAAAGGCTGTAAGTCTCATCCGCAACGTTGCTACTGCGCCAGACAAGGCGGCAGGGGCAGGGCGGACACTTTTGCCCCATAAACCCCAAAGGTTTTCCTAGACACCATTCAGCCGGTTTTAATCCTGCAGTTGGGACTGAAGGGTGGGGTGGGGGGAATGGGAGGCGTTAAGATGGACGCTCAAACCTGCGCCACTAACGCCTGCGCGCCTTACTTGTGCCCTATACACGATTGCGGTAGGATCTGTGTCCGCAGTGTTTCGGACCGGAGGCTTGCAGTCTGCCCGTACCACTCGGGCTTTCTGGTCAGAAGCCTTCTTCCCCGCTTGGTGGAAGAGAGATCCGCTGAAATCATCAGAAAATGCCCTGTGAGCGTCTGAAGGAAATTCCCAAGACTTCGAGATTAATAGATAAAGTGATTCCGAATAAAAACGTCCAGAATCAATACTGTGAACTGGTGATTGTAGAAAGTGTGTGTGTGTGTGTGTGTGTTTAGAATATGGGTGTGCGAAAGAGGTGATGTTGTAACATGTTGTAGGGTCTGGGAACGAAAGCTGCATTCTGGGCCAGATATTCCAAAGCAGAAGAGAACTTCTTTTCGGGAATTGTAGCCACAGCTTCTCGCCAAGACTAGTGCAATGTAACCCTGGACCTCTTGAGTACAGGCGCGAGAAATCCGGACCCAAGAAACCTTTCGCCCTTCCCTCCACTGTGCTTTGGGTTCTCAAGGCCGAAGACCCTAGGAAGAAAGGCTCCGAAGGAAAGAGGGGTGGGGAAGGAGGCAGAAAGGGGGGGGCGGCGGGGGTTGGTGTTAGTTGCTCCTTGACAACGCCATTAGCCAGATTAACCCGAGCGGCAATTAGCAGCAACGCTCAGAAAGAGATCAGCCCTAGCTCGGGGGCAGGCGAGGGATTCGCCCGCAGCGAGGGAGAGCCGAGGACCAAAGAGCGATCCTACTAAGGGCCAGGGTGGCGTGTCTTTCCTTAAACTTAAGGCTGCTATTCCCGATTCCTCCCCGATCCTCCCCCTCGCGCTCCTGCCGTCACGCCCATCGGCCCCACCTTCTCCGCGTCCCCTCCCCCCCGCCCAAAGAGGGAAAACTAGTTTCATTCGCGATCCGACCTAGAGCCGGGAATTCAATCCAGGATGACGTTGCCCGGGTATAAAAAAGGAAAGAGGTCGGAGCGGATTAGAGACTCCAGGCAGTTGACAGCGGAGGAGGAAACGGTCGGCCGCGGAGGTGGAGGAAGAGGAAGAAGAGGAGGAGGAGGAGGAGCTGCAGGAGAAGAAGGAAAAACGAAGAGGGGGGGGGGCGATGGCACGGAGTCCCAAGGCGAAGAGCCTCCCTCTTTCCCCCCGCTCGGCCTCTTAAGGAACGGCTGCCCTGCAGGGCCCCTCCGTGCCCCCCCCTCCTCCCAAGAAGCTAGGCTCGCGTCCCACGCAGCCCCAGGGCTCTCCGGCCGGCCCAGCTCCGGCCACACGTCGCTCTGCCTCTTCCAGGCGAAGGTCCCGCCGCTGCCGCGGCCGCCGCTGCTCCTCCCTCCGAGCAGAGCGCCGGAGGGGATGCCCGCTGGCATGTTCAGCATCGACAGCATCTTGGCGGCCAGACCCCGCGGGAAGGAGTCGGGGCTGCTGCAGCACCAGCACCAGCACCAGCCAGCCCAGCCCAGCGCAGCGCAGCAGTCTCAGCCCAGCGCGGCGCCCGTCGTCTTCTCCGCCAGCCTGCACGGAGGGGACTCCCTGTACGGCCCCGCCGCCGGCGACTACGGCGGATATTACTCGCGGGCCGTGGCTCCGGCGTCTAACCTGGCCGCCCTCGGAGGATCTAGGCTGGGGGGCTACGGCAACTATTACTACGGGCAGCTTCACGTCCAGGCATCGGCGGTGGGCCCCTCTTGCTGCGGCGCCGTGCAACCCTTCGGCGCTCAGCAGTGCTCCTGCGTCCCCGCCACAGGTAAGGCAGAATTCCTTCTCCCGCTCCCCGCCCCACTCCTCCGTGTTGCTGGGGTCCTTCTCCAGCGGGGGAAGAGAGGGAGAGGCGAAATAAAAAGAACGCAAAATTCCTTCCGGATTGCCTTTCCCCTCCCTCAATTCTGCCCCCCCCACACACACACACACCAGGTAATTCTTAGGAAAGTAACAGAGAGGAACCAAGGCTGGAAGGGTTTCTCTCCGCGACAGAGAGGCGCAATTTCTGTGGCCGAGGGTGGGGAGATGCTTGAAACTTCTCTTCGCCTGGAGAAAGTTGGAAGGGCGCGGTGCTCAGGGTCACCCCCCCACTCCTTTTCCCGGCTGCCGGCAGCAGCGACAGCGTGTGACGGAATGCAACGCAACGCTGGGATTCTGCGGTAGATTCCCTCGCGCTGGCTGGAAATGATGCTGGATCCTAAACCCAGGCGACCTGGACTCCAGATGACTTTGAGACCCGGGACTAGCGGTGGTTTCCTCTCTGACACGATTGCATTTACACGTTCTCACAAATGCCTGTAACTAAAATTAAGACATCCCGCGCTTTTTCTTGGGAATATTTCTGACAACGTTCAGATTGCCTTCCTAATGACACAGTTGTCCCAAGGCTTATTTTATTTATTTATTTATTTTTATTCCATTTATATCCCACCCTTCTCCGAAGACTCAGGGCGGCTTACAAGCTTAGCAGTAGCCTTCATCCTATGTATATGCCTGCTTATTAGGGCTTTCACACACACACACCCAAGCGGCATTATTACAAAGTCAGCTTAATTGCCCGCAACAATCTGGGTCCTTTATTTATCGGGCATTAAACCCTACTCAAATAAGGACTGAATAAGCAGAGACTACGTATTTAGTTATAAATGAGCCGCTCCTTTCTGAAGCAGTCACCTTAATTCTCCTTAATTCGATTTTAACTTTCCGGTCCTAACCAAATATTCCTTTGAAATAACATATGAAATGGCATATACTTTCAGATAGATACATTCAAAATTTAGAATGCTCCTATGCCCTTAAAAAAACGAAGAAGCAGGGCAACAGACCCGGTACCGAACCGAGAATTAAACGAAATGTAAATAGATTCACCCTGAGTTAGAATAGGTGGGGAGGGGGGAAATAGGAGCGAATCCGATTTGAGGATGACCTTTCTAAATATTTTAATCCCTATCTCACTAGTGATTTATAGCGTTGATCAACCATCCTTGTGCCAAGATGGTGGTAATGGTGGGGGTGGTTGTGTTTTACATCGCTGCCACAAAACTGAAAGACCCTTGTATCCCAAAGATGCCTTTTTTTTCCCACGAGGCAACTGGACTTGGTTTTTCTTTCAATCCAAGATGCTTCTTCAGCTTTTGGATGAGAGGCTAAACGTCTTCAAAGAAAAACAAAAAATAAAGACCAGTTGCTTCCTGGAAAAAGCACCTTTGGGATAACAATGACCTGGAGGACTGAGAATCTCCGTTGACACTGAAAGAGCCTTATAATAAAGGAGAATGTTCGTAGCTCAGGGTTGAAATGAGGGGTCCTTGGTGCTCTCCGATCTTGGTTGTTTTCTTGCAGACGTTTCATTCCCCAAACTAGGTAAGTAGGTAGTAGGGAATCTCCCTACTAGCACTGATGGTATCTAGTTTGGATAATGAAACGTCTGCAAGAAAACAGCCAAGATCGGAGAGCATCGAGGACCCCTCAGACCCTTATAAATCCATAGGGAGGAAATTACTTTTAATCGAGATGCTCCTCGATTTAGCTGGATTCGTCTCTGCCCTGTCCTGTTCTCTCAACCCTTGAAGCCGGTTGGGTCTTTCCTAGAAACATACTCAATCAGTTCTTCTTCCCTTTCTCCAAGTCCGGAAGGTCGTCATTGACAGTAATGAGGTTTTCACTCTGGATCCATTGCAGAAATTTTTAAACTGGCACAAAAAGTAGCAATTCCCCTATTTGAATGGAGCGACTTAAATCTACTTTCTTCCCTACCAAGTAATTTTCACTTTTGGACTTGTGCTGATTCAATTGGGATTTGTTGCTCGATAGCAGAAGTGGCTGCAGAATGTACATTCTCAGCCCCTTAAATAAACGCAGCTTACTCTCTTCTACCTAACTGGAAGGAGAAATTTAGGGCAATAACCACCCGTGTCTTTAGTGAACTCCTTAGTTAAGTCATTCCCGGGGGGGGGGGTGGTGAGGTGGGGGGGATCTGTGGGATGCATTTTCAGCGTAAGAGTGATGCAAGTTTAGGGAGCTTCTCCAGGGCTAAGGTAGGGCTAATAGAGTCGAGGGTTTTCACATTCCTGCCTTGCCCTCTTCACCGATGTGAATGGTACAAGTTCAGCTTTGTGGTAGCGGGCGATTCCGCGTCCCCCACCCCATAATTCCCAGCAATGAGTCCAGAATCGAAAGGCCCCGACGAAACCCGCCCAAGCATCAATCCGCCGCCTCCAGCAAGCAAGCTCTGGTTTGGCTCTTTTGCGTGGGACGGGGCTGGTTGGACGCGATCCGGAAACTTGGCCAGTTCAAAGGTCTGTCACCTTCGTTTGCTCTTTTCTCCAGGCTACGAAGGGACAGGCTCAGTCCTAATGTCTCCGGTCCCGCATCAAATCCTACCCTACATGAACGTGGGCACCTTGTCCCGGACTGAGCTGCAGCTTCTTAACCAGCTCCACTGCCGGAGGAAAAGGAGGCATCGCACCATCTTCACAGACGAACAACTGGAGGCGCTGGAAAACTTGTTCCAGGAAACCAAATACCCCGATGTGGGCACCAGGGAACAGCTGGCCAGAAGGGTACATTTAAGGGAGGAAAAAGTGGAGGTAAGGTAATCTTTCTTCTAGGCTAAAAAAAGGGGGGAGAGGGAGGAAGGAAGGAAGGAAGGAAGGAAGGAAGGAAGGAAGGAAGGAAGGAAGGAAGGAAGGAAGGAAGGAAGGAAGGAAGGGGGTGGGTGAGTTGTAGTAGTTGATGTGGTAGCAGCTGCTTGGCACAAGGGTGGATGGAGGGAGAGGGAGAGAAGTGAGCCCCTGGCTTTCAAGTGAAAAGAGGAAAGATTCGGAAAACTTTGGGGATCTTTTAGCCTAGACCCTGACAATGGTTGTCATAGAATATGCAGCCCCAAGAATAGCAGTGGGCTGCTTCTTACTGGGAACTGAACTATTCTAACCATCATCCTTACATCGGACTGCTGAAGTTCAAGAGCAACTGAAGGCGCAGAAATTGAATTCAGGGCTGGGTTTCGTTGGAAGCGGCCGGGTTTTGATCTCCTGGGATCTCCGCTTCCCACTCTGCACTACTCAGTTGGGTGGGTATTTACCCTCAGCGACAACTCTGTTATCCTATAGCCAGTGAATGCTCGGAGTAAACTCCACCGAGCACATTTCTTTCCGAGTGATATCTTGGGGAATAGCGCAAGAATTCCTGGAGTTTATTGACTTCAATTCTCTGAAGCGCAAAGTCTGCCTCTCTTTCCCCCCCCCCAAGTGAGCGGTCCTAGGCTTACTTTAGGGGGTTCTTACTCGGGGAAGGGGTGAGAACAAGCTACCTTTGCCACCCGACATCCAAATCTAAGTTCTGCTTCTCACATCCTATGCATAGAAAGATTAGACGCTTCCATAATTCGTTGCGATTGTGAGATCCCCCCAAATTTATTATGTGAATCAGACCTTCAGCCACCAGATGCTTCCATTGTTAGGGTATTGCTACGTGTGGACACAATCGTGCTTTCATAACCTGGTTGATCTTGTGTGAAAATCACCTGCGCGTCCGCTCTGCTGTGGAGCCAGAAATCCCCGGGAAGCGTCAACTGTGAAGCCACTCGCTTTCCAGAGACAACGGCTCTTTAACTTTTTCTTAGACGCCCAATTGCTTGCCAGGCTGTGAGCTCAAAGGCGGTTCAGAAGTGTGGCGTATTTGGCTCGGCTCAGGTCTGGTCAGGGAAAAGAACAGATCCCGACGGTTGCGTCCACCCCGCACTGCAGTTCCTTTCCCAGGCATTCGTTTCATTTTTCAGCATCTCCACTGCTTCGATTTTAGGGTGAGGGTCTTTTCCGTCCCAAGCTGATGCTCTTGCAAATAGGAGGTTCCTAGGCAGAACTCACAGGCTACTGAATTTGCGGGCGCGCCCGGTGTTTTATTGTAGGAGAAAGCAGCGGCGGCGCGGTCGGGATCCAATCTCCAGCCTTGCAGCAGCCAGCCCTGCGACGTTAGCTTTGAATAAGCAACTCTGCGCGTGATGAACCCTTGCCACTTGAGTGGAGAGAGCAAGGGGTCCGCTTCCACGAGAAGTTCCCCTGGGAAGCGTGACCAGGCTCTTACTCAGCGCCTGTGCGAACAAGAAAGGCCTGGGGCTGTTGGACTCGTCCAGACGCAGAGAATTCCCTGAGCGCTGGACACGTCCATTGAACAGGACTGGGTGGGAAGAGAATCCAGCGACCCCAGGGATCCGCTTCCCAAGATTCCGCTCCCGCGGGTGCCGCCTCTGAACCCCGCGGGTGCGTATTCCCACGGCCAGTAACGCTCTCCCTCCCTCCCTCCCTCCCTCCTCTTCTTTCCTTAAATGCAGGTTTGGTTCAAGAACCGCAGGGCGAAATGGCGGCGACAAAAGCGGTCTTCTTCAGAGGAGTCAGAAAACGCCCAGAAATGGAATAAAACTTCCAAGACGTCTCCAGAGAAGCTACAAGAAGAAAGCAAAAGCGATTTGGACTCGGACAGCTGATGTCTTGGACACACGTACACACAGGCAGGCGCGCACACACACACACACACAGACACGCCCGGTGGAAGCTGCCGGTGGGGCTGGATTAGATTTCTCTTGACCGCTTGCATGAGGAGGCGCTCGCAGTTCTTGCACAGACTCTGCCTCTGCAGGGAGAGGGAGGAGGAGGAGGAGGGACGGTAGACCTACGTGTGTATATAATGTACCTGATCCCGGAGTCAACACTCTGAAATAAAAACGCGTGGCGGCGGAGTTGCATGGGCTGAGGCTCGCCGCGGATCTTTCCTTGAGAGGTTTCTGAGCCCTCCGACAGGCCGGCCCCAGCGAAGCGAGAGGACCTGGCTTGCCTGTTCCATCGACTTTACTTAGAGCAGGGGTGTCAAACTCAATTTCATCAGCATTGCAGTTGCCCTCAAGTGGCCGGGTGGGCGTGGCCTATTGGGTGGGCATGGCTAGACTATGGCCTACTGGGTGGGCATGGCCAGCTCTACACCGTTCGCATCAAGGGTGCCTATGGGGGCCTGGGCAGGAGTGGGACAGATCTGAGGGTCTCTGGCAGAAGGAGAGTCTCTGGGCCAAGGCAGTGGGGGCCGTTCCCTCACTGTTTCCAGGATGGCTTCGTGGGCCACATGAAGCCACTTCGCGGGCTGGATCCGGCCCCCGGGCCTTGTGTTTGACATGTCTGACTTAGAGGCTTTTGTTTTGTTTTAAACGTGTTTGGGGTAGCTAGAGAAAGTCAGGGGGAGGGAAGAGGGGTAAAAAACAAGGCTTTGTACTCTGCTGGGCCGCTGGGCTGTGGTTACCCACCACCTTGAACCCGGCTTCAAGGAGAGATGCTAATTCTCTGTACTAGAGAAACCTGGTAGGGTTGACTGCAGGGTCTGGTCAAAAATGTCAAGAGGCCATTGGGAAGCTCTGTCCACTTTGTATGGTCAGCATACAACCTTAGCCATGTGATTGAAACTCTGTGTCGGTTTTGATCACACTGCTCTGGCTGCCACTTTGGCGTTTTTTTTACCTTGACCTTGAGTTTTGACCGTGAGTTTCACAGCACCAAAGTCCAAGCTGTCCAATGGTGAAGAAGGATGCTAAGGCTGCCAGTCTGTGCAGGATGACTTGGGAGTAAGCCTCTTTTGACTCTGGACACATGATCCTGCAGCAAATTTGGCTAGCTATTTGTTACAATGAGACTTTTGCTTCCTGGGAATTTTGAGCATGGCAAAGCTTTCTGGGGCCAAGAGAAGCCATCTCTCTTACATGCCCTGCATTATCCAGCAATTTGGAAAGACAATATTGACAGCGGCTGATTGTAAAATCAGGCAGTGTGGGAATCTCTTGCCTGGGCCTCTTCTAAAATGCAAGCATCTCTCCCCCCCACCCCCCCCACCCCAGGAATCTGGAAAAGACAGGCCTGAGGGGGCTGTGCTTATGATCATATCTTAAGAAAAAAGTGAGCGGTGCTGGGGAAGCTGCAGAAATAATTAGCTTCTGCTTGGCCCAGGATGCGCTAGAGGAAGCAGGATAAAATTGCTTCTTTTTCCATACAATTCCTGTAAAGTGATTTGGGATCAGAAAGGGGATTAAGCCAGCTTCCCGTAACCAATGGGGATTACAGAATTGGGAACATTTCACTTCTCATCCAAGAAGCTCCTTCAGTTCCTCAGTTCTACTGAAGAAGTTTCTTGAATGAGAAGTGAAATGTTTTCAAGGAAAAAAACCCCCAAGAAAGTCCAGTTGACTTTTGGAAAGCATTTTTGAGACAACCGTGACCTGGATGATTGAGAATCTCCATAGACAATGAGGATTAGTTAAAATGTCACACACACAAAATCCAACATTCAGAGTTGAGCGATATCCTTATTAGGTTCAGCCAAAATTACCCAAGAGATAATGCAAGTTTTCCACCTCTTCAAGACTGTCCCTCAAGCATCTCAGAGATTTTGAAATATTTTGTATGATGAGGACTCCTGGACAAAATGAAAACTTGCTCCCTCTCTTCCACTTTCTGAAGTTTTTCACAGTTCTGAATTGCTGAACTGTGGATAATGGATTGTTTTCCCTTGAGGAACAGCATGGCCATCACTTTTAGATAAACAGCTCAGACTCAGAAGACACAAAACACAGCTAAATTTCCCTCAAATTCCTTATAACTTGTTGAGATCCAGACCAATGTGTTTTTATCTGTCAAAGATGAAACACCTTAAGTTAGTGGTTCTCAACCTTTTCTTTACCATGGAACCCCTTTTAATACCTTTGGTGACCATGGATAATGGCCAAGGACCCCCTAAGATTTAACTCAAGATTTAAATCATAACATTTCTTCAAGCCTTTCTGGACCCCTGCAATGACATTTCCCCACCCCCCCATCTATGGACCACAGGTTGAGAACCACTGCTTTAAGTGAAATTTGGACAATTCCTACAACGGGAAGCTCATTGTTGCAATTATAGCTAGGAATAGCAGAACATAAAAAAGCAACTTCCTCTCTTCCCATAAAAGAACTAATAAGTCAGAAATATGCTTCATGAGTTTGTAATTTCCCAGACGGAATGCTTAAGTGTTTATAAATTATAAGGGCAAATTTAAAAGTGGGGTAAAACTGATTTGGGATCTAATCCTGAAAAGATTGGAAGACTTTGGAAAAGTATCCTATTTTCTTCACACACCATTCACATACCATTGGATAAGTTGTATATCAGCTAAATAGGAAGTTATTCACTTAAACATGCTTTACCCACAGGTAAGTGATTCTGCAGGATTGCAAGTTGAAATGCTTTATTTTGTTAGCCACAAAAATAACGTGGCTGTGGTTATGTAACTTGGTCTCCTCACCAGATAGCCCTGCAGATTTAGTGCCATGCTTGAGAGTCACATTTGGATATTTTGGAACAAAATTAAGATAAGTGTAAAGGGGAAATAAATTATTTCCCCACCCTCCTGGCCACAACTCCCCCCCTTCTTCTTTTTTTTTTACTGCAAGTGGGTTGCTTTGAACAAACCTGTAGCAAGAATGCTTTTTGGTTTGTGCCTTTTGCAGAAGAAAGGCAAATTGGTCTTCTCATCACTCTGTCAAGTTTGAGGAAACAGATGGAGCAGGGAAGAGACCACTGCAATGGCAGAGCCCTGGACTTGATGCTTTAGGCAATATTTTAGGAGATAACGTAGCATTTGAATTCAGCTAGGAGCAATGAAAGTTTATATTCTCAAAGTAATAAAAAGTGCATCTGCTGTAGATGCATATGTTCAGTGCCTTCCTCCCTGATGCCATACAATTAAGAATATTGGGAGAAGACATACCTATTGAGCATACTCTGTGCAGGTCAATCCAGGCTCCCCACTGCTCCAGTCAGCTGGAGCCATCTGCCAGATGACCAGGGGCCCTATGGCTGTAGGGCCCTGAGGTCCAACCATAACTGACCCAATGATTCTGAATAGGCAGGTGTAGGATTGCACTGTGGCAGGGGAGGCAGAAGCACTCAGATAGTGACCTGGTTCATACAGACTGTAGTGGAATAGATCAACATTAACAAGATGACATCTTGAGCCAGCTCATAAATCTTCACTACAAATCCCAGGAGTAGGGCCGATAAGGCAGTCCTGTCCTATCTTCACATGATGTATAATTCCAGCCTCATTTGTACAGTAAATGTATCCTTGGCCTTCCTTAAAGTAAGGAAGGTCTCTTGCTATGGGGCTAGAGATGACATTACTGTATCCTGTCCTCTTTAACTTTCAGTTTTACCCAGAACTCTTCTGAAGCAAACTAGATCTTGCTCGGAAACAACCTGATTGATAGGGTGCAAGTATGGATTGAAGAATCTTTGTGCCTAAGACTCCTTAACTGGCAACCTGAAAGATCACCTTTCCACAGACCCACTTTGTTTATCTAGACCCATCCCACCAGGATAAGGAGAGTGATTGGTGGTTGTTTTCCCACCAGCCGAAGGCACTCAGTGAGAAGGGAAATGCATCTCCTTGAGGATGCCCTTATATGATTGATGGATAAACCCCACTTCAGTGCTGATACAGCTAGGGGTAACCTATAACTGTCTCATTCATAAGCTGGGGAGCGGAAGACAACATCATGGAAATACAGAAATAAAACAAATTCTTGCTAGGCTAGCTTTGTGCTAGTATTAGGTACAAGTGGGGTGAGGCCTGAAGAAATACAACTATTTAAACTGGTAATATGAAGACATGCTGCAAAAAAAGCTGAAAATTACCCAAGGTGATCAGTTTTACCATTCCCCGATTTTCTTTAAATGCTAAACTCTTACAAACAATAAGATATTTGGAAAGACTTGCCATCTCATAATAAGAACATTGTATCTATTGCCTTGATCTCCAAAATCTGTTCTGAAAACATAAACCCCTTCTTTTCTATGGTAGCAGATCTTTCTTCACTTCAGGCTTTTGAGAGAAGGAAAAAAACCCACACTGTCACTATATGAATACGGAGATCACCTTTTCAGAATGTAATGGACAAGACTACCTGTCTAAAATGTATCAATGAACCAATTTTTATCTTCTGAATATTTTATGCACTGATACATCTGCATTCCATTATATATTTTACACAGAATCCAAAATTAATACAAAGAATGGATAAAGCAACAACCTTAAAACAAAATGTATACAAATGCAAATAAAGTAAAAATGGTTCAACAAATCACCATGATGTAAAAAAGATGTTGAGACTCTAGAAAGAGTACAGAGAAGAGCAACAAAGATGATTAGGGGACCGGAGGCAAAACATATAAAGAATGGTTGCTGGAATTGGGAAGTTTAATGAAGAGAAGGATGAGGGGGGAAATGGTAGCTGTGTTCCAATATCTCAGGGGTGGCCACAAAGAAGAGGGAGTCAAGCTATTTTCCAAAGCACCTGAAGGCAAGACAAGAAGCAATGGATGGAAACTAATCAAAGAGAGAAGCAACCTAGAACTAAGGAGAAACTTCCTGACAGTCAGAACAATTAATCAGTGGAACACCTGTCTCCAGAAGCGGTGAATGCTCCAACATTGGAAGTTTTTAAGAAGAGACTGGACAGCCATTTGTGTGAAATGGTATAGGGTTTCCTGCCTGAGCAGAGGGTGGGAATAGATGACCTCCAAGGTCCCTTCCAACTATTATTGTTGTTGTTGTTGTTAAACAACCATCTATTTCAAATCAATCTATTGTAAAGAGTACATGATTGAATATATAAATGTACACACACATTTAGTGGAATTTCATGGAAATAATGTAACAGTTAAATACACGTCCACCAGTGTCACTTCATTTTTTTTGTCTTTCTACTATTCCCAGATTAATAATATTTAAAAATGTTAAGTTATGCATTGGTTCTTAAGTGATAAACATCCTCAGCATCTTAGCTATCTTTGATATATCAGAAGAATGAGGAAAAAATAGTCTTTCATTTCTAACAGTGAAAATATCAAACAGGCAATATTAAAAGTGGTATTAGTAAAATGAATGAGTGCATTTAAAATTAGGGCAAATACCCGATTGACTGTCTCCCTACATTCATCCCTAAGGTTTTCTTGTGGCAACTTGGAGAAGAGACACTCCAAAAGAGAAGAGACAATCTTCTAGATAGGTGTGTGTGTGTGTGTGTTGTAAAACAAGTCAGCATTTTGACAGGCCTGTGCACATACCCCTACATCTACCAGGGGTAGGCAACCTTGGCTGTTTTATGACTCATGGACTTCAACTCCCAGAAATCCTGAGCCAGCTATGCATCTAGACTGAGAAGGTGGCCATTTTGTTTTTGCATCCTGCATCATGGAATGCATAGGTGCTACCACAATGAGGCCATCTAGGTAGGGTTATAGCTGAGGTCCAAACTCTGCAGCCAAGAGGTGGTTCGGGGGATCATGCCAAGTGTAGGCAGCAATCTAATGGGAATTAGAAAGTCCTGGGATTATTCAGGAGATACGGTGGCCTACAGTGTTTTTCCTTTCCTGCTTTTTTAAAAGCATATTTTAAAATCTCACTAGTAAAAAACTACTTGCAATCAGTATCCCTTCCCTCCCTTCCATATCTTATGGATGATAAACATGCTTTTTTGTATATTATTTGCTTGCCAAGTTGTTATGACTAATCAAACTAAATATGCAATTTTTGATACTCTCATAATTACATATGTTGGATAGGTATGTACTTTTACATTTACAAAATGTCATTTACAAAAGATTTTTGCAAATGGCAAAGGCACTGTTAGCTTTGTAACTGATAGGCCTTGTATAACCTCCCACCATCTTTCTCTCATTTTAAACCAGGCGAAGACCTTTAAATTGCAGTTTCTCTGCAAATGGTCCCATGAGGGCTCTTTTCATAGTTGCAAATGAGTGCAATGTTACCATGTTAATCTTACGTTGCTGTATGTTCAGATACTGAATGTTCAATGCTAATGGCTGGCTTAACATGAGAATACTGTGCAAAGGGAAAACCTGACAGCAGTATTCAGTATACAAGGAGGGAGATGGGCAGGCTCAGCCCTATGTGTCTCTCCCAGCCCCTTTTCTTTACCCCACCAGCCCTGCCAAAAGTGCTCTACATTTCAGTGCTATGAATGCCCCAAATGGCTGCTTAACTTCTCACCCTTTTGAAGTGAGAATGAGAGGAAAATGCCTACTTAAGCCTAATGCAGTTTGAACAGTGGAATGGTTTGATGCTCGGCAGCAAGCCAGAGCATGGGAAAAGAAACAGACCGCCTATGCAACATCTTCCAACAAAACGGATACCCAGCAACTTTAATGAAGAGAAGGATGAAGGGAGACCTGGTAGCAGTGTTCCAATATCTCAGGGGCTGCCACAAAGAAGAGGGAGTCAAGCTATTCTCCAATGCACCTGAAAGCAGGACAAGAAGCAATGGATGGAAACTAACCAAAGAGAGAAGCAACCTAGAACTAAGGAGAAACTTCCTGACAGTTAGAACAATTAATCAGTGGAACAACCTGCCTCCAGAAGCTGTGAATGCTCCAACACTGGAAGTTTTTGTCTGAAATGGTATAGGGCAGGAGTCTTCAAACTTGGCCCTTTTATGACTTGTGGACTTTAACTCCTAGATTTCTCAGCCAGGCATGCCTGGTTGAGGAATTCTGGAAGTTGAAGTCCACAAGTCATAAAAGGGACAAGTTTGAAGACCCCTGGCATATAGGGTTTCCTGCCTCAGCAGGGGTTGGACTAGATGACCTCCAAGGTCCCTTCCAACAACTTCTTCTTCTTCTTCTTCTTCTTCTTCTTCTTCTTCTTCTTCTTCTTCTTCTTCTTCTTATTATTATTATTATTATTATTATTATTATTATTATTATTATTATTATTATTATTATTATTATTATTATTATTATATCATCATCATCATCATCATCATCATCATCATCATCATCAAGAAATACCTGACCCTACAACCTATTACAACATAACCAACACAAACTATGACAAGGATAGTGCTATCATATGTCAAAAACATCTCAGAAACTGCCAAGAGACTGTTATAACAACTCAGAGTCACCATAGCACACAAACCAATTAAAGCTTTCTAAAACTTTTTAAATAAGCCAAAAAACCCAATAAAGACCCCAGAAAAAGCAGGGTTTGACTTCAACATACAGTGTAAGGACTTTAACAGCCACTTTGTAGGACAGATACACTAGCAAACTGCATCCATGAACACCAACCAGTCAGAAGGCACAATGAAAGTTTAATTTAATTTAATTTAATAATATTTCTATACCGCCCTTCTCCCGAAGGACTCAGGGCGGTGAACAGGGCAAGTTCCTTAATTAAAAGTCTCCCAAGATTCAACAAACTACAAGCCTAGCATCCCTCTATTTTAGCTTCTTTTTCTTTTTCTTTCATGTTAATCGCTAAATTGCAATTCCAGTTTTAACATTCCCCAAACATGTAAATGAAGAATGTAATAGATCCCAAAGCTAAAGTTCTGATTTGTAGTTTGGACATATATTATTTAATCATTTTTATTTTTATTTTTATTTTCAGATTCTGACCTTTCACACAGTGTTTTAGCTTAATATGTAAACAATCCTGAACTATCTTTTTAAATCCTTACGGCAGAATTAAATCACCTAAAGAAAATGATATTGTTAATAGTGATATACAGCTATTTAAAATAATCTAGCTAGAAGTAACCATCAAATGTGTTGCTTTTGCTGCTCTTCTATGAATGCTCAAAGAAGACAAAATCCACAAATCTCAGTGGGGTTTACTTCTAAGTAAATATGTATTATGGTTGTTTGTTAAATAATTGGAAGGATTATTCTGGGATGAAAGATTCATCATGGAAAACATTCCACACATCTGCACTGAGCTTTAGTTTCCTGTGCAGCGAATACACAATCCTTCTTGTACGCACAACTGGTCTAGCATAAAATATTTTGGTTCATGCATAACAGGAAGCTATTTGTTCATTAGACACTGATTCCAGGAGAGAGCCTGGCTTAATGAAATCTCAGTGTTTTACCACAATGCAATTTTTAAATTCAGGAATACATCACGGAAATCATTTCATAAAACCTTGTCTATAATGTTGTTCAAATCTCTTCAAATAAACTCATTGAATATATTGACAGCAAGGAGAGCTGAACAGGGCCTGAAGCAAATAACTCTTCATTAAGAAGAGCAGAGAATTGGAAAGTATCAATTTTGTGCCAAATGGAACCCTGTGATGAATTATTATGGCCAGGCTGTAAACCCCTTAAAAGCTACAAGGCACAACAATAATGCAATACATTGCTGAGGGTTATGGTGTGTGCATGGTAAGATCTTGGCTCTGAAAACATTTTCAGTTTCCATTTTCTCCTTCTTGAGTCTGTAGTTCTGACTCCTCTCTGAAGTCAAATTTGTAAGGGATCAAATTTTGATTAAACACACACACACACACAAAAAACAGATCACCACTATTGTTTGAAAGTGTGGGTATTTAAACCAAGGAATTTGAGAGTGAGTATGTCTGAGTGTCTCGCTGTGTAAGAGAAAGACAGAAATTCAGACAGGAGTTTGTAAAGATATTCTGATGCCTAAGGAATGAAGGTGATCTCCATCACCCCCATGATTCTCTTCTTCCTACATTTCAGACAGTGATGGCACTAGTAGTTGAGTTGTGATCGAATAAAAGTGACAGGCCAATATCAGCATGTGTGTCAGCAAGCCAGTGGCACTTTTTCATGGCACTCTCAGCTTTCTCATCCAAAGCAGGATGGTGCCATTCCTTGATCCTCATGGTCTCCTCCTCTTACGACCACTCGGCCTAATGATAGTCCAGATTTGCAGCAAGAACAGCCACTTGTAAATGTATTCATGAATGCATGTACATACGCGTGTACTTGGGTAGCATGCTCATATACATGTACACATTGAAGAGCAAGGTAATTGTGGTACATAAGGCACGTTTGTGTACCTTAGTAAAATGTTTGCTCAAGAGGGAAAAATATTTAGGCATACAACCACTGGTAGAAAAGTACCTGGTATGCCGTGAGCTGTTCTAAGAAGCAAACACGGCTACATAGAAGAAGGTTCTTCTGCCCTTTATCAAAGCAAAATGAAAGTTGGTTAAGCCAGGAGAAGCATAGGAATGAGCTGAAGCCAGTGGGGATGGATTTCTTAAGAAGTATGAGTATAAAGGCAAGAAGATGCAGAGCCAAGAATGAATGGTGCTGAATTAATGTGAATTGGGGGAAAAAACAAACAAATCAAAAGTGTGACCAGAAGAAAATGGTTTGTTGAAGTTCTTTGAGTATATTCAGAAAAGGAATGAAGACTCAATCATAAAATCAAGATCAGGTCAGCATCAACCCTGCTGGTGTTCAGAAATCCCCAAGGCTATCCCAGAAAGCAATTGGCGATTGATGGCATTGGGGTGGGGGAGGGGTTTTTTTCCCTTCTACGGTAGACAAACATTGCTGCCAAGACTCTTTTCCTTGATGGTCAATGGCTGTTATTTTGGTTTTGTTTTATTTTTGTATATTTATAACCTGCTCAGAGCCATTTGTGGACCAGGTGGCATATAGATTGCTGTAATTAATAGATAAAAATAGAATAGAATAAAGGTATAAAGGAAAAGCTAATGGGTTGAAAGGAAAGGGAAGGTCATGGTTAGATGGGATCTCATCAATGCCATTCTAACCATGACCTTCCCCTTCCTTTCAACCCATTAGCTCTTCCTTCATACATTCTATTCTATTCTATTCTATTCTATTCTATTCTATTCTATTCTATTCTATTCTATTCTATTCTATTCTATTCTATTCTATTCTATTCTATTCTAAGAACAAAAAGCAATATGTGAATTTGTGTATGCATATAGTAGAAGCAAGGATGTTTGTAAAAATAGAAAAATATGGTATGATGAATACTATTAGCAGTGCTTTTTTTGTAAAAGAAAAAGGTGCGGGAACTCACACATGTCATACAACCCGCCTTGCCTACCCTATGAGGTTCTATCCAAAAAAGATACTGGAACTCCGTTCTGAGTGTTCTATGAGAAAAAAAGCCCTGACTATTAGTATAAACTAGATTCCATTTTTTTCTCTTATCTCTGGCTTTTCATTGCTTGCTGCTCCTTACTCTTTTTCTAGGATGGGTAAATATTATGCATGTACAACTAATGTAAATGGGAGATGCTGACCTTAAAAAGACATTCCTTGTAACAATGCTCTCAGTTGCACACAGATTGGAAGGGAAAACATTTTTCAATAATGCCTGCTGTATAAGTGGGGACCTCATGCTCTGTTTTACCGAACAACCCTTTTAGAATAATCTAAGAAAAGAGAGCAGAAACCTTGAAAGGGACCATAAAACCTGGGCAGCAGAGCATATAGACAGCTGACTTGTTTGACAATAATAATAATAATAATAATAATAATAATAATAATAATAATAATAATAATAATAATAATAATAATAATAATAATAATAATAATAATAATAATGTTATTAAAGGAGGTCATCTAGTCCAACCCTACACCATTTCAGACAAATGGCTGTCCAGTCTCTTCTTAAAAATTTCCAGTGTTGGAGCATTCACAGCTTCTGGAGGCAGGTTGTTCCACTGATTAACTGTCAGGAAATTTCTCCTTAGTTCTAGGTTGCGTCTAGGTTGTTTGAGTATAGCGATGTCGGCTGTAGTAATATGTGCTGTATTTCTATTTCAGCGGTGTAGGGTGGTAATGCCTACATTTGCACTGAAACATACATTTTATCAAAATATTTAGGCTCTTTTGCAACTCCCCATTTCTGATCCCAAGCCCAGATGAGAAATGAGTATCAGCATCAGCTTCTGCAATACAGCAGGTGAGATTTCAGTGTCACAACACAACACTTGCGATGCAGACATGAGAGATGCTGTGAACCCTCCAAATGCTAACCAGGCATGAACCAACTTAGTTTATCCAAGATTAAGTGAAGGGTGGCTAGTAGTATACCTCACATATAGCAAGGGGAAAAATCTAAGTGAATACAAATTGCATAAGATTGCACTGCTTGACTATAATGCAAATAGACCTTCTTGGAAATAAGCATCATTAAAATGTCTTACTTCTGAGTAGACAAGAAATTATATATATGTAATCAGCCCAGGTTCGAATCTCAGAAGGGTATGGCTGACTGATGAAAACTAATAAGTTTGAAATGCATATCAGTCTCCCTTAATTCTTTGTTAGCAATTTAAAATTTACACAAATATGAGCTGTCACCGGTGTGACTACTGCCTGTCGATGGCCTTCAGGTTAGGCTGACACAGGAAATAAAGATTTGTCCCATGTTTGGGGCCTAGCAAGGTAATCTAAAAATAGTGTATATATATATACACACACATACATATATATACATACATATATACACATATATATATATATACATATACATATATATATATATATATATATATATATATATATATATATATATACACACACACACACACACACACACACATATATATATATATATATATACATATATATACATATATATACATATATACATATATACATATATACATATATGGATCTTTGGTCATTCGGGTTTTTCCCCACGTAGAACTAAAGGTGTAGGAGCAACGTTTCGACGGAATCCCATCCGTCATCATCAGGCTGGTGGCTTCAGCTTCCTTCTTCTGGGAGAAGCATGTGGTAGTGACTGTTTGTTCCTCTTTTTTAAAGTGCCAGAGGGGGTGTGTTCTGTGGGTGGAGGTGTGCTCTGATTGGGTGGGGGATTAAGTGTGTTCTGATTGGGTGGGAGTGTGTTTTGAATGGTGGGTGTGTTCTGATTGGGTGGGGGTGTGTTTTGAGTGGATGGGCTGGTCTCAGCTGCCAGCCTTAGACCTGAGCTGGTGAGTTGTGCTGCTTTTGTTCGGCTTTGTGTTTGTGGTGGTGCCATGTTTTTATAGTGGGTGTCAGTTTGCTTATTGTGTGGTTTGGAGGGGTTTAAAGTGGCTGATGTTGCAGCTGTAGTTAGGTTTCTGTTTTGTGGATGTGCCTCGTTATCATTGTGGGTTCGGATTTGCTTTTTGAATGGTTGTGTGGTGGTGATGTCATGTGATGTTATCATGAGTTTGGGTCTGGTATCATTCTTGGTGGTTGGGCCTCGTCTGTCAATCAAGGCGGGTTTCCAAATGGCTGGTAGGCGAGAGGTATCATCTCGTTTGTTCATGCTGTGGGGGCGTTTTTCTATCTCAATGGCTTCTCTGATTATTCTGTTGTTAAAATGTTCAATTTTGGCAATAGTTTTGGTTTTTTTAAAATCAATTTCATGTCCCGTGGCTTCAAAGTGTTGGACCAGGGATGAAGTTTGTTCTCCCTTTCTGAGTGAGTTTTTGTGCTCTTCAATGCGTGCACTTATTCTTCTGTTGGTCTGTCCGATGTATGTGGTGGAGCAGGTGGTGCATGGGATTTCGTATGCTTCTCTCAGAAGAAGGAAGCTGAAGCCACCAGCCTGAGGATGACGGATGGGATTCCGTCGAAACGTTGCTCCTACACCTTCAATTCTACGCGGGGAAAAACCCGAATGACCAAAGACCTATCTATCATCCATCTATCTATCTATCTATCTATCTATCTATCTATCTATCTATCTATCTATCTATACATACATACATACATACATACACACACACACACACACACACACACACACACACACACACATATATATATATATATATATATATATATATATATATATATATATATATATATATATATATATATATATAATCAAGAGATAAAGTGGAATAATTACCTTTGGGATAAAAGGTAAGTAAAATAAAAATAAAATAAAAATACACTGTTATAAAACACCTGCTCACAACTTTAATTTCTGGGTGATGTGGGTCTGACACTAAGCCTGTCTCTTATTGCAGTGGAAATAGGCAGAATCAAACCCTTCCAAGTAAACTGAGAGCTGTTAAAATCTGTGCCAAGTACAGTCCCAATTTGTATACTTCCTGCTTTTGGCTGCCAAACTGTCATTGCCAATCATATTTACAACCAGTTGGCTTCAGAGGACTTGTAATGTTAGCCAATGTGCCATGTATCAAAGCCGCATGTGCTCAAGTTATCATTTACAACTGTTTTATAAACTGTATAGATGGACATCTCATATATCAAAACTTTTAAGTCACCCAGCAGGGGGAGGAGGAGGAGGAGGAGGAGGAGGAGGAGGAGGAATTAATAGAGGAAAAATATGTTGATGAGAACCTTTGATCTGATCTGAGATGACCCCCACAGCTTGAGTAAAGGGCAGAGGGTTTAATGGAGAGGAAACATGAAAATTAAATTCTCCCAAAATCTATGCTCACGGATTCCATGGAATGTAAGAACCCAAAATGGTTTCTTCTGGGGTTTCTTGCTCTCTCATCTCTTGTCAGTCATTGCAACTAATTAAGAGAACTGATTGTGAAACTTAGTTAAGAAGTGGGATTACAATTTTCAGATGAATGAGGAGCTATATGGTCTCCTGAGCCACTGCAAAAGTTACCAATGAACTTAATTTAAGATGTGACAGAAGAGTTGTCATCTCTTGTGCTGTTTGTGTGCTTTGGGGAATTTTTTAAATAATGTATATTTATGTAGAATGCTCTTTAATGAAGACAGAATGATAGAATTTGAAATGGAAAAGATGACTGGAGATAAACAATCTCAATTGCAGAGTTGTGGGTTCCCTGACATTTTTCAAGGAAGGAAATCTTCAGATTGCTATTATACATCTAAAAAAAAAGGTTAAGCAATGCAAATAAATTCCAGTCTCCAGACATCCCCAGTTCAACCCACTTAGAAAACACGATTAAGAATTAGAAATTGAGTCTCTCTAGTTCTATATTCTAATCTCTATTCTACCATTTCTTTTGTATCAATTTACTCCAGCTCTTGAAGAATTAGTATAATTCAACTTCGAGAAGCTTAATTAAATTATTTCTGTTATACTTTCTGATCCCTCATAATCCCTCCAAGTTACAATGGTGGGTAGGAACTAAACTGTATGATGTTTCAAAACCTGAAGATAGATTTCTATGCCAATTAAACTTTATTTTGAATTATAAGACAGAAATTGCAAAGAGAGAGAGGAAAAACCTCTCATAAAAGCTGACATGATTTGTGTTCTAAACAAAACTAGGTGTACAGAAATATTCATGTGATTTAAACTACTGATATTTAGGAAAGAATAGGAAAAATGGTAAATTAAATATATAAAATAGTATAGTCTTCTAAGTGAGACTTCCAGGAAGAAAATGGTTGTTCAGCTATAGAAAACACCATGATGATTTATTTATTTAAATAGTTAATTAAATTATTTTTCTGGCTGCCAACTCAACATAATGTCTCCAGGAGGTTAACAATACATAAGAATTCACCAACAACATAGCACAAAAATAAACATTGATACCCCCGATAATAAACACACACAAAGACTCCTAAAAACCTCCTGAAAATAAACCCTAACCAATCTTACATGTAGAGCTCAACCTGGCCAAACAATTGAGGAAATCACCAGGTCTTCAAGGTATTATGGAAGGCTAACAGGGCCAGAGCCTTCTGAATATTTGGGAACAGGGATGCTGTTCCATTATTACAGAGAATATTCAACTCATTAGGCCCATTAGATCAGGGGTCCTGAACCTTGGCAACTTTATGACTTGTGGATTTCAACTCCCAGAAAAGCCAGCAAAGCTGGCTGAGGAATTCTGGGAGTTGAAGTCCACAAGTCTTAAAGTTGCCAAGGTTCAGGACCCCTGCATTAGATGACATATTTCACTGAAAGAATTCAAGTCATACCCACCCTGCCAGATCTGGTGGGATGGACAGAAATAATGGGAAACAGACAGTCCAGTAACCTGTATTAGTGCCTTTGTAAGGGTTTATAGGTGATAACTGGAAACTTGAATTGCACCTGGAAGTCTTCTGGGAGCCAATGCACCTTGTGAAGCAGTGGTTTTATGAAGAGCACCATATTGCACCCAAACATTGCACATACTGTTGCATTCTGAACCAATTGTAGCTTCCAAAGGCTTTTCAAGGGCAGCCTTATCTACATTAGTGTCAGCCAGGAGATGAGTAAGATGTTAGTGATTGTGAGCAGAGCTTCCTAACCCAGGAACATATGCAATTGGCAGACATGATTGTTCTTGCACAAATACCCTCCTAAGACACAGTTGTCATCAGCTCCTTGAGCAGGAGTTTTTAGCCCAAGAGGCCTCCCCTCAACTCTGAGGAGTGCTATCCCATCCAGAATCAAAGATGGAAATCTCCAGATCCAGAGGTCAAAGCCCACAAGCATTCAGTCTTATTAGGGTTTGACTAAAGGCTGTTCTTTCTCCTCCACTGGTAAAGAAATGTGATGGTGTAACTTGGGTACCTGGAAGCAGAGACGTAGAACTGATTATCATTCTCACATTAATTATACTTAACTTACCCAGAAGTTTCATGTACCTGTTAAGTAGCAGTGGGAAGAGGGGTAGAGACCTAAGGCACCCCATTTTTCAGGGGTTCAGAGCCAGACCTCTTCACCTTCTAACATCAGCTGGAATTGGCATTGAGGAGAACCATAAAAAAAACCCACAACTCCCACTCCCTATAAACAGTACAGAAAAATATCATGACTGATAATATTAAAAAATGCTAAAAGCCAGTAGGGGTAAGATGGATACACAACCTTCAGGTCAAGCCGTCTGGGATCCATGCAAAAATAAAGCGCATACAGGTGTGATTTGATCTAAGACCACCATTATTCTTTCTTTTTTATAAGTTTTTTTTATTAATTTTCTCATATTACATTCACATATCGGAAAAGCAACATGGTGACTGGGTAGAATAAAATTTGACAGTAACTAATTCTCTCTCTTTCTCCCTTAATATGTACGTGTCTCTTTCACAAACCAATCATGGGAAAAATAACTTTCTAATATTCACCAATAATCTTCAATTTATGCATATCTTAATTAATTTAACATTCAAACCTTTAGACAATCAATGACCTAATAGGTTTTTCTTAATTTTAGTTTTCCATTGATATTTTAAATTTAACATTGATTTTTATCATTTCCAGGTTTTAAATGACCCCAATTTCTATCACAGTTCCCCCACAGTCTAGTGTTTAAAGTATACCTCTTATCTATATAAGTTCTCGCAATCTGTATCAGCAAATTAAGAATATAAGGTAATATTTTCTCAAGTCTCCTGAAATCTCAAGTTTAATGACCAAAATTTCCACCATTACTCTTTCATTCCAAGCAGCAACTAAGGGTGATCAAATCGGTCCTTCCTCTCTAGAGCAGGAAGTGACCATGGAGAAATCCAAGACTAGCAGAAAATGATCGGACATTACTAATGGTAATGTCCCCTCCCATTCCAGGTCACACTGTCACTACCATGAGACAAAAACCAGATCTAGACTGTTACCCCTACTATGCATTGAGCCATCAATTAACCTAAATCAGGTTCTGGTCATGTACTGTTTTGCCCTCTCATCCATAATTAAACCATGAATGAAGAACTTATTACAGACCATCCTTGCAGCTCTCCTTGAGTTCTCCAGACTATTGTATAATTAAAAGAGAACAGGTGTTCTTCCAGAGTGGTACAGGTAGTCCTCAGCTTACAACAGTTCATTTATTGACCATTCAAAGTTACAATGGCCCTGAAAAAAAGTGACTTGTGACCATTTTTCACAGTTATGACCGTTGCAGCATCCTCATTCTCTGTAATAAGTTCTTCATTCATGGCAACAAAGATGATTAGGGGACCGGAGGCTAAAACATATAGGGAACGGTTGCTGGAATTGGGTATGTCTAGTTTAATGAAGAGAAGGATGAGTGGGGATATGATACCAGTGTTCCAATATCTCAGGGGCTGCCACAAAGAAGAGGGAGTTAAGCTATTCTCCAAAGCACCTGAAAGCAGGACAAGAAGCAATGGATGGAAACTAATCAAGGAGAGAAGCAATCTAGAACTAAGGAGAAACTTCCTGACAGTTAGAAAAATTAGCCAGTGGAACAACCTGCCTCCAGAAGTGGTGAATGCTCCAACACTGGAAGTTTTTAAGAGGAAACTGGATAGCCATTTGCCTGAAATGGTATAGGTTTCCTGCCTGAGCAGGGGGTTGGACTAGATGACCTCCAAGGTCCCTTCCAACTTTCTTCTTCTTCTTCTTCTTCTTCTTCTTCTTCTTCTTCTTCTTCTTCTTCTTCTTCTTCTTCTTCTTCTTCTTCTTCTTCTTCTTCTTCTTCTTCTTCTTATTATTATTATTATTATTATTATTATTATTATTATTATTATTATTATTATTATTATTATTATTATTATTATTTTAAATATGTTTACAAGGATTGCTTACTGGAAATGATAGGCACATTAGCATGATTTTTCAAGAACATAATCATTCTTAGCATGTGGTGCTCGAAAGTCAGCTTTACTTCATATGATGTGGTCTTTTGCTATAATGGATCTACTATGAACCAATACAATTTTTTTTACATGTTACTTTTATCCTGGAAGATTCATTAGTTTTTTTATCATTCATTAGTTTTTTATCATTTGACTCATATAATGCAATTCTTTTCCTGTAAAATAAAATAAAGTTAATTAAGGGTTCCCCCCCCCCCAAATGTTACCATGTATAAAAATTAAATAACTAGATGGAATAAAAATCAGCATCAGATGGGAGAAAAGCCGGATGCAGTATTTATTCAAACAAGCATTACATGACTGCAGTCAGATCTTCTGTCTGCTCTTTACTTCCTAACATATTTCCAAACTGCATTCATGTAACACATTTACTTGATTGCTGAATTAAACCATTTTCTGGATTTGTGCATTCTGTTGAACCATAAACTAATCAACCACCTAATCCACAAAACAAAAGGCAAGATTAAAACTGATCATGCATAACTTCCTGACAGTTAGAACAATTAATCAGTTGAACAACCTGCCTCCAGAAGCGGTGAATGCTCCAACACTGGAAGTTTTTAAGAAGAGACTGGACAGCCATTTGTCTGAAATGGTATAGGGTTTCCTGCCTTAGCAGGGGGTTGGACTAGATGACCTCCATGGTCCCTTCCAACTTCTTCTTCTTCTTCTTCTTCTTCTTCTTCTTCTTCTTCTTCTTCTTCTTCTTCTTCTTCTTCTTCTTCTTCTTCTTCTTCTTCTTCTTCTTCTTCTTCTTCTTCTTGTTATTATTATTTATATTTTCTTTGTTGCTAAGTCATTACCTGATTAGGTTAAACTTGTTCTGTCATCAAATTCATATAAACTTCATATCTGAATTTATCTGTAATGCACTCATATCTTAAATATACTACATACATAATCAGAGTTGGAAGGTAGCTTGGTGGTTTCCTGAGCTGCTGGTGATCTTTTCTTTTGTGTGGAGTGCTGCAACTTCATTGAAACTTTTTAATGTACCACAACGTAAATCAGGAGTCAACAACCAGATGAAAAGGATCCTTATGCTTTCTCTTGCACAGCTGAGTCTCTCTGCTAAGATACACAGAACCTCTACATTTAAAAACATGTGGGCCATTGCAAAAATTAGGGCAACATTGCCAAAATTTTTCAGATTTCAAGCAATTCTGTGTCTAGGATCTGCTTTTGGTACAGAATGAGAAGTAATAAAAACATTTTCTAGACAAATAGGTGACTTCATGAACCCATCTATGCAACAGTTTGCCAACAGTTCAGAATTACAGTTGTCCTCTGGGCTGCTTTTGATTTCCCTGCGTAATCTATTTTCTTCTTGTTGTGCCATATTCGTTATCGGACATTGGCGATCATGTTGGTGATCCTGTTTTTATCAGCAGCCGCATGAAAAAGTGCTGCTGAGTTTTGTCCAAACCAGTCCCTTAAATTTTGAAGCCATGATGTTCTTCTTCTGCCTGGACCTCGTTTGCCTTCAGTCATTCCCTGGAGGATTAAGTGGAGTATGCCGTATTTTTCTGGGTGTCGCATCACATGTCTGAAATATTCTAACTTTCGTGTAATCTATAACCCTGATAATCCTGGTATATTCTCCCATCCAAGCATGAGACTGGTCCAGCCTAGCTTTCAAATCCAGGCAAGTTTCCATCCAGAAAAAGTCGACTTCTGTTACTTTAAGCCTTCATTTGATCAGGTTAATTTGCATATGTAGAATAAAAGTCACCTTGCACTGCTATTAATGGGAAATAAGATACTGGTCCACCTGACTGCAAATCACACAAATATTTATCTTCTGATCTAAAATGTCAGTAAGCATTTACTGTAGATGGCGCTATAAACACTCCATTCTTATGCAAAAATCCTATAAACATGGATCTCTGTAAAAAAGTTTAAAATGCTGGAATATAGGTTTAAGTGCTTAACTAAAAGTCTTCATGATTCTGAAAAGTTTACAAATGTATTCATTTCCAAATCCACATCTTTCAAACTTATCATAGTTGAGCCACAGAAAATAGAGTAGAAAGGAGAATGAGGGTAGAGGTGGGGGTTAATTTGGCCAAGAAGTGTATATTTGGTACAGTGCCTGGATCACTTAATTTCTTCTCTCCAAACACCACTTCAATGAGGTTCATTTTACTCCCAAAAGTTATTCAATCCCTGTGGTGGAGAAAGTCAACCTTCTCTGATGTGGAATGGATAGGAAGCCAGCTGCCAACATGGGTTTGCTTAAATAGAATATGCATTAGAGCAGTGATCCCATTGTAAACATCTGGACCCTGCAGATTTGGGGTAATCCCAAAATGAGTCCAAACTCATAAAAGTAAGAAAACGCAAACCTCTGTGACAAATAGAGACTCAGTCCCTTATGCTTCCATTAAAATGGGGTAGGAAAGAGTTGTGTTGCCTCTTACTGGCAATGTGGTAGAACGTGGTGATATATGAAGCTGAATAATATCACAATCAAAGTATAAATAAGAACAATAAAAATAAGATCAATGTTATATTGCATGTTACATACTTCCCCCCCCCCCTTCTGTTCAATCATGTCTGATATGGAAACTCCATGGACAAGTCCCTGTAGTTTTATTGGCAAGGTTTTTCAGAAGTGGTTTGCCATGGCCTCCTTCCTTGGCTGAGACAAAGTGACTAACCCAAGGTCGCCAAGCTGGCTTCATGTCAAAGGTGGGGTTAGAATTCACTGTCTTCTGGTTTCTAGCTTCATGCCTTAAGCACGATATCAAACTGGCTCTTTACTGCACACTAGTAATAATATATACAGTATTTTGTCCATAGCTGAGATTTTTCTAAGTAGAAATACGTAGATTGCTCCTGGTCTCCATCCAAAAAGCTCAGGATGGCCTGCAGATTTTCCTAACTCTGTATTTACCCTTATAATAACTCTGAGAGCAGTTGTACCTTGAAAATGACCTGAGGTCATTCAGCAGATTCCATGGTCGGAAAACAAAAGCAACTGAAGTTCTCTCCCCATAGCTGTAGTTCTCAGCAAGAATACCAAAGGCTTGCCAGATCAGATGGTTACCCAGGGCAGCAGATTTTAGAAAGAGTAAGTCATGTAAAAATGCTGTTCATACATGCATAAGTACATATATGCATGCATGCATGCATGCATGCATAAAGGATTGGAGATGACTGTATGTTTTAAGCCTGTATTTCTAACATTCTTAAGATAATCTGGTTCTTAAGTTATACTGGAATGTGTTTGTCCATCATTAAGGTCATAATAATCATAAGATTTAACCACCGATCTATTTGGTATTCACATATAGGATCACTATCTAAAGGTAAAGTCTTTTTTTTAAAGTCAGATGTACAGTGATTCCTAATGTGAGTACAACAGTGCAGTTTTCTTGGCAACCAAATGGAAGCTGATTGGTGACTGTCTTCTGAGGTGTGGTTTAGTAGGGAGCATTTCTGTTTAATTTACAGCACTAGTTTTCCCCAACCTAGTATATCCAAGTCTGAGTATGCTTAATCTTTTGAGATCAGTCAGGTTGTCTAGATGCTGACTCAATAACATAAACAGTTGTTTTTAAGCATAATGTCAGTCCATATCAGAAGAGGAATTTATGCACAAATTCTTTTACACACAAATTCCATCCCTGCATCCATTTATTTATTATGGCATCTGGAGTTGACGTTGAACAGTGGTTTGGAGTACAGATACTTTTGAATCATCAGCTTTTTTAATATGTCTGAAGTGATTGCTTGAATAGGATTTTTAAAAATTAGGCTGATGCTGCCCTGAGGCTGCACGTTGCTGACTCCTAATGTATATGTCCTGAGCAACCCTTACAAAACTATAAAACAGGATAGTATTGTGCACAGATCTGTGGAGAGTGGGGAAAAAAAGCTTGCTTCTATCATCTATTGAAGTTCAAGAAAGCATAAAACAAGAACTTCCTGGCTTATTTATGTGCTTGCAGAACACAATATGAAATAACCATGGTAGAGCCACTTTGGTCTAGTGGTTAGGGCACCAGTCTAGTAAGCAGGATACCATGAGTTCAACTCCTGCTTTGACCCTGAAAGCCATCTGGGTGACTTTGGGCTAGTCACTCTCAGCCCGACCCACCTCACAGGGTTGTTGTTGTGGGTGAAAGAGGAGGAAGAAGATGAATTGGATATGTTCACTGCCTTGAGTTATGTATAAACTGAAGTTGTTAAATTAGTAACCCAGTTGTTAAGTGAAGCTGGCTTCCCCACTGACTTTGCTTGTCAGAAAATCACAAACAGTGATCACATAACCCTGGGACACAGCAACCATCATAAATATGAACCGGATAACAATTTTGATCTGAATTTTGATCAAATGATCGTGGGGATGCTGCAAAGGTTGTAACAGTGAAAAATAGCCCTAAGCCACTTTTTTCAGTGTCGTTGTAACTTTGAATGGTCACTAAATGAACTGTTGTAAGTCAAAGACTACCTGTAGTTCAGATGCTTGTAGACAGCTTAAGCTTGCAATAAAACTTTATTTGAACTGCCTGGATCTTCTGATTTCCCTGGCACTTGACGCCACCAGATCATCATGACCTTTGGAAACGATGCTGGGAACTGGAGCTAACAACATCCTGAGGACCAGTAGTGCATAAGTCCACATGCTGCTTTGGCAATAAGAGACAAGATAAAGCCATGTAAAGAAAACCCTGGTGAGCTGATTAACTTTCCATCAGTTTTCCTGGAGATAAATCAGAAAATTATTCCCAGCAGTACTGAGGTATAAGTCAGTTTAATTGTTAACTACACTGATAGGAGGAAAGGGACCAAATAAAGTAAAGGAATAATACTTATTCTCTCTTACAGTCCTTGATCAAATTAGTTACTACAAAGAACAAAACAGAATTCTTGCAAAACACTGCATGATATTTTAAATGCATTTAGTATGATGAAAAATTGCCAAGACTCCATTGTAATTTATTAAAGTAAACCTTGGTAAATGTTTTCCCATCTGCTGTCAGGGAAAAAAAGAAATGATTTACAAAGTGTTTGTAAACCAAAGAATTTTCAGAAACCATTTGGATGCCAAAGCAGAGCTATTAATCTTGTGATTAGCGTCCTGAAAAACAGTATTTACGGTCTGATTAACAAATACTTTTACCAGTCTTTTTTTCTACAAAGGCGGTCACATTAACACCCTATCTCTCCCTATTAAAAGCATATCAGAATGATGCTTCTCTTACACATACTATCAAAAGGGGCTAGTTGTCTTTTGCAAAAATAAAATTAATCTGGATTCTCTCTAATTAAATCAAAGATGGTTATACAAATATATACGAAGATTCATATTTTAGAAAATTACCTTCACTTCCTTGAATAAGAATCACATTTTTGGAGTCATGGGATGAGAGAATAAGGTTGTGCGGAGTCAACTGAGCATAGAAGCGACGTTTCCATAGCTCTGTGCAACTAAGGAACTCTCATAAAAATTGGATGTGCATCTCTTTAGCAAAGTTGCACAACTTTTTCAGATGATACATGATGGACGGTGTGTGTGTGTGTGTGTGTGTGTGTGTGTGTCACGCCCAAAAAGGGGAGGAGAAGGGCTAAATCTCAATTTAGTTATTATGATTACTCCCCAGGCACTTGTTTCACAATTTCACCCTTCTATGACATACATAATAAATATTCAGAAACACCTGGAAGGGGAAGGGGGTCTTAAGATATATACTTCCGCTATAATATGTAGCCATTTAGTTGAATCCCCACAAACATATTTCCATGCAATTTATAAGTCAGAGAGACAATAGGTCACATTTTCTTTTCATTTCATTTCATTTATTGGATTTCTATACCGCCCTTCTCCCTAGGGACTCAGGGCGGTTCACAGGGCATATATAAATAACTGTACAAAAATTAAAAGAGAATTAAACCATGCCCAATTAAAATACAGCAATAGTAAAATAATAAAACCAATTAAAAACCCATATTCCCCTTCAGGCCAGACCAGCTAACTCAAACAAGTGGGTCTTCAACCCGCGACGGAAGGATCGGAGGTCCGATGCCATCCGGAGCTCAACCGGCAGTTGGTTCCATAGTGCCGGGGCACCCACAGAGAAGGCCCTCCCCCTGGGGGCCACCAGTCGACATTCCCTGACCGGAGGCACCCTGAGGAGGCCCTCTCTGTGGGCACGCACAGGGCGGAGGGGAGTTGTCTTTATCATCAACTGGACTGGAATAGAGTGAAAATAAGCTATTGTCATTATGGCTCCTCATCCAGGTTCTGCTGCATGGATATAATAATCCTGCTTTCCCATTTGGGGTTGTTTATCAGGCATGGTTTTACATGAACAAAATATGAGTTACAGACTGCGCTTCCATTATTATCAAGAGTACACGGACTGCAAAGCTGCAGTTCTGATATAATTTCTGCACATAGGACAATCCTCATGTGATGAAATTGTATTTTTTTTGTTGTTAAGAGAAAGGAAGGGAATTCCTAAGGAAGAAGCTCACACTGAAAAGTTTAAACCTACATGTTAAATGAACCCATTTTCATCTTAGGTTTGCTCTGGGGAATAGCTTGCTTGGATTCCTTGCTTAAGTAACTTGGAACTATAGTATATTCTCAGTGAGTGTATGGTACTTTGTGTTTATATTATATAAAGAAGGAGTCTAGAGGTCTTTGAATTGCACGTCCCCCTCTATAGGAGCGGTTGAAGGAATCAGTTCAATGTCTTTGGCAAATTACAATCCAGCTGTAATTTGAAATACGTGTAATACCTTTATAATCTATCAACAAAGAACTTACTTGGATGCTAATTATATTCAAATAAATGAAGATTTATTGGGGACCGTGGTATTAATTTCCTAACTGAAATTGTTTTGGATTTCAGCCCTGAATTTCAGATGTCTTGCATCCATTTAGACATGCAAAAAAGGACAACATATTTTGCTAGATTGAGGCAAAATTCAAGACTGCAGAAGAGATTATTCAAACATTCAACCTTTAAGTTCAGAAGAACAATTCTTGGAGTATACCATATTTTCCGGCGTATAAGACGACCCGGCGTATAAGACGACCCCCTACTTTTAAGAAGTTTTTCAAGGTTTTTTGTCTTATACGCCGGAAAATACTTACATGCCCTGCCCTCCCTGTCCGTCGCAGAGGAGGCGAAGGCCCGACTAGCCCCGCCGGCCTTCCCGCTGCTCCCGCGCTTTTGCCGGCCCCCGAGGCGCAGCGTTTCCCGGGCAGCAGGCAGCGCCGGAGGGCAGCCACCACCCCGCCATGGCTGGCGCCCCTCCTGCTTCCCCCCCAGGCCTTGAACTTCTCCCATTCGGCGCAGGGCGGGGCAGCTCTGCCCGCAGCCTCTTTTTCATGTGCCGCTTCCCTCTCACCATCGGCCGAGGCGCGCTCGGCCCGGGCTCCCGGTCCCTCTTCCCGGCCGGCTTCCCGCCCTGCCCCTCATGGAGCTGGACTGGGCGTGCAGCCTCTCGGTGTGGCTGCTTTTCCTGGGCAGCCTGGCGGTGCGGCTCCTGCGCTCGGACCTGTTGCTGAGCCGGTGGCTGCTGCTGCGCGTGGGGCTGCTGGCCATTATGCAGGCACTGGGCCATCCTGCCGCTGCCCCTCAGCGCCGCGCTCACGGCGGCTGCCTGCTGGCTTGTCTCAGCCAGCACCGCCCGGCGGAAGCGCAGCATCGGACAGGAGCAGGACTTCCCTGCCGGCTCCCGTCCGACGCTCTTCCCTCTTGAGGCAGCAGCTGCCTCAAGAGGGAAGAGCGTCGGACGGGAGCCGGCAGGGAAGTCCTGCGTGCGCGGGCGTGTGCAGGACTTCCCTGCTGGCTCCTGTCCGACGCTCTTCCCTCTTGAGGCAGCATCCCCGAGGACTCCTTAGGAGCCGGGGAGCGATGCTGCCTCAAGAGGGAAGAGCGTCGGGCGGCAGCCGGCAGGGCAGTCCTGCACACGCGTGCACTCCCCAGCTGCTAAGGAGCAGCCGGGGAGTGCGCGCGTGCGCAGGACTGCCTTGCCGGCTCCCGCCAGACGCCACCCACTGATTTTACGGCGTATAAGACGACTGGGCGTATAAGACGACCCCCCAACTTTTGAGGTGATTTTCATGGGTTAAAAAGTCATCTTATACGCCGGAAAATACGGTAATTTAAGTTCAAGTTGTTAAAGGATAGTTATGTTCAACATGCCCATCTGATGTATATGAATAGACACTATGGAGAAGAATGCTGATTAGATATCCTCTTTTCTTATTTAACTTCATTCATATTCTATTTTAAACTGTCAAATGAGGCATATGTCCATTTAATGTAGGCTACCTAACTGTGGATGGCTTACCTCTGATACCCCTGGGCAAGAACAAGGTGACCCACAGGTTTAGCTGTGAAATTTAATGAGGAATAGAGTTGTGGATCCCTGTTGAATCACTAAATATACTTTTTTTCAATGTGAGGTTTTCCAGTTCTTCAGAAATGCACTTTATGGTCAATCCGAGCCAGCATGGTCAATAGGCAAATTAGCTACTATAGCATCCATTCATTTGGAATTGCAGAACAATGTTAGGGTTAGGGTTATGTTTGAGATTATTTGACTCCAACTGTTGGTTTCTAAGTGATTTTAAAAGGCACCTCAGTATGATTGTTAATATATAACATAAGAAGGAGAAGGATGGACTCAGTTACAGTGGTGACGGGGTGCTGTTGAAAGGACCAGTTAGAGACAGATCACCAGGAAGAAAATCTATCTATGTGATTGCTCAGAGTTGACAATGGCTTGATGGCACATAATCAATCCCTCTCAACCCCAAAAAGTTTTCTGGATCACCAACGACATACAACTTATAATTCTTTGAGCTGAAACTTTCTCTATGACTTAATCCAAAATTGTAATACACATGTAATAAAATATAATGGCTTTGTTTTATGACACCAGAAATCTTTTTCTCTCTTTCTTTTTCACCCCAGATTTTGTTGTTTCTTGTCAGTCTTCTCTTCCTCGGTAAAAGGTTCATGGACAAATATAATTTCTATTTGCGTGCAGCCAGTTTTCTATGACATCAATGTAGATAGTTTCCTTATCTAGATCCCCTGCTTTATTCTTTCAACAATCCTCTTATGGCAAATTCAGAGCAAGATTGAGAGATAACAGTGAAATAGGACAGAAAAGCTGAGCTATTCTACTATACCAAGGAATTTCCTGCCCATACGTTTTACGTAGCTGTAGTCAAGGGAAATAGACTGATTTCATTTCTTCCTATGCAAGAGACAAAGTAACCAGTTATGGCATTCAGGAGCTATTGTTTAAAGGATAAATCAGCATCATCTGCATGTTGAAAGTGGCAATTCTTTAAATTATGCTCTGGGTACTAACATAATCATGGCTATGAATTTGTTGTTGTTGTTAGTTGCGAAGTCGTGTCCGACCCATCGTGACCCTATGGACAATGTTCCTCCAGGCTTTCCTGTCCTCTGCCATCTTCTGGAGTCCATTTAAGCTCACGCCTACTGCTTCAGTAACTCCATCCAGCCACCTCATTCTCTGCCGTCCCCTTCTTCTATTGCCCTCAATCTTTCCCAGCATTAGGCTCTTCTCCAGTGAGTCCTTCCTCCTCATTAGGTGGCCAAAGTATTTGAGTTTTAGCTTCAGGATCTGGCCTTCTAAAGAGCAGTCAGGGTTGATCTCCTCTAGGACTGACCGGTTTGATCGCCTTGCAGTCCAAGGAACTCGCAGGAGTCTTCTCCAGCACCATAGTTCAAAGGCTTCAATTCTTTGGCGCTCAGCCTTTCTTATGGTCCAGCTTTCACTGCCATACATTGCAACTGGGAAGACCATAGCCTTGACTATACGCACTTTTGTTGACAGGGTGATGTCTCTGCTTTTTAGTGTGCTATATAGATTTGCCATGGCTTTCCTCCCAAGGAGCAAGCGTCTTTTAATTTCTTGGCTACAGTCCCCATCTGCAGTGATCTTGGAGCCCAGGAAAATAAAATCTGTCACTACCTCCATTTCTTCCCCATCTATTTGCCAGGAATTGAGAGGGCCAGATGCCATGATCTTGGTTTTCTTAATGTTTAGTTTCAACCCAAGTTTTGCACTCTCCTTCTTCACCCGCAACAAGAGGCTTTTTAGTTCTTCTTCACTTTCTGCCATTAAAGTGGTATCATCTGCATATCTTAGGTTGTTGATGTTTCTTCCGGCAATCTTAATTCCAACTTTTGATTCATCTAGCCCTGCCTTTCTCATGATGTGCTCTGCATATAAGTTAAATAGGCAAGGCGACAGTATACAGCCTTGCCGGACTCCTTTCCCAATTTTGAACCAATCAGTGGTTCCGTGTCCAGTTCTCACTGTTGCTTCTTGGCCCGCATATAGGTTTCTCAAGAGACAAATAAGATGTTCTGGTACTCCCATCTCTTTAAGGACTTGCCACAGTTTGTTATGATCCACACAATCAAAGGCTTTAGCATAGTCAATGAAGCAGAAGTAGATATTTTTCCGGAACTCTCTAGCTTTCTCCATGATCCAGCGTATGTTGGCAATTTGATCTCTAGTTCCTCTGCCTCTTCGAAATCCTGCCTGTACTTCTGGTAGTTCTCGATCCACATACTGCTGGAGTCTAGCTTGTAGGATTTTAAGCATAACTTTACTAGAATGACAAATGAGTGCAATGGTGCGATAGTTTGAACATTCTTTGGCACTGCCTTTCTTTGGAATTGGAATGTAAACTGATCTTTTCCAATCCTGTGGCCACTGTTGAGTTTTCCAAATTTGCTGGCAAATTGAGTGTAGCACTTTTACTGCATCGTCTTTTAAGATTTTGAATAGCTCAGCTGGAATACTGTCACCTCCACTAGCTTTGTTGTTGCTCAGCTTTTCTAAGGCCCACTTCACTTCACATTCTAGGATGTCTGGCTCGAGGTCAGTGACCACCTCATTGTGATTATCAGGGACGTTAAGCTCATTCTTGTATAGTTCTTCTGTGTAATTTTGCCATCTCTTCTTAATCTCTTCTGCCTCTGTTAGGTCCCTGTCATTTTGGTCCTTTATCATGCCCATTTTTGCATTGCATCTCTCCAATTTTCTTGAAAAGATCTCTGGTCCTCCCTATTCTATTGTTTTCTTCTATTTCTTTGCACTGTTCATTTAAGAAGGCATTCTTATCTCTTCTACCTATTCTCTGGAATTCTGCATTCAATTGGGCGTATCTTTCTTTTTCTCCCTTGCCTTTCGCTTCCCTCCTTTCCTCAGCTATTTGCAAAGCTTCCTCAGACAGCCATTTTGCTTTCTTGCATTTCTTTTTCTTTGGGATAGTTTTGGTTGCTACCTCTTGTACAATGTTGCGAACCTCTGTCCATAGTTCTTCAGGCACCCTGTCTATCAGATCTAATTCCTTAAATCTATTTGTCACCTCTACTGTATATTCAACAGGGATATGATTTACCGTATATACTTGAGTATAAGCCGAATTTTTCAGCCCACTTTTTGGGCTGAAAAACTCCACTTCGGCTTATACTCCAGTGAACAAAAAAAAGAACTGTCCCTTCATTCGGAACAGGCTGCTGAGAGAAGGGAGCGGCAGAGCCTTGCAGAGCTGGCGGCAGTCCAGCGTTGTTTCTCTCCCTCGTGCGTGCGTGTGTGTGTCAGACCCACGGGAATGGCTGGTAGGGAAGCGGCATTCCGGCATTCCCCCCCTTCCTGTGTGTCGAGCCCACGGGGCTTGACACACAGAGAAACGCAAATGCCGGACTGCCACCACCTTTACTAGCCATTCCTGCGGGTCTGACACACACACACACACACACACACACGCACGAGGGGGAGAAACAACGCTGGACTGCCGCCACCTCTGCCAGCCCTGCAAGCCTCTGCCGCCCCGGCGTTGGTGGTCGAGCTCTTCGGAGCCGGCAGAGAATCTCCCGCAGGAGGAGGTCGCGGCTTTCTCTCTTGCTTCGGACTGCAACGATTTAAACTCCAGGAACAAATCCCGATGGAAGTTTTTTTAAAAAAAATACTCCTCCGGGTCGGACAGGGGACCCAGGCTGAGGTCTAGAGGTAGTGGGGGGGGCTCGCGGACACAGATGGGCTCAGGTGGAAGCCAAGCAGCCCTCCCGAATCTGGGCTTCTGGACGGAGCAGCCGGTGGTGCGTTTCAAAAAGCAGAAAAGTTGGATTTTGAACATTTCAGCAGCGCATCTGCACCCGCTGCTTTTAGAAAGTACGAGGACCGGCAACTCCACTTCTCGGCTGATGCAGCGGGAGGCCGTGGGTCAAGCAGGCTACGCTTCCCCGGGCGCTGCAACGGCACCTGTTTTCCCCGGCGAGTTTTCCCTACCTGGCCCCTGCAGAATTGCGGCGGCGCCCCCGGAGAAGCCTACCCCGAGGCTGCGGCCGATTTTTCCTTCTCCAGGCCTCTGCCGCCCAGAGCGTTGTTTCTCCCCCTCGTGCGTGCGTGTGTGTGTGTGTGTGTGTCAGACAGAAACGGGCGGCAGAGGCCTGGAGAAGGAAAAATCGGCCGCAGCCTCGGGGTAGGCTTCTCCAGGGGCGCCGCCGCGATTCTGCAGGGGCCAGGTAGGGAAAACTCACCGGGGAAAACGGGTGCCGTTGCAGCGCCCGGGGAAGCGTAGCCTGCTTGACCCACGGCCGGCGGGGGAGACCGGTGCAGGGACACGCCGGGGAGCCTCCGCCGTGGGGAGGTGCCGCCACTGCCTTTCGCTCCTCCACGACTGCGGAGGCTTCCCGGCAGCGACGTCGAGAGCCGCAAAGCAGGAGCGCCCGCCAGATGGGTCGCGGCTGGAGGGCTGACCTTTTTCCTTCCGTGTGCGGAGCGAAGCGCTTCGACTGCGTCGTGGAAGCGCCACCCGAGAGTCTTTCGGGTGGCGGATCCAGCCCCACCACGGGCGCTGAGTTTGAAGAGAGGCTGGGCCTCCCGCTGCATCAGCCGAGAAGTGGAGTTGCCGGTCCTCGTACTTTCTAAAAGCAGCGGGTGCAGATGCGCTGCTGAAATGTTCAAAATCCAACTTTTCTGCTTTTTGAAACGCACCACCGGCTGCTCCGTCCAGAAGCCCAGATTCGGGAGGGCTGCTTGGCTTCCACTTGAGCCCATCTATGTCCGCGAGCCCCCCCCCACTACCCCTAGACCTCAGCCTGGGTCCCCTGTCCGACCCGGAGGAGTATTTTTTTTTAAAAAAAACTTCCATCGGGATTTGTTCCTGGAGTTTAAATCGTTGCAGTCCGAAGCAAGAGAGAAAGCTGCGACCTCCTCCTGCGGGAGATTCTCTGCCGGCTCCGAAGAGCTCGACCACCAACGCCGGGGCAGCAGAGGCTTGCAGGGCTGGCAGAGGTGGCGGCAGTCCAGCGTTGTTTCTCCCCCTCGTGCGTGTGTGTGTGTGTGTGTGTGTGTGTGTCAGACCCGCAGGAATGGCTAGTAAAGGTGGCGGCAGTCTGGCATTTGCGTTTCTCTGTGTGTCAAGCCCCGTGGGCCCGACACACAGGAAGGGGGGGAATGCCGGAATGCCGCTTCCCTACCAGCCATTCCCGTGGGTCTGACACACACACACACACACACACACACACACACACACACAAGGGGGAGAAACAACGCTCTGGGCGGCAGAGGCCTGGAGAAGGAAAAATCGGCCGCAGCCTCGGGGTAGGCTTCTCCGGGGGCGCCGCCGCGATTCTGCAGGGGCCAGGTAGGGAAAACTCGCCGGGGAAAACGGGTGCCGTTGCAGCGCCCGGGGAAGCGTAGCCTGCTTGACCCACGGCCTCCCGCTGCATCAGCCGAGAAGTGGAGTTGCCGGTCCTCGTACTTTCTAAAAGCAGCGGGTGCAGATGCGCTGCTGAAATGTTCAAAATCCAACTTTTCTGCTTTTTGAAACGCACCACCGGCTGCTCCGTCCAGAAGCCCAGATTCGGGAGGGCTGCTTGGCTTCCACTTGAGCCCATCTGTGTCCGCGAGCCCCCCCCCACTACCCCTAAACCTCAGCCTGGGTCCCCTGTCCGACCCGGAGGAGTATTTTTTTTAAAAAAACTTCCATCGGGATTTGTTCCTGGAGTTTAAATCCTTGCAGTCCGAAGCAAGAGAGAAAGCCGCGACCTCCTCCTGCGGGAGATTCTCTGCCGGCTCCGAAGAGCTCGACCACCAACGCCGGGGCGGCAGAGGCTTGCAGGGCTGGCAGAGGTGGCGGCAGTCCAGCGTTGTTTCTCCCCCTCGTGCGTGTGTGTGTGTGTGTGTGTGTGTGTGTCAGACCCGCAGGAATGGCTAGTAAAGGTGGCGGCAGTCCGGCATTTGTGTTTCTCTGTGTGTCAAGCCCCGTGGGCCCGACACACAGGAGGGGGGGAACGCCGCTTCCTTACCAGCCATTCCCGCGGGTCTGACACACGCACGCATGCATGAGGGGGGGAAACGCCGGACTGCCGCCACCTCTACCAGCCGTTCCCGCAGGTCTCTCTCTCTCACACACACACACACACACACGCACGAGGAGGGAAACAACGCTTGACTGCCGCCTCCCTAGCAGACCTTCCCTGCGGGATGTGCTGCCAGGAAGCCTGGCAGCCTGATGAGCGGGCCCTGCGAACCACGGCCGAGCCAGCTCCGGGATGCTGCCAGAGTCAACGAGCGGCTCGTCGTGGCACAGAATATAGATATGTTGCTAAGAAGGGGCCAAGCTTATACTTATACTCGGCTTATACTCGAGTCAATAACTTTTTCCAGTTTTTTGGGGTAAAATTAGGGGTCTCGGCTTATACTCGAGTCGGCTTATACTCAAGTATATACGGTAATTCATACCTGACTGGCCTAGTGCTTTTCCCTACTTTCTTCAGTTTAAGCCTAAACTTTGCAACAAGAAGCTCATGGTCTGAGCCACAGTCAGCTCCTGGTCTTGTTTTTACTGACTGTATAGAGCTTCTCCATCTTTGGCTGCAGAGCATATAGTCAATCTGATTTCTGTGTTGACCGTCTGGTGATGTCCATGTGTAGAGCCGTCTCTTGGGTTGTTGGAAAAGAGTGTTTGCTATGACCATCGTATTCTCTTGACAAAATTCTATCAGCCTGTGCCCTGCTTCATTTTGTACTCCAAGGCCAAACTTGCCTGTTATTCCGGTTATCTTTTGGCTTCCTACTTTAGCATTCCAATCCCCCATGATGATAAGGACATCATTTTTTGGTGTTAGTTCTATAAGGTGCTGTAGGGCTTCATAGAACCGGTCAATTTCATCCTCTTCAGCACCGGTGGTTGGGGCATAGACTTGGACTACTGTGATATTGAATGGTTTGCCTTGGATTCGAACTGAGATCATTCTGTCATTTTGAGGATTGTATCCCAGTATTGCTTTTCCTACTCTTTTATTGACTATGAAGGCTACTCCATTTCTTCTGAGGGATTCTTGCCCGCAGTAGTATACCTGATGGTCATCTGAATTAAATTCACCCATTCCTGTCCATTTTAGTTCGCTGATACCTAAGATGTCGATGTTCAGTCTTGTCATCTCTTGTTTGACCACGTCCAGCTTGCCTTGATTCATGGATCTTACATTCCAGGTTCCTATGGAGAAAAAATCTTTACAGCATCGGACTTTCCTTTCACCACCAGACATATCCACAGCTGAGCGTCCTTTCGGCTTTGGCCCAGTCGCTTCATTCTTTCTGGCGCTACTAGTACTAGCCCTCTGCTCTTCCTCAGTAGCATATTGGACGCCTTCCGACCTGAGGGGCTCATCTTCCAGCGTCATATCGTTTTGCCTTTTGGTACTGTCCATAGGGTTTTCATGGCAAAGATACTGGAGTGGTTTGCCATTTCCTTCTCCAGTGGATCACGTTTTGTCAGAACTCTCTGCTATGACCTGTCCGTCTTGGGTGGCCCTGCACGGCATAGCTCATAGCTTCATTGAATTACGCAAGCCCCTTCGCCACGACAAGGCAGTAATCCATGAAGGGGTGGCTATGAATAGAAGAAACTAAATTGGTGTTTCTTAAACTGGTAACTTTAAAACATGCGGTCTTCCAATTTGTGAGGACTTCAAGTGCTCTAAATACTGAATAAATAATTCTGCTGAGGAATAGAATAGAATAGAATAGAATAGAATAGAATAGAATAGAATAGAATAGAATAGAATAGAATAGAATAGAATAGAATAGAATAGAATAGAATAGAATAGAATAGAATAGAATAGAATAGAATAGAATAGAAAAGAATAGAAGCTGGAAGGGACCTTGGAGGTTTTCTAGTCCAGCCCCCTGCTCAAGCAGGAGAACCTACACCAACTCAGACAAGTGACTGTCCAGTCTCTTCTTAAAAACCTCCAGTGATGGAGCACCTACAATTTCTGAAGGCAAGCTGTTCCACTGATTAATTGTCCTCACTGTTAGAAACTTTCCCTTTAATTCCAGGTTGCTTCTCTCTTTGATCAGTTTCCAACCACTGTTTCTTGTCCTGCCCTCTGGTGCTTTGGAGAATAATTTGTCTTCTTTGTGGCAGCCCCTCAAATACTGGAATACTGCTATCATGTTGCCCCTGTTTCTTCTTTTCTTTAGATTAGCCAAACCCAAGTCCTGCAGCTGTTCTTCATATATTGTAGTTTCCAGGTCTTGGATCATCTTAGTTACTCTTCTCTGAATTTTTTTCCCAAGGTCTCAACATCTTTTTTGTAGTATGGTGACCAAAACTGGTCACAGTATTCCAGGTGTGGTCTTACTAGGGGATTTATAAAGCGGTAGTAATACTTTGTGTGATCTTGATGCTATGCCTCTATGCCTCTACAACCCATGATTGTATTAGCTTTTGTGGCTTCTGCTGTGTCTTTTGTTCAAAGCAGACTAATAATAAGAAAATGCTTCCAGGCTGGTTCTTCCTGTTTTTATCATGTATGAACCATCACCTTAAATCCTGCCTCCTGATCTGGAAAGAAATGTTTGCTGGCTAGAATTTCATTCTTGTCTAAATTAGGATTCTGAGTCCTGGCTGCCACAACCACACGTTTTCTTCCTCTGATTAAGGTTTTTCAGAAATCTTTGGTCAGTTCTTTTGAGTTTGGGTTGTGGTGTACTTTCTGAGAATCATTCCCAAATGATAACATTTTAAGTGTTACTGGCTCTGTTCCAAATATCTGTTTTTAATTCACTTGGATTGTCTGAGAAAGCAGAATAAAATTGTGTAGCACTGTGTGTTAATCTGATAAAAGAGAATATATGTAATTTAGGGTTGAACTGTGGAGTCCTTGGTGCTCTCTGAACTTGGTTGTTTGCTTGCAAACATTTCATTACCCAGCTAGGTAACATCATCAGTGAGAGTGAGTGTTGGGTTTTCTCCCTGTTTATATAAAGTAGCTTGTTTTGCCAGGCTTGGTTGGAGTGTGATTGTTTCCAAAGGAGAATTTAAGTCCTTTAGTCCATTCCAAGCTGGTGATGTATTTATTGATCTCAATAATTATTTTGCTTTATGTTTATAGCCAAAATAAATGAAGTGAAATGAACAATCTTCTTGAATAAAAGAAATAGGGATTTATTTCACATATGAGCCAAATTTGCTTGTTTATTGTAAGCTGCCCAGAGGTGTTTTTAAGTCTTTTCCACTTCACTTGGTTAAAGCTTTTAAAAAATACTACATTTTTTTTATCAGTGAACAGCAGATTTTGTTTCTCCATGTTATGTGTGCATTGGAAACTATCTATGCTGAATGCTTTTTAAAATATCAAAATGGGCAATAAAAAGGGTTTTGTTTTGGTTTTTTAAAAAAGGATTCTTACTATATAAGGCTTTGCACAATAAAAGGCTCCAGTAAGCAAAGCTTAATGTTGTTAACATGTTGTGGTTTTTATGCAGTTTGTAATCCAAATATCTTTGGTATTATAGAACAAGGGAAAGATGCTAAAATAATAAAAAGAATGGATAAATGGAGCCAGCAGTCCAATTGTCTGGAACGGAAAATGATTTGGACTTACACATTTTTGTAGGGATGGCTTCTCATATAAAGATATTAACTTTTGATGTAGGCTTAAGCATTTGTGGGACAAATGACAGTGATGGGTGACATGTCAAAGAAACTGTCAGCTGAGCTACTGCTACATTCCAAAGGATGTCTATTTGTGAACGAGTCTCATAAATGGACTGTAGGTTTGATTCCTGCATGGAGAAAAGATAACAGGACCACAGAACAATGGATGGAAACTAATCAGGGAGGGAAGCAATCTAGATTTAAGGAGAAATTTCCTAACGGTAAGAACAATCCATCAGTGGAATGGCTTGCTTTTAGAAGTTGTGGGTGCCCCATCACTGAGGCTTTCAAAAAGAGACTGGAGAGCCACTTGTCTGGAATGGTATACAGTCCCCTGCTCAATGGTATAAATGCTATAGGGTCTCCCCTGCTCAAACAGGGGATTGGACTAGATGACCTCCAAGGCCCCTTCCAACTCTGATATTCTATGAATTTTCTAGTAACAGCTTTCTGTTTCTTCAACCCACCATCTCCCTCCTTTCAACAGCCACACATTCAGTGCAGGCATAGCACATACATTGCTTATACGGTCTTTCAGGTTTCTGAGAATGGTTTTCCGATATTTATTCTGTACTGATATCTTCATTGGGGGTCATAGAGCTGTTATTAGAAATTGTTACTGCAATTGAATCTTTATTTAGTGTCAGGTACTATATAAGTTTGCAGATTTTGGTAATGTTTTTGAGTTTATTTTATTCTTACAAGGCGATACTAATGTTAATTTGATTTTCAGTTATACATTTCTTTTTTTGTTCTGTTGTCTTCTGGCTTTCAGAGGTTAAAAAGAAAGGCCCATGAGGGAAGTTCTCACATAACATTGTTCCTCCCTAAAATTCCAGTGTAAACATGGGAAATCATGGGAGATGATTGGCGTATATGAGGTACAATGAAAGAAAAGACACTCAAACGCCTCCATTGACTACCTCCACATATTTTGGGTCCATGTAATCCCTTCATATTTTACCCTCATGAATTTCATCTAGTTCTGTCTTGGGTAGGGAGGAAGAGAATTGAAAACAACTTATCTTCATTAAATTGTCAGAGAAATTGTCAAAGAAATCAGAATAAAATTTCAGCACAGCATTTATAAGAACAAAGAAAATATGTCCAAGTATTGGAAAGTGAGCTTTGCTTTTAAAAAAAGAAAAGAAAGAAAAGCTTGAATGACCTCATTTTAGTAGGAAGGAATTCACTTTACTATTTAATCATTCTGTCTTTTATTTTAGGCAATCACAAAAAGGATTAACTACTGATGTGCAAAATAATGTGGTTATCTATTCTTCCCTGGATAAGCATCAGGGGATAGTCAAAGAATGCCCATTCTTGATTAAAAGAAAAAAGGAGTGTTTCTGTGAAGAATTAAGTACTCTGGGAATGGACCACTTTGTTTGGCTAAAAACTAGGACTAACCTTTTATTTACTACAATGAATTGGCAACATGTGTAAGGTTTTAGTTTCTTAGTATATTTGCTAAGTTACCACATGATGAAGCATAAGCAAAATGACAACAAGAATCTCACAGACTTCTAATCCACACCAGTTGCAATGTAGTAATAGGAAGTGTAGAAAAGAAAAGAATGGAAAGGTAAAGTAAAGTAAAGGTAAAGGTTCCCCCGCACATGCGTGCTAGTCGTTTCCGACTCTAGGGGCCGGTGCTCATCTCCGTTTCAAAGCCGAAGAGCCAGCGCTTGTCCGAGGACGTCTCCGTGGTCATGTGGCTGGCATGACTAGACGCCAAAGGTGCACGGAACACTGTTACCTTCCCACTGTAGTGGTCCCTATTTTTCTACTTGCATTTTTACGTGCTTTTGAACTGCTAGGTTGGCAGAAGCTGGGACAAGTAACAGGCGCTCACTCTGTTATGCGGCACTCGGGATTTGACCCGCCAAACTGCCGACCTTCTGATCGACAAGCTCAGCGTCCTAACCCAGTGAGCCACCGCGTCCCTCTAATAGGAAGTATAGAAAAGAAAAGAATGGAAAGGTAGGCAGACACAAAAATTGCTGAGAAAAGGAGAGAGAGAGAAGTCCAGTAGCAATGGGTAGATAATGAAAATCTATGATCTGCAAAAGTCATAAAATATTGCAGATTGTATCCTCTGGCAGTGGAGGGGAACCACTACAAAATCTCTTCCCTGGGCAGGATGGTTGTTTGGCTTGCAGAATCTCACTGATAAAAAGTTCGAAAAAGAGACATTCAGAAGTGTGCTAAAGGTGAACCAAAGCACATGTTGGAACCACCAAAACAAAAGTTCTCTAGGTATTTTCTCAGTGAAGAAACTGCTACTGTTAACAACAACACATTCATATAAGGTCAAAAGGCCAGAATAACAATGCATACATATAAGCTAAGAATTTGACATTAGACAAAAACTTTAAGAATTAAAATAAACTGATTACATAAAGACCTTGCTTTTACATCTATACTTAAACATGTGACTGTCACCACTGTTATACTTCAAAAGATTCCCATCTCTCAAAAATGTTGTCCCTTTAATGGTATTGTCCTTGAACCACGGATATTACAATTTTTGCATTTGAAGTTATACAAGAGCTTTTGGCAGAATATTATCCATCCTATTTTAAAACCAAGAGGAGAAAGAGATATTTCTTATTATACCGTTGGTATTTCTCCTACAACCGATAAAAGCCGATCATGGAATTTCTTCTTTTACGGATTCTTCTCCTTTTGCCTGCCACTGAAATATTGCCCTGTAAAAGATTTTGAGTATCTAATTTTCTTTGAGGAGGGATTGGAAGAAGACAGAGAAGTGGAAGGTAAAAATTTCAGAAGACTATTCTAGATTTCAAAAGATTTAAGCTTAAACAAAAGAGGCATACTTGAACCAGTGGATCTTAATAATCTTAAATTTGCTTTAGGTTAATTTCATATGTGATTTCAATCTAATCAAAATGGAATGGAATCCTATAGCATCTTGTAGAAGAAAGAAAGAAAGAAAGAAAGAAAGAAAGAAAGAAAGAAAGAGAGAGAGAGAGAGAGAGAGAGAGAGAGAGAGAGAGAGAGAGAGAAAGAAAGAAAGAAAAAGAAAGAAAGAAAGAAAGAAAGAAAGAAAGAAAGAAAGAAAGAAAGAAAGAAAGAAAGAAAGAAAGAAAGAAAGAAAGATCAAATTTGGAACTGTCTTTGCAGTGTCACAGCCACAAATTTTTCTGCTGTTTCAGTTGCAGAGTTCAGGTTACTAATTTTCCAATTTTCCAATTCTCTTTACCAGTTTAGTCCAACTATTTCAGTTTTATAAGTTAATAAAAAAAAACTCCAGCTTCTTTAATAAGAGAGCAAGTGAAACCATAAAATGTTGGGGCATCATATGAGGAAAATTAACAGCCGGAGTGTTTCGGATTGACAAATCCAACGAGGAAAATAAAATCTGAAGCACCAAGCGACCACACTTCTCAAGAACCCTCAATGACACCTGAGCAAGAATTATTCAAATTCAATTTGGTGCCTTCTGCTTTCAATGCATGCTGCCAGGAGCAGTTTTAAACAATAGGCTTGAAGTGGGCATTCAGACCAGACAGAGACGTAATACACACACATCAAAACAAAGAAGGAAAGATCAGTTGCCACAGGGAGGGAGGAAGAAAGAGCGAAATGTATTTGTGTGCAATGTTCAAATGCTAAGATTGAAAGGAAATATATATAGGAATTGAGTTTTGCATTTTCAAACAAAAAAAAATTCTCATTTGATGTGAATGAGATTGGAGGTATCTACATTTACAAAATTAATCACTAGTGATTAGCATTTCACAACTGAATTGTGCCATGAGTTCACTCCTTTGCTCCACTATTTAAACTTTTTAGTGTAAGGATGACCTTTATAGTTTCCATGAGAAGCATGTGCTACACACACCTTCAGTTTTGATTTAAAGTGACTTTCTGCCAGTGAGTTATCTAGGTATTTTGGAATGAAAATTTCCAGAGTTGTTTATGATGAAGGATACTAAGTTGGGGAAGAGTGACATAGTACATTACAGAACTAGAGGGATTTTTGGTCTGATTAAGTTCTCTGAATAACTGAAGAAGCTTCTTGGATGAGAAACAAAGCGTTTTCAAAGGGGGTGGGGAACCCCCAAGAAAGTCCAATTTCTTTTTGGGAAATAAAAGCACCTTTGGGACAGTTGTATCTTAACCATTTCATTTTCTTTACCTCAATTACAAATAATGTGAAATGTTCTAAAATCTAAACCATTCTGTAAAATCTTGAAATATTTTGCAGGGTGTCATGAAAATAGACATTAGCAAATGTGTATAACATATGGACGTTTCAAATTTCACAGAAGGAATGCAATAGCTGTAGAATCTCAGGGGCTGCCCTTTTAGCCGAATACTATCCTGCAAAAAACTTCTTGTTTCTCTTCTATCAAAAATTAAACAAAGCATCACTGGATTATAAATAAATATTCTTTATTTTAAGACAATATTGATTGTACATTTAGCATATCTGCTTATATATATCCTGAAAAGAGATATATAGAGAGATTCACAAACCCTTTGCAGAAGCTATAGAGCAATTTTAATGCAATATAAATGAAATATCTTTGGAGAAGGGCGGGATATAAATGGAATTAAAATAAAAATAAAATAAAAAATAATGGAGAAGGCTATTAAATCCATCATAGTGGGGAAGACTATGATGAGGAGACTGTGTTCCTGCTATGACTTCTGCCCTGGTACATTCTCTAAATGGTCAACATCAAGGTCTTTGATCTTTTTCCCAATGTTCCTAATATCTGGCAAAATTCAGAGAGATGGAGAAATTTATGAGAGAGAGAGAGAGAGAGAGAGAGAGAGAGAGAGAATTTTCACTCCATGTTAGTAGACTCAATGCATATAATGTCTTTTCATGAAAACACCCATATAGAAAAGTGCATACTGTATATACAAATGCAATGAAATCAGACTTAATAAGTTGAATTGCCTAGAACGCTCATTTTCAAATAAAGATTTTCTCAGGAAAGTGAAATTATCCAAAGAATACTATCCTTGCACTGAATGTAACAGTTTACATTGTTTTAAAAAAAGGCTTGTGTTTTGGAAAATATTATTCAAAAGAAAAGTTATTCTGAAATCACATTTACTACCCTGTGCAAAATATTTTATGACTTCAGCGTATCATGCAAGGTCTGAGGACTCTTTTTTTTGTTGTTGTTATTTTATATGTGTCAAAACTGTGAGAATAATCTGCAAAGTAAAGATGGACATGACAGGATGACAGCATGATTTCACATGCAATTTATATGCTACCTAGTGTTAAAAATAAATGGAAATACATGTTCTGAAAACCTGGTGGCAGAAAAGATATTTAAAATTTATGACAGGTTTTCCTAACCTTTTACCTTCCAGAAGGGCTAGATTACAACTTTAGATCATAGAGAGAGAGAGGATTGTAGATTGCTTGAATGCTAATACATGCTATTGCAAATACTTTGAGTCAAAGAGCAGCAAAGCTTTATAGCTAAGAGGAGTAAAAAAAAGTAAACACTAATTCTTACTCTAAACATAATCAACCCTTTTAACCTAAAGGAATTTTTTTCCATCACATCCTTCAACTTAGATTCCCATGGAGCAGTCCACATAACTTCATTATAACAAACCCAAAAGATCAATTGTAGCCAACTGTGTAAAGTTTTTATTTTTATTTAATTTCTACAGTTGGTAAGACAGCCCAACTTCACAAAGTATCTCAAATATGTAATTAAACCAGTGGTGGGATTCAAATATGTGAACAACCAGTTCTCTGTGTGGATGCCACTTCCAGAAGTCCATTCTGGGCCTGGGCAACAAAAATTAGCTACCAGTTCTGCCAAACTGGTGCAAATGGCTGAATCCCAACACTGAATTAAACCACACTTAAAAACATAACAAAACAAATGTTTTGGACAAGACAACAATAACATCAAAAAAGAAAACTGGCCAGAGGCTCCACAGATACCCTAACACCGGACCTGGCAGCACAGCTGGGTCTTTTTTTAATATATACATATTTTATTAATTTTCTAATTTTACAATCATGAGTACTTAATAAACAACATGCTATCTGGGTTCATTGGTAATTCAGTGGTACATATTAACTTTCTCAGTCTTGTTCCAATACTACACCATCCAGTGCTTCCTTGATCCTCTTTTCTTTCGGTGGTATGCATTTTTCCACACTGTGCAAATACAATTCTTGTTACTGTTAATACATACAAAATTAAATATAGACATCTTCATCACATTTTTCTGGTATTGTACATAATATAGTGTCAATTTATAATATCTTTTCTAGCCAAAGCATATCTCAATTGCATTTGCACTTAAAATCCATTTGTTCAATCAATATCTTGTTTTTCCCACTTTTTAAAAATTTTAATTTCCCCTCAGTGTTCAAAGTATCTCTATCACTTATAATTTTCTCATAATAAATTATATTTCGGTAACCAAAAACTTCCCTTATTCAAACCCTTTTAGATTTTTCATATTTCCCATCTCATAACAAAGTATAATATTCCAGTTACAAATCCTATCCTCCTAATTATAATAATACATTTATTTCTAACAGTTATTCATTTTCTTAACCATATTCAAACATCTGTCTAATAGTATAATATCCCATCTAATAGGTGAAAACCTCTATTTTCTTCAGTCTTACTCTAGCTTTCTTCCTTTGCCAAATAATTTTCCAAGTCAGCGCATTTGAATCATCAAGTAATTCTTCCTCTGTTTTTGTATATATTGTTTGGAATGAGGAAGAGAATTTGATTGAAGTATTTTTGGAAGAACGCTCAACCCATTTATATTCATTAAACAGCCTCCATCCTTCTCCTTCAGTTTTTCTTTTCATTTCTTCTTTGTCAGTATTCAGCATTTCTCCTAAAGCTTTATCATCTGTTTGATCAGCTCTTCTTCTTTACCCTCAAATGTGTTCTAAGATCTTGACAAGTAAGATATCTTTTCCATTTCTGGTATTATCACTGCATCTTCTAATTTTTCATTTTTCTGTATCTGTCTGTTAATTCCTTCCTTAGGTCCTTCATCTTTGGATCCATTTTTTCTAATTTTCCTTCTGTTTTCTGGGCTATTAGTTCCTTCTTTGTAGACATTGTCTGAATTTGTAGGTTTAGGTTAGAAAATTGTTCTTTTTTCTCTTTTATTTTATTTTTAGTCTCATCATAAAATAAAACAATTCTCTCTTGGAATTATCTCAGAATTTCTTTCTGAGATTCATTAACATTTTTTGTTGGTATATCAAGCTGGTGTCATGGTTCCAATTAATGAGACAGTTGAAACAACATTCAGGCATTGTTTTATCTAAAAAGTCTTAATAATGAAACAAAGCATCAGCACTCATGGATGGATGCTAGAATCTGAATTCTCCTTCCCCTGACACCCCACATCATACAGAATCTCCCTCCCTTATTTACACGTCATAAATCACATTTACCAATCAATTTAACACACAAAGTTTCACTTCCCTTCTGAAGTGGCTCCCTTATCTTGTCAAAACATCCTGATTTCATTTCTCTCGTGTTTTAGTGATTCAAACCCAACAATTAAATTAAAAATTATTATTATTATTATTATTATTATTATTATTATTATTATTATTATTATTATTATTATTATTATTATTATTATTATAAGGCTGCTTCTTATATTGTCAGCACAAAAAACATGTCAATGTTTGCAGCATTGGCATCCGCCCCCCCTTACAAAAGGACAGATCCTGTAATGTAAATAAAATACAAGTTAGGGGCTGGGTTTTGGTTTGTTGGGTTGTTTCTCATAAAACTTGTTGATAAGTCTGTCAGCTTTCACATCACTAGACTTCACCCAAATGGCTTCAGACAATGGGTATCCCTTCCATTGTACTAGGTATTGCAATTTTCCCTTAAAGATTCTAGAGTCAAGAATACATTTCACTTCATAATGGGTCTGACCTGCTACTATGAGGGGTCCAGGTGCCTTCTTAGGGGGAGATCTTAAAGTGGAGGCCTGAAAAGGTCAGTAAGCTACAATGGAAAACCAGGTGAATTTTCCCCAAAAGTCTGGGGAGTTTCAATTTTACTGTGACTGGGTTGATGATTCTCACAATGGGGAAAGGCCCCAAGAATTTCAGTCCCAATTTCTTGCTGGGTAATTTGAGACATAAATATTTAGTTGACAGATAAACCTTTTCCCCAACTTGGAATGTTCTTTGAGGAGCCTTCTTTTTATCAGCCTGTTTTTTATAAGTTTCAGAAGTCTTTTTAATGCCATTTTTGTGTTTCTCCAAACCTCTTCCCACCCCCTCACCCATTGATCAAGTGTCTGGGAAGCGGAGGGCACCTGAGGGTAGTCAGGCATTGGGCTGAACTCTTTTCCTGCGGCTACTCTGAAAGGTGTGTAGCCAGTGCTTCTGTGAACAGAATTATTGTAGGCCACCTCGGCGAAAGGGAGGAGGTCAGTCTGAATCATATTTGGAAACCAGGAGTTTCCGAGCCGTGAGCAAAAGCCGGGCCGGCAGACATTTGACAGTTGACAGCTGTCAAATGGCCGCCCGAAGCAATGGCGCATGCGCACCGCCAGGCCGGCCGCCATTCCCGTTGACAGCTGTCAAAAGAGCAGCCGGACGCCAACGCGCACGCGCCAGATTTGACAGTTCCCGGAACTGTCAAATCCGCAGTCTACAACTCGGTCCTCCGAACTGAGCTAAGCGCTCAGCTGAGAGGAATTCCCTGACAGCCGCCGAGCTGTCAAAGTACCGAGTGTTGATTGGCCGTCCTCCGAACGGCGGGGAAAATACAGTTACCTGATTGGTCGAATCGTTTGACAGTTCCCTATATAAACCCGGAGTGTTTTGACAGTCAGCTGCCGGGAGCTGAACCGAATAAACCTTTTGAAGTTTGCCTACGGTCTCGCGTCTGTCTTTGTAAAGACAATTCACCTGGCGACGAAGGTGGGATCCCGGTACTATAGAGCTGCCAACTGAGCTGAGTCACACCGCGAAGGAGTTCCGATCCCTCCCGCTGACAAGTCACTGCTGAAGCCACTTGGAGGGCAAAGGAACCCTTCCCAGCAGCTTGAACAGTACTGTGGACCCAGACCATGGCAAACTTAGGTCACGTCAGAGAATTCGACGTCCGCCATCCTGAAGGATGGGAGTCGCACTGGGGACAAATTGAAGGCTACCTCGTTGTCAATAAGATAACAGAGGACCGCCACAAAGCCGCCGCCCTCCTATGTCTCAGCGGGCCCGCCGTCTACGACATCGCCGTAGGGCTTTGCAGCCCTGACCCCATCGCGACCGTCCCGTACGCCGTGCTGACTGACCGCCTCAGCAAACACTTCATGCCCCGTCGGTCCGAGCTATACTGGCGCCTCCATTTCGCCCGCCGCCACCAGCAACCGGGCGAAACCACCACAGCCTTCATCGCGGGGGTACGTCACGCCGCCCGCAGGTGCCAATTTCCCGACCTGGAAGACCGTATCAGAGACCAGGTTATCGTCGGTCTCTCTAACGAGCGGCTCCAGCGGAAGCTGGTAGCCAGGCCCACGATGGACCTCGCTCAACTCACGTTAGAGATCATGGCCTACGAAGACAGCCACCGTGAGGGCTCTCCGGTGCACAGAAGCAGCCCGGCCGGTTCAGTCCACCACGCCAGGGAACCGGACGACGAGCAACCAGAAACCTACACCGGCATCGACGACATCATGTCCCACTACAGCAAAATGAGCGCCGACCACGGAAAGAACCGCAGGCCATCCAGACCAGCCGGTCCGGGTTCAAGACCCACCGCCACAGGGCCGAAACCAAAGTGTGCCAGCTGCGGCGGGGCTCACGCCAGAGCCACATGCCGTTTCAGAAACGCCAAATGTCACGGATGCGGGAAGACCGGGCACATTCGCGCAGCATGCCGCAGTTTGAACCGGGAAACCCTCCACGAGCTTGAGGAAATTCCGGCAGGTAGGACCCAGGTCCCTTCCCCAGCCAAGGGAATTCCCCAGCCCTCAGTCTTGTCCATACGAGCCAAAACAAAAATCTCGCCCATCCATCAGTTACAACCCAAAATTAAAATTTGGGTTAAAATTCAAGGGGTGCCCTGCGAAATGGAGGTCGACTCCGGCTCCTCAGTTTCAATAATGTCTTGGGACACTCTCAGAAAGATTGGGTTTAAAAATAGACACCGTATTCCCCTGCAGCCCTCCAAAATACTCCTCGCTGATTTCCAGGGAGCCGCTATTCAATTAAAGGGGCAGGCACAAGTAAAAGTAGAATACAAAAAATTCCTGGGACATTTAACGATCCAGGTCACTGAGGCACCCAGGTCCACCCTTCTTGGGTTAGACTGGTTTGAGGCTCTGGGCATCCACCTAGAGGGCACCAACCGTATACAATCTCAAACATTGGAACAGGTTTGCCAGGCGTTCACGGACGTTTTCGACGGAACGCTTGGCAAATACACAGGCACCCCTATAGACCTCAAATTAAAACCTGAGGTAGGTCCCATCCGCATCAAGGCAAGAAGGGTCCCCTTTGCGCTGAAACAAAAAATCGAGGCCGAATTAGACCGTTTAGTCAGCCTTGGGGTCCTGGAACCAACAGACGGGGGAACCTGGGAAACTCCCATAGTCACACCAGTTAAACCAAATGGTGACGTGAGAATATGCGCGGACTATAAGGCGACTCTAAACCGCGCATTAAATCCCCACGCATACCCAGTGCCAGCTGTCAGGGACGTGCTGTCAGAAATTGGGTCCGGCTCAATATTCGCCAAACTCGACCTAGCGCATGCCTTCCTCCAACTACCTGTCACCCGGGAGACAGCTGAGGCACAAACCATTGTCACACACCGTGGCGCTTTCAAGGTAAACCGCCTCCAATTCGGCATCTCAGTGGCTCCGGGCATCTTCCAGGAAGTCATGGAGAAAACATTAAAAGGAATCCCAGGTGTATGCCCCTATTTCGATGACATACTCATCGCAGGGGAATCAGAAAACAACTTAGCAGACAGGCTACAAGAAGTATTATTAAGATTTAGGAAGGCGGGGCTAAAACTTAAACGGGAAAAATGTTCTATAGGCGTCCCATCTGCAGATTTCTTAGGTTACAAAATTGACTCGCAGGGAATCCACCCCACGAACTCAAAAGTCCTTGCTATCAAAGCCGCCCCTACCCCAAAGAATAAAACCGAGCTCCAAGCTTTCCTTGGACTTTTAAATTTTTACCATGCCTTCCTGCCAGGGAAAGCATCGATCGCAGAACCCCTCCACAGGCTGCTCGACAAAGGGGCAGCCTGGCAATGGACAACAGTCCATGAAAACAGTTTTAGAACACTCAAACAAATGCTTTCCAGCAACGCCACTATTTCCCACTACAAAGAAAACAAACCCCTCTGCCTAGCCTGCGACGCATCCCCATACGGGATTGGAGCAGTTTTAAGCCATTTAGACAGCAACGGCACCCAAGCCCCGGTGGCATATTATTCCAGAACTCTTTCCAAAACGGAAAGAAATTATGCCCAGATAGATAAGGAAGCCCTGGCAATTGTGGCAGGAATAAAAAAATTTCACGATTACCTTTATGGCCGCCCTTTTGTGATCTACACAGATCACAAGCCTCTGTTAGGACTATTCACCTGGGACCGTCAAACCCCCCAAATCTTGTCGCCCAGGATGTTGCGCTGGACAACATTCCTCGCAGCATATTCCTACCAGCTAATATACAAGCCAGGACACCAAATGTGTCACGCTGACGGCCTCAGCAGGTTGCCCCTACCCCACACAGAACCAGACCCAGCCCCAGCAAGTAACATCCTAGCTATTCAAGAACTCCAAGAATGCCCACTGACAGCGAATGATATCGCTGCCGCGACTTCCCAAGACAAAACACTTAGCAGAGTGTTAGCTTGGGTACACACCGGCTGGCAAACCTCCTGTCCAGGCACAGAATTTCAGCCGTATTTCTCTAGGCAAAATGAGTTAACGTCACACTTGGGATGTTTGCTATGGGGGTGCAGGGTAATCGTACCACTTAAACACAGACCAAAAGTATTGCACACTTTACATGAGGGCCACCCAGGCATCGTAAAAACAAAAGCCCTGGCCCGCAGCTACGTCTGGTGGCCGGGAATAGATCAAGACATAGAAAAATACATCGCAGGTTGCTATTTGTGCCAGGAATCTCGCCCACTCCAACCCAGAGCCCCAATTCACAAATGGGAACTCACAAAAAACCCCTGGTCCCGCATCCACATTGATTATGCCGGACCTTTCCAAGGGCAGGTCTTCCTCATAGTTGTAGACAGTTATTCCAAGTGGCTGGAGGTTCTCCCGGTTCACAGCACAACCTCCGCCGCAACCATCCAAGCCCTCAGGGGAATCTTCGCCACACACGGTCTCCCCGATGTAATTATATCAGACAACGGCCCTCAATTCGCTTCTCATGACTTTCAGATCTTCACGAGGAGCAATTGTATTAGGCACTCGACATCGGCTCCCTTCCACCCATCGTCCAACGGCCTTGCAGAGGTTATGGTGAGGACCACCAAGGACGCCCTCAAAAGAATCATCACGGGGAACTGGCACCGCCGCTTGACACAATTTCTCTTAGCCCACCATTCTACCCCCTGCACCTCCACCGGCAAAAGCCCAGCCGAACTACGATGGGGCCGCCGCCTGGTGACAAGGCTCGACAGACTCCACCCCGACAGACCGGCAGCCGAAATGACACCAAACACCCAGCCAAAAACATTCGCCAAAGGACAAAGTGTTTGGTCCCGAGATTATGGGGGAAGGGATAAGTGGGTTCAGGGGGTTATCCTGGACCAAACTGGACCATTATCATACACAGTGGACACTGGGGCAGGACTCACGCAACACAGACACACAGACCAGCTCCGACCGAGGTCACTCCCCAACCCCCCTCTACAACCAACTCTGGGCGAGCCTTCACCAACCGACACCCCCGGACCTGACGAACTCTTCCCTCCCCAGGACCCACAGCCACCAACCGAGCCCCAACTCCTCCGGCCACGCAACCCGAAGGAAGCACACTCTGTCCCCGACGGTCCAGCCGAGCCAGAAGACCCCCCGCATACCTCGCAGACTTTGAATGGAAGGGAAACCCCCCATCTGTCGAAAAATCTGTTAACCATACCGTGTTAAAACGTTCAAATGTTGTTAGGCATAACATACCTGTTCAGGGGGGGGGAAAGGGGGTGAATCATATTTGGAAACCAGGAGTTTCCGAGCCGTGAGCAAAAGCCGGGCCGGCAGACATTTGACAGTTGACAGCTGTCAAATGGCCGCCCGAAGCAACGGCGCATGCGCACCGCCAGGCCGGCCGCCATTCCCGTTGACAGCTGTCAAAAGAGCGGCCGGAGGCCAACGCGCACGCGCCAGATTTGACAGTTCCCGGAACTGTCAAATCCGCAGTCTACAACTCGGTCCTCCGAACTGAGCTAAGCGCTCAGCTGAGAGGAATTCCCTGACAGCCGCCGAGCTGTCAAAGTACCGAGTGTTGATTGGCCGTCCTCCGAACGGCGGGGAAAATACAGTTACCTGATTGGTCGAATCGTTTGACAGTTCCCTATATAAACCCGGAGTGTTTTGACAGTCAGCTGCCGGGAGCTGAACCGAATAAACCTTTTGAAGTTTGCCTACGGTCTCGCGTCTGTCTTTGTAAAGACAATTCACAGTCCAGTTTGTCTGTTGGTAGGAAACATAGCATCTGAGGTATTGCTCCACCATTTTGTTAGCGGATTCTGCAACCCCATTGGTAGCTGGAAAAAAGCAGATGATAAGCCTTGAGATGATCCAATTAGTTTAAGGAAATTCCTCCAAAATTTCACTGTGAACTGCACTTCTCTATCTGAAATTATTCGCTTAGGGGCGCCATGCAGTTGGTAGATATGTTTCAGGAACAATTTAGTCAGTTGTTGTGCAGATGGGAGTCCTTTACAGACGATAAAATGAGCCTGCTTTGAAAACAGGTCTATCACAGTCCAGATGACAGTATTTCCTCTACTTTTGGGTAGGTCTACAATAAAGTCCATAGCTATTTCTTCCCATGGTTGAGAAGGGTCTGCCACCGAGTGCAGTAACCCAGGGGTTTCCCCTGGAATTCTTTTCATGGTGGAACATATGGTAAAATTCTTGACATAGTTTTCTACATCTTGTTTTAGCCCCGGCCACCAAAATTGCCGGTGGATGAGGTGTAGAGTTTTTAAATATCCGAAGTGTCCAGCCTGTTTTACATCATGCCTGTGTTTGAGAGCATTGAGATGGAGGGCTTCAGGTAGATACAATTCCCCCCCCCTTGTATGCCAAACCATCCCTGCATGTTAGGGAGGTTTGATTATCTTTGAACCATTGATCGGTGTAGGAACTCTCGTTTTATCTTCTGCGCTCCCGGGTCATCAGGATTAGGTGCTCTGCGAGGTGTGAGTTGTGCCGCAGGTTGTGAATTGGGGATAATTGCCTCATACACCTCTTCGCATTTGCTTTTGTACCGTGGCAATTGGGATAGCGCATAGGATAGGAAGTTTTTTCTTCCTGGTATGTACTTTAGAGTAAAATTAAAATGGTTAAAGTACTATGCCCATCGCTCTTGCTTTGGGGACAATTTGCGGGGAGTTTTTAGTGCCTCTAAACTTTTATGATCTGTCCATACTTCAAAAGGCACCTTGCTCCCTTCTAAATACTGTTGCCAGTTTAATAGACACTTAATCAATACTAATTCCTCTGATATGTAGTGACAATTTAATTTGAGATATTTTCAGTTAATATAAAAGTGATCAGAATCAATATTGTATTTCCTATTTCATGCACAATCTGAGAAACACATGAGAGACTAATAATACAAATTTCACTTAAACTTTAAGGCACCTCTTAAAAGAAATTTCATGCAAATTTCATTTTATTTTATTTTAATTAGATATTTTAATCTGAAGTGAGATTTTTTTTAAAATAAACATTAAAATACCAAACTTCAGATTTACTTTCTTTCCTTTATAAGGATGACCAGTGGAAAAAAGTGATTTTTAAAATGTATTTTTTAAAATATTCAGTGAAGCAAATGTTTAACAGCTGTAATTTGAAGTATGGAAAATAAATGAAAGGCATATTTAGGATTTATAGAGTTGAAAATTAAAGATCTCTTGGAAAATGTAACTGTGATGAATAGAAAGTATGCTGCTAATGCAGACATTTTTCATTATCAATACTTAAAATAATATTACCTTTATACCCCTGACTACAATCTGGGATTATTATACACATTAAGGATTTAGATGAACCATCTGAAAAAATAATATGGATGAACATTATGTTTTCACGATTAGTTAAAGCTAACTGTGACTAGTTAACTAGCAAATTTCTTGATTACAAAATAATGGAACTACATAGAAGTGTGGAAACTTAATGTAGAGATGATTTTCCATTCTGCAGTTTTGTGAAGGAGTAGTTTTACAAATGGGATGCTGACACTTTCATATTTGACCATTCATGGAGAAACATATATCAAAAAGCTAGACTGAAAGGAATGGCTACTCTGTTGAAAATGGGTACGTGCTTCTAATTTTTATGTTATCTTTAGTTTGCAGAGTTTTACCAAATCACTTTTTCCTGTTCTTTTTTTCTCCTCCTTCTCCTGCATAAAGTGTCTCCATTTTAAAAATTCTGTCTGTGATTAAGGAGCAAAACAATTACCGTCTGGCAATACAAAAGACAAAGGAGCAGGAGGGGAAGGGTTTTCTTTTTTTCCCCCTTTTCTTTAAGAAAGCCTTCATCTGTATCATCTGATTGTGACAGATGGATCTTCCTCTGTTTAAGTACACATGCACTCATTACTGTATCCAGTGCTTTTTTTGTAAAAGAAAAAGGTGCCGGAACTCACACATGTCATACAACCCGCCTTGCCTACCCCACAAGGTTCCATCCAAAAAAGGTGCCGGAACTCCGTTCTGAGCGTTCTATGAGAAAAAAAGCATTGACTGTATCTAGAATAATATTCTTCATGGAACTGAAGCAAAAATCAGATTCTCTGTAGTTACTTCTTCTTTCTACTTTAGTCCTTCTGGAAGGCAAGGGGAACCCTCTGCCAGGAGGACCCTGGCTGATGGAAGTCCCAATATAACTGGCATTTGGTATGGAGTCCTCTTTCTGGCAGGAATGGAGTCTGTCAAACATTTTGCAGATACTCCTTTGTATAGGTCCAACTTTGTCTTGCAGTGATGTTCTTAAAAACATAAGAATGACCCTGCTGGACAGGGAATCCATGGGAGGGGTGGGGGGTGGGGGAGGGGGGAGGGCAGTGTTTAAAAAATAAGTCGCAGCAGTGGCATCTGCAGTTGTGATAAGGAAAGCCCTGTGCATCATAAAAAGGGATGCGGTTTTGATCCCTTTGATGGGGTTTGTGGTCCCTTCCTTTTACCCTGCTGCCAGGCATGCCTAGGTAGATGCTTAGGCTTATACCTGAAACATCTCTTCATGCTTGCTATACAACACAAGTGCACGAAAACCAGGTGTTGGTCATAGAAAATGATGGAGAATGCACAAAATCTTCTGAGCATTCACACAATGTAAATACTGCAATGCAGCAAGTGTATAATTTAATTGAGTGTCGCTGCTCTGGTGGTGGTGGTGGTGGTGGTGGCAGAAGATCAAAACTTCTACAAACTTCAGTAACTCTAACATTCATTTTTGGGGGAAAAATTGACTTCTTCTTGATATCTTTATTGTAAGCAGACCTAATTAGAAAGGACACAGCATGCATTATGGAACCATCTGTGTCTACTTTGTTTAACATGTTTCAGATCCAGCAAGTATCTCTCAGGAGATATGCCTTGGTTCTCTCCTTCTATTTTTTGTATTTTCTTTTTAATGCAGATAAATGCATTAGAAATGCTAGGATAGAAACTGACTACATTCTGTGACAGCTACCATGCAGCACATTTGAAAAGGGGTGTACACTTTTTCAGACTGCATTTTGAAACTTGATTGACTGAATGCACTACACCTAGGATGTCACATGTAATGTAGAGTCCAGGGGGGCAGTGGTGGGATAAAAACCTGGTTATTTGATTTATCTGGCCTGGACTGAGGGGTTTCAAATTTTTAAATTTTTAACTTTTGGGGCTATTAATTGTTATTTAATTTTATTTTAACTCTATTTTAACTTATATTGTTTTTTAACTTTGCCCTGTAAACCGCCCTGAGTCCTTCAGGAATATGGCGGTATATAAAACCAATAAATAAATAAATAAATAAATAAATAAATAAATTCAAATATATGAACAACCAGTTCTCTATGTGGATCCCACTTCTCGATGTCCACTCTGGGCCTGGGCAACAAAAAATTAGCTACCAGTTCTGCCGAATTGGTGCAAACTGGCTGAATCCCATCACTGCCAGGGAGGCCACGATACTGATTTCTCAAGTACATGCAAGACCATAATTATGTCCAAGAGGATAAATGGTCATGTATATGAAACAACCTTGATGGTCAGAAAAACTCCAATTCATGTCAGTGTACCAGAAAGCAAACGAAAGTTTTGCAATGTGGAAGTGTATTGTGGCCAATGAACATTTTAGAATGGGCTTACAATAAACACCTAAGGCAAATGTTTCTCTGTGTCCCTGGGTAAAATATTAAAGAGTAATCACATGATTCAGAAAATATGCTTTTATATCTTCTGGGTTACTTCTCTAGTCCTTCAGTCCAATTTTTGTTTTCAATGCATGTTTCCTAATATTTCATGAATGAAACATTAAGCAGACATAACTGTAGTCAAAATAAATCAAATAAGAGCAATGTTTGAGACACAAAGCTGAAAATCTAGAGTAATGGACAACCTTTGACAAGCCAACTGTGTTTAAAGCCAATTTCTTTTACTCTTGCATTCCATTGTAACAAGGGTGTACTCAAAAGATATGAAAGAAAGGTTGTTTTACTTATATTTGGCCAATGTTACATATTAATGCCTAAAATGTTGCATTTCTCCATAAGATTACAAATACAAATACACATATCCATTTCCTTTCCAACCCTTAGCGCTTGTCCTGCATAGATACAAAATCCACTTCTTTCTGCAGGGAAACCCTCAATGCTTGATGCAATGAGAGGATCTCATCAGCTGGTTTCTCACAGAGGCTGATACTGATTGGCTCTGAGAGGGAATAACTGGCCCACAGCCACACAAATGGCTTATATGTTCAGAGGGAGATGCAAATCTGGCTCTCTTTCCTTTAACCTCTGAGCCATGTTGGCTCTCACTCACCAGTTGTGTCATTTGGCAATTTGTAGCCACAACTCGTATTCTCCACCTGTTATGCATTGTATCTTTGCATTTGATTTTGTAATTGCACCTACTTTCAAGTTTCTTCCTTTTTTTTACTTTTTTTACCTTTTTTTGGCTTTTGTCCTGATGTCTTACTTGTTCAAAAAAAAAGGAATTAAAATATGTTCAGCCATTCCCCACCCCCCAACTCACACATCTGTTGAAATGAGCCTTTGAACAACCTAGGAATGCCCATATACAGAAGGAGTGGGGTGAGTTAAATAACTGTTATTTTAGATTGCAACATCTCTCAGTGTTTTGAATCTCTCAAAGAAATAAGCGGTTATCGTAATATACACTTTGCATCTCTTCACATCAACTAAAAGCAGTAATTTTAATGTAACTGTCAGCATACAATTTCTAAGGGATCAAGTATTGATAAAGAATTATACATTCTGATTGGACAGCTGGGTTGAGAAATGGGATCAAGTTCACAAGCAACCAGGGATCTGCATTGATGTTTTTAGGTCAGTGGTTGTGATAATTAATTGAGACCAGCTGTGTTAAGTTTCTGGGGAAATATGGGATATAAAGTGGGGGAGGAAATCAAGTACAAGCTATTAATATCCATTATGTTTTTTTAAAAAATAAACATTGATTCCAGTCAGAGAAATCTGAGAAATCTTTTCCTGAGGTAATTCCTCCTCATAAAGGTGTTATCACCTCAAGAGGAAAGCCTCCTATTATTGAAACTGATCAGCTTTGTTGAGGTGACAGTGCAGAAGAATATCCTAGAGTATCTGCACCATAGTCCCAGTTCTGGTCCCCCAGGAGAACTCTAATCATTTTGAAATATATGCAGTTTAATTGTTTAAACCGAATGAACTTTGCCATGTAAACATATTTAGGTGTGAGTTGGCCTTCTCAGAAGCTACTAATTTTCAGTAGTGCTAAATTTCAGTATGAAAAGATGTATTACAATTAAGGTTATCTTATTAGAAGTTCTAGGCATTCATCAGAAGAAAAGAATTTCATAAGTGAGTTTTGTAATCTCCCATTCCCTTTGCTGAAACATTTCCAGGATATGTGGTATATAGATGAGACCTTGAATTGATGGCCATTGGATACTATCATATTTAGAATCATTTTAAGAATATAATATGTACTCACAATTTGCATCATGTTTCCTCAGTTAGAAGACATATAAAAGTAAACTCATTACCATGGTTATGAAGTCCATAACTGAGGGAGGGAGGAAAGGAAAGAGAATGCATGAGAAATGGGAGAGACAGAGAGAGGGAGAGGGAGGGAGAGAGAGAGGGATCCTACAAGATCTTGGGAATAAATTAATTTCCAAATGATATAAAATACAAATACAATTCCAGATGAGTATAGTTAAAGCATTTTTCTTTTTACAACTGGAGTTTGGAGGTGAACAATATTTTTATTTTAATTTGCCACCCAACTCCAGTGGACTCTGCATACATTAGTAAATACAATTACTTAATATGTAGAGCAGATTGATATCACTTTAGCTCAAAAGGTGTTATAAAATACAAATTATATCTACTCTTCCTATTAAAGAGGAAGCCACAGCTTTGCAGGACATATACAATAACATGCTGACTTTAGCAGTGGTTGGGGTAAAACATATTTCCTCATTTTTGTGATTTATAAATTTTTAAAGTGTAAAATAGTATAGAAGCACCTATTTCTTGTACTTTGGAGCAAAAACCCCCCATCATCACTGGGAACTAACACTTCCGCTGCCAAATACTAGCTCTGTAATCAGGATATTCTGAGTGATACACTACAGCCAATGGACAGCAGGGTGTCAATCCTTGAATTAAGAGAAAATGTTGAGCATCCTGTTTCTTGTTTCTTTTTGTTAGTTGCTCGTACATGGAGCTTCATAAAGAAATAAATGACTACAAATAAACATTTGGAACACTAAAGAGGCAACAGAGCAGGATAAGGACCCTGACATTTTCCAGATGTTGTTAAACAACATAGTGAACTTAGCGAATGGGAAGAAAAGCTGGAAAATCTAGTTCGACAACATCTGGAGTTCTATAGATTTTCCTTCTTTTTATTCTAGAGCATTGTTTCTCAACTTTGGCCATTTTAAGATGCATGGACTTCAATTCCCAGAATTCCCCAGCCAGCAAAGAATTCTTAAGATGGCCAAGGTTGAGGAACATTGTTCTAGAGGGGAAAAAACCCACTTTGCTCTACTAATAGCACCACTTTCCTAAATTGAAGACTTGGGAATAAGTCTTCCTGAACTCATTTGGCATTATTTCTAAATCATTACTGTTATGAAACACTAGGATGGAGAGACTTTAGCTTGTTTGCAGGCCAGATCTATCTTCTGATGATATATGTCTTAAATTTCTATATAGAAAAATAGACTGACTTTATTCATAAAATGATTCCAGAAGTTTTGTCTTTAAATGATCAATAACATGATGTTTATAAATTTATTTTTTCTTTCATTCATCTCTTTGCAAGTGTAAGAGAAAGACACACTTGGCAAACCATGTGGATACTGCCTTTTTCATGCTAATTAAGTCTGTGAATTTTAATTTGCATCAGGATTCTGTAAATAGTGCCAACTATTAAAAATAATTAAAAAGTCAACTGTTTAGCATTTTTAATATCCTGAAAATTAGTATCACACTAATTATTTGGTAACTGACTTGTTATGATTTGGGTAAGGAAAATGGGATGGAGGTTTAAAACAGCTCCTCTATCGTCTTATGCTGTTTCAAAGATGGCTTTCATTTTACTGTTCTTGGTTTTTCTTTCCTTTTTTGTTAGGGGCTTCTTCTATCTGCACTGGGGGGAGGAACAGGGAGACACAAGATAAGAGAAGGAAGGGACAGTGGCGTAGCGTGGGGGGTGCAGGGGGGGCCGGCCGCACCGGGCGCAACATCTGGGGGGGCGCGCTCGACGGCACCGGGATCCGGCAGGGCGGAGGCACCGGACCCCCAGCCGGGAAGGGCCTGACGCCCCACGGCACGCCACACACACACACACACACAAACACACAACCACACAGCGTGACTCCTCCTTCGGGCCACTCCGCCTTCGCTCCGGCGCTGGACGGAAGCGGAAGCCTTCTCTCCCTCCTCCCCCCCCGCAAAGGAGAAGGCGGCTCCTGAGCGTGCACAGAGCGTGGCCCTCCTGCAAGCCCGGGGCTCCACTGCGGAGGCTCTCCCAAGGCGCTCCCGGGGTTGCCAAAGGCGGGGGGGGCGTGGCGGGGCTTGAAAGAGGGTGGATTTCCCGCGGGGGGAGGATCGCTGCAGCGTCTCTCCGGGGGTCCCTGCTCTGGAACGAAAGCTGCGTCGGCAGGTTGCCGATCCAACCGTGCATCGGCGATCAGGACCGCCCCCCCGACACACGTCGCCAGCAGCGAGAGTTTCCAGCCAGGCCGGCGAATCTTTGGGGTGAGGTGCCAAAGAGAAGGAGGCGGCTTGGCTTGGATAAGCAGCGTCTGGGCAGAAAATAGGTCGGGCGCCGCAGCAAGTATGAATTCCTGGGGTTCAGCCTAAGCAGGCAAAGCTGCAGGGTGGGTTGGTTGGCTTTTCCGGCTTTGGAATAACCTTGGGAAGCTGAGGCATTGTAAGTTGGAAGTCATTGTTTGTCGCCTAACATGTTGGGTCAACCCCACGCCACATGCTAAGCCATAAACCGTGGTTGGTATCCAGGGTTTAGGACAAGATGGAGAAAACTAGCCAATTGTGGGATCATAAATCTTGATGAAGCCCATCATCGCTCCATGTGATGTATGCACTCAATCTACAAACGTAGTCCAAGCCTATTCACATCTGTTGTAAGGTCATTCTCTCGTGGGGTTTATCCTGACGTCCACTAAGAGTGGAACAAACATGCCCCATTAACCATTTTCAACGCCATGTCCTCTCTTTGTCTCATCCTAAATCACAGCTGAGGCACCTTAAAGTTGCCTTGTTTCAGTGTTAAACTAGCATTTTCCCTCTTCTCCAGAGACCCTTTTTTGCCTTGAACCTAACTCAGGGGTAGGCAACCTTGGCTCTTTTATGACTCATGGACTTCAACTCCCAGAATTCCTGAGCTAGTGGAAGAGACTCGAGTGCTAAAATCCACAGGTTAGGGGGCGCAAATTACTTGCCTTGCCCCGGGTGCTGACAACCCATGCTACGCCACTGGGAAGGGAAATATATCGAAGGGTTCAGACAGATGAAACACCTGAAGATTATGAGGAGAAGGGAAAAAAGTAACTTTCTCTCAAAATCTTTGAATACGACCTCAGTTATAATGATTAGCAGCAGAGTTTTTCAAAAGATTCTGCTGATTTGATTTTTCTGGCAGAAAAGAATGATTTGGGGTTATGAAGTCAGTAATATGTTCCGAAAATACCCCGATTATAAGGAGTTTTTGTGTACCCATCCCCCCCCACTCCAGTTCCCTTCATTGCTATGATTTCATCATTTCCAGATGCTTTGGCATGATTTCTGCCTCCCTTTTTTGAGTCAAAAGGGCACATCCAGCCAATCAGGGAATGCGGAGCCAAAGGGAGAGCATGATAATGCAATGCAGCCAATCAAATTAGGTGAGCTGATGATATCACCGAGAACAGTCATTGAAGAAAGAAATATAAAGATTTTATTAACAGGTATTGCATAATCGGTGGCTCCATTGAAGAGTCCTTCATCATAAGTTCAAAGGTGGGACCTGCCAAGGGTAGATTCCTGCAGGCAGATACTTAATTTGCAATTTGGCAAAGTATCTTGAAAAGGTTATTGTAAATATTTTTGCTATCTGCTCCTATATTCATCTCCTAAACATAACTTCAAAATGTTGCATTTTTCAATATATTCAATTTTCAGTGAGAAGGAGTTCAGCATTAGAATGACTGCCTTCCTCCATCACCCATTCAAAAGCTCCAATATACGTATTTAGAAATCTACATAATGTGCAAAACCAAAAAGTTTTAAAAATGATGGTGAAACAGCTTGGTCAGCAGATATGTAGAGAAGCCAAGCTTGCAGTTCTTCATACACTAAATTAAAATTAAATCAATGTCCTGACATATACAGTATAATATTAGTTTCTTCTTGTGTTATTTTAAGACTGGGTAAAAAAAAAGATCGGCAGAAGAAATCAGCGAGATGTTGAAGTCACCAGATTTATTATTTTTAGAATAATTGAATGTTAGACGACTATATTGTTTATTTTAGGAGATAATAGTGGCTATATTATTCTCAGGCAATGGGCGTGGCCAGGATGAGCATGGCCAGTTCAATGTCACTAGAGTCGGGGGTGGCCTGGGCAGAGCTAGGAGGATCCATTGTCTCCAGCCAAGGAAGGTGAGACCACGGCGAGCACCATACCCTTGTCCACCAGAGGAGCCTTGCTGTCTCTCTCAGGCCATGTGAAGGAACCCAAGTGATGCAGGTCTGACTGGAGCCCTGGGCAGTGGAGGGCAAGTGCCCAATCCAGCCTTTCCCAAGGGGGCACTCAGCTGCGCTTACCTCCTCTTCAAGGCTGCTGCTGATTGGCTCGCTCTCCTTGGCCAAGTTGCTCATGGTGTGTGCAGGAGGGCAAAATGTGAGTGTCAGAGGAAGGCCCACTCCCTCTTCCAGTGAGGAGACCTGGCTTTGTAACCAAAGCATCCTCAGCAATAGGATGGGAGACCACCAGGATGTTATGTATATAGATGTTACACAGATATAAGCCACTGACACCACCAGGTGGCAGGGTGCCCTGTCCGGATTGGCAGGGTAGTCTTTGGCGGGAAATCCAGATAATGGGATTGGTTCCAAGTATACCTGGCTAGGTATATAAGTGAGGCAGTTGCCCCTTTGTTTGCCCAGTCTGTGTGACATCAGTAAAGAGATGGAATGCTGAACCCTGGTGTCCTGAGTCATCCATCTTGGCCATGCGGTCTGGAGCCCACTATTTAACACAGGAGAAGTCAGGAGGAGGGGGCAAGGGGGATGGCAAAAGGGCAGCAGGGCTGCTCGTGGCCAAGTGCTAAGGCAGGACTTCCCTCAGACCCTCCCTCCCTCTCATTATAATCTCCTTCCTTCCTTCCTTCCTTCCTTCCTTCCTTCCTTCCTTCCTTCCTTCCTTCCTTCCTTCCTTCCTTCCTTCCTTCCTTCCTTCCTTCCCTGTCTCCCTCCTTCTCATTTCTATCCCCTTCCTTGCTTCCTTCCTTGCTCCCCTCCTTGCTCCCCTGCTTCTCATTCCCATCTCTTTCCTCCGCGCTCAGGAAGGATTGACTGGAAAGGGCAGATTGCCAGCACTGCTGGTGGCCATGCTGCCACTGGCCGTCACTATCCCACGTGGGCAGGGCCGGTCCCAGTGAAAGGGAAGCCTCATGGCTGAGAGGGTGGTACTGATCTACAATCTGGTTGTGTCCATCAAAGCCAGAAAATGCTCAGTCTTGGATCCATGGGCAAGCCCTGGAACCAGTGAGAGGCTGCCTCGCTGCCTCTGCCCCACCACCAGGGCCTGCCCTGCCACCTCTGCGAGCACCACCGTCCTGGGTGAAGTCAGCCTGCGGGGCAAGACAGCCATCTCCTGCATGCGCACCCAGGGGTCGGGGCAGGGGCACCTGTTGCTGATTCCAGTGCTGCCCCATGGATCTAAGGCTGAGTGTGTTCTGACTTTGATGGACACAACCAGTTTGTAGATCAGTGCAGACCAAGCCAGGGTGCTGCGGGCTAGTCCTTTGCTGTTTCCAGAGCTGTTTCATGGGCCAGACGCAACCACATGGCAGGCCAGATGTGGCCCGCGGGCCATGTGGTTGACATGTCTGATCTAGACTGTGAGGTTGGGTCCCTTGTCAGCTGAAATGAAAACAGTTCTAAAATAGCCATGAACAAACATACCAAGTTTGGGGCAGAAGTTAAAATAGTTCCAGATATGGGGAATCTGTGGGCAAATCAGAGGTATCTTCAGGGTATGGCAAAAAGATACAAGATGGCACCCACAATGGTGCAATAGAAGCTCCACCTGTTCACAAGTGGTCTTGGGCTGGGCTAAGTTTCCTGAGAATAGGAGCAGTGCTCTGAAGCAGCTCAGCAATGGAACCTAACCTCATAAGATTAATTTCCCACAGTGTGATGCTAGAATGAATAGATTTAACTAGAGTTTGAATAAAGGGCAAAAAGCCAAGAAAGAGTTATCTTAGAGTGTTGCAGTAGGAAAAAAAGATAAATAAAAGAGTAATCAGGATTTGATATCAAGTGCTGAGAAAGGTTTGGGACAGTCCTCAGCTTGTTGAATTGGATCAGATGCCATGTGACATTAAAGGTGCACATTTTAAAATGCAGTTGTCATCATTTTGGGAAGACTATGTTTATCTCTGGTAGCACTCCTAATGCTACTGCCAATCTTTATTCCTCCAAGTAAATAACAATTCATAACAATAATTTATTAAACATGCATATTCCCTTGCCCCCAACAACTCTGGGTAGCTCACAACAATCAAATAGAGAAATTACAACAAAGATAAAAGTTGGCAAGCATGACAGATCACATAGAATAAAGGAAAGAATTTTCCTCAAGACTGTGAATAAGAAACAAATTCTCTGATTCTGTAAACTTTCACTGTGTTCTCTCTCTCACACTCAATGCTAACGCTGTTCCCATATGAAACATGTGAATAGCATTTACAGTTAAGGATAGTTGCAGGCTATACCTCTGTTGCAGATGCATGGTTAAGCGAAGGAGGTATGGATTGAACCAGGCAGAACACATGGATATATTGATGCATGTGGTGTTTAATTTTTTTACCTTGTTATATGTCAGCCTGGGAGGCATAGAAAAATAGGTATCCTTTGCTCCAGCCCAACATATTTCTATTGTAAGGACTTTTGTGTGTCAAATTACATGAGTAATGCCTACCAGACCCCTGTCCTGCTACATGGGAAGTAAAAAGGTCCATCTAGATAGGAATGGTGAGTTACAGTCACTGTTGTCTCCCTATGAATAAAAAATATATACTGGGAATATTCATGAAACAATCATGACACACACAGGTGCTACTCAGTTTCACAGTTAAGGCTTGTGGGACTGTGTTCTGTTATTCCTTACATTTAAGTGGAAAAACAGTACCTGCTTCAGTCAATTATGAGGAGCTTTAGCTCTAATACCTTTGGGGAGATTGGAGTATATATTTTGATCTATGGTATAGTGAACCAAGTAGATGTTGGTTCTTTTGAGGTATGTGGTGGCACACCTATTGCCTCATTATGATTAAGCTGTTAAATATATGTTAGAAATCCTGAAGAGTGCAGTGGCTACATATTTGTTGGTAAAAGGTGGTTATAACAGATGATTTCAGCATGCCTCCTTAAGTAACACCAGCTGCCTGCAATTAGTGCAGGTTCGCATCCCACCAGGCTCAAGGTTGACTCAGCCTTCCATCCTTCCGAGGTAGGTAAAATGAGGACCCAGATTGTTGGGGGCAATAAGCTGACTTTGTAATAATGCCGCTTGGGGTGTGTGTGAAAGCCCTAACAAGCAGGCATATACATAGAATGAAGGCTACTGCTAAGCTTGTAAGCCGCCCTGAGTCTTCGGAGAAGGGCGGGATATAAATGTAATAAAAATAAATAAATAAATAAATAAATAAATAAATAAATAAATAAATAAATAAATAAATAAATAAATAAATAAATAAATAAATAAATAAATAAATAAATGGCAAGGGAAGGAAAAGGAAAACGCTAACTCTTGTAGCCCACCCAGCAAGTAAGATTTAGGAAATTGCTTCTTGGATTGTTTAACATATTTGCAGGAGTATTAAGAATGGACAGCTTCTTTAATTCCAGATCTTTCTTATTGCTAGATTAGGTGCTTGCCTCCTGGGTTCTGGGACAATATATATGTAATGATACAAAGCAATGTTATTAAATTCCTCTCAAAACATTTGAAAATTTCAGAGGGGAACTCAAAGTCTCTAAAGACAACTTCCCAAGACCTTTTCAAAATTAAATCAATTAAGAATTTGTAAAAGTCACTCTATAGAAACATTACCATTGTGTTTATGCAGATGTCTGTTTCAAGTCGTCAGCAGCCAAAGCCAAGAACATTGAAGTTTTTCTATCCTTCTCTTCAGCTATTTCCTACAAAGCACTGAAGAAATGGTTTGCTTTGCTGCCCTCTAGTGTTAATTGTTTGCAGACATTTGAAATAATTAAATATAAATTTTCTAATTTTTTCAGTAATTGACTATTATTGGACATAATGTAGTAGGCTTTCCTAAGTGTAACTTGTACAAAACCCTGAAACCACCAATTTTTGTCACTGGAGAAAAGAACTTACTTTCTAGCAATGATTAGTTCCCAAAGATGGGATACAGATAGTTCTCAAATTATGACCTGTTGTTTAAGAATCATTCAAAGTTACAACAGATCTCAAAAAAAAACTATTTATGACCTTTCCTCAAACTACTACTGCTAGCCACCCACCCCTATAGTCATGTGTATTTCCAATGCAAGCTGGTCGGCCAGCAGTTTTGATTTATAACTGCATTCTGCAGTCACATGAAAGCAATTGAGACTATCTTGCCATTTTCCAAGAGAAAACAGCAAAAAAACGCCCATTGAATATGCTGGATTCACTTAACGACCATGTGGTTCACTTGAAGACCACACAATCTGTAAAAATCCATATCAACCCATTTAGCCAATAAGCAAAAGAAAGCTATACTTTTTAGATAAGGCATGGCTTTTTAACTTTGCTCCTTTTTGTAATCTTCCATTATTTTAAAATCCAAGAAGTCTCAGCAAATTTCTTTATCTAATTCAGCATATATATTTTTCTTGGTCTAAAATATTACTTTCTCATCTAGCAGTCACAGAAGACTCAGGCATACTGTAGGCTTTAAATCTAGGACACATGCAAGAAACTGCTGAAAGAATACCTAGATGCCTTGAATGAATTTAAGTTCCTGGGACCTAATGGATTACAAAGAAACTGGTGGATGTGATCTCAAAACTACTGATTTCAATAATTGAGAACTCTTATAGTTCAGAAATACCAAAGACTTGGACAAGATCTATTGCTGAATTTTTAAAAGAGAGGAAAATAGATGCAGGGAGCAACAGACCAGCCCTCTTGACCATAATACCTGGAAAAATCCTAGAAAAGATAATCAAGCAGTGGGTTTATAAGCACTTAGAAAAGAAGTGCTTACTGGAAGCCAGCATAGATTTGTCAAAACCACGTCAAAACAGATGAATCACAATTTATATAGGTATCTTACAAAGTGGACTGTGGTTCAGCAATGCATAAACCACAGTTTGCCTGTTAATTTGCTTTAACAGAGAACAAAACTGCCTTTCCTTCAACCCTCCAGAAAATTGAAGTTATGATGGAGCACCAGAGTTATCACTGGAATTATCACAGCACCCATAGAGTAGACTTGCTGAATATTATTCTGGGATCTGCCCTACTGGAATACAGATTATCAGTGTCTGGGTAATAGGATGGAGTTTATTTTATTTCTATATTATGGAACCCCTTTCTCAGTGGCCTCATGGTTATATTCCATTGGAATGCACAACCGTTAAGTCTGTACAGGTGGTCTAAAAATAATATGCTTCATTCTAAAGAAATACTGTATATAGGTGTAGATATCTGAGAAATGCTTTCCTAAAGTATTCCAAATAGGACAACAGAGAACTCAGAACTTTCCAGAGAGGGATGTTTATAATAACATAAGATAGACTTAAGATACAGGAGGATCTTGACAGACTTGAACATTGGGCGCTATCTAACAAAATGAAATTCAATGGTGAAAAAAGTAAGGTTCTACGTTTAGGCAAGAAAAATCAAATGCACAGGTACAGTATAGGAGGTACCTGGCTCAATGGTAGTAACTGTGAGAGGGATCTCGGAGTCTTAGTAGACAATCACTTCAATATGAGCCAGCAGTGTGCTGCAGCTGCCAAAAAAGCCAACACAGTGCTAGGCTGCATTAACAGAGGGATAGAATCAAGATTACGTGAAGTGTTAATACCACTTTACAATGCCTTGGTAAGGCCACACTTACAATAGTGCATCCAGTTTTGGTCACCACAATATAAAAAAAGATGTTGTGGCTCTAGAAAGAATGCAGAGAAGAGCAACAAAGATGATCAGGGGACTGGAGGCTAAAACATATAAGGAGCGGTTGCTGGAATTGGGTATGTATAGTTTAATGAAGAGGAGGACAAGGGGTGACATGATAGCAGTGTCCCAATATCTCAGGAGCTGCCACGGAGAAGAGGGAGTCAAGCTATTTTCCAACGCACCTGAAGGCAGAACAAGAAGCAATGGATAGAAACTAACCAAAGACAAAAGCAACCTAGAACTAAAGAGAAATTTCCTGACAGGTAGAACAATTAACCAGTGGAACAACCTGCCTCCAGAAGCTGTGAATGCTGCAACACTAGAAGTTTTTAAGAAGAGATTGGACAGCCTTTTATCTGAAATGGTATAGGTTTCCTGCCTGAGCAGGGGGTTGGACTAGATGACCTCCAAGATCCCTTCTAACATTATTATTTTATTATTATTATTATTATTATTATTATTATTATTATTATTATTAGTAGTAGTAGTAGTAGTAGTAGTAGGAGTAGTAGTAGTAGTAGAAGTAGTAGTAGTAGTAGTAGTAAGAGGCCTAAAATAGGCTTGGCTTGCGATGGTCCGGTGTATTTTCAGCTATGTAGAATGATCAGCTGGAAAAGAAAGTGAATGAAACCTGGAAAGAAAAATCAGGAAATAAAAAGAAATCATTGTTAACAGTTTTTGTGTCCCATGTGATGCATTGGCAGTGATCCTAAGAAGTTGAGATTCAGTGAGAGGTATATTAGTTTGTACTGGGGGAAAAAATTAATTGAATGATGTTTGAAGGTAGTCCTGAAGGCTGAACAGTCAAAGGATTTCATCTTTGGTGCAGTTTACTAAAAACTATGGCAGACACTAGGTACAAGTATATGTCCCATATGTCAAGATTTTTCTTCTTCTTCTTCTTCTTCTTCTTCTTCTTCTTCTTCTTCTTCTTCTTCTTCTTCTTCTTCTTCTTCTTCTTCTTCTTCTTCTTCTTCTTCTTCTTCTGAACAAACAGTACAGATTCTTTATTATAACCAAAGGACAACCTATTTTTAACAAGCATAATAAAATTCCTTATCCCTATTTTAATACAGTAAAATTACACTCCTTTGACATGCCCTATATATGCTATTCATGGCAGCTTGAGAATTTATTTTCTCCACTTTAACATTACAAGTTACTACACAAATCTTTGTGCATCTTTGTGGGTAATATTCTTACAGGAGGAGGAGCGCTTTCTCTCACCACCAATGTTGCCTCACAGTCGAGTGCCATATCCAGGCAGGTCCAAAACTGGCAGGGGTCCAACTACCCAAGTGGTACCTATTTATCTACTCGCATGTAGCAAAGTTTCGAACTGCTAAGTGATCAGAAGTTGAGGCAAGTGACAAAAGCTCACTCCACCATGCAGTGAACTGCTGGACTTGAACTGCTGGAGCAAAGAACATCTCCAGCGTCTTTAAGCCACTGAGAAACCTTGTCTCAATCTAAATATAAGCCTCAGTATAAAAGCATATGGATTACATTTTCAATGGCTCCTGATCTGCAAGGACAGAGAAATTCTTTATATTTGCCCTGCAGAATTGTTAATGGAAATCTTGTTTCACCTACTCTTCTTTGTTTAGATACAAAGCAGGCTTCCTTCTAGTATGAATTATCCAGTCTATGATTCCACCAGATAAGATATTGCTAAACATCAAATTTCTCAAATTCGTGCTTCATATATATTGTTAACAATTTGAGCAATAAGCCTAGAGAACTTTGCAGCTTGCTTTGATTCGGATAAAATAAGAATGTAAATACGAAAACTGGTGGTTGGCAAACTCCTTCATTGTTTACTTTTAGCTAGGGGTTAAGGACATTAGTTTCCAATTATTGGCTCCTTACTACCTCTTGTAAAAATAGTAGTTAATACATATGTTTTGTGTTTATTTGATGGACCAGACTTGAATGTTAACATTTGCTTAGTGTCCTTAATAAGTAGGAATGTTCCTTAATTGGGGAGTGAATCTGTTATGTATTGTATAAGCTTGTATTTAAGCTTAGCAGAATTAGTTCCATAAAGGAAACTTAATAACATATGACTATTTTTTTCTTTTGTAATTCTTAGCTTTGTTAATACTTTGTAAAAAGTATAAAACCAAGAAGGCCTCAATCACTTTTCAAAACTTGTAAGCAAGCTTGCATTTATGACACAAATTTTCTTCTTTACAGTATTTCATAAAGAAAATAATATTGGAGCTTTCTCCTGGAATATTATTTCAAAATATGCAGTTAAAAACCAGGGAATTTGGCTTTAAAAGTTAATAGTGGTCTCTTTACTGAGCAGAATGTTGCCTTGCTCCTCTCTCTCTCTCTCTGTAACCAGATTTTTTTTTAAATGAAATTATTACAAGTGGTCAAAGCCAGTCCAGGCTAATCTGATTTCTTTTGATTTATGCTGACCCTAAAGAGTAGAAAGACAAACTGCTTGGCAGGCAATAAGCTCTAATCTGCTTTTTAATGAATAATGAAAAGTGAGACTTTATATATTTTGGTAATGAATCAAAAGCTTTTTTTGAACCCTCCATATATTTTGCTTTTTTCAATGCAGTCAAAATATTTAATGCTAAATGCCAAGAATAGAATAATAATAATAATAATAATAATAATAATAATAATAATAATAATAATAATAAAGTTGGAAGGGACCTTGGAAGTAATCTAGTCCGACCCCCTGCTCAGGCAGGAGACCAACCGTATACCATTTCAGACAAATGGCTGTCCAGTCATATGACAATTTCTCTTTTTCCCCATTTGCAAAGAGACTTTTTTGGTTTTTTACATCATTACATAAAGGAAATAGAATGAAATACAAATGTTATCATTTTTCTCTTTATTAAGTGGGTGGGTCCACTTATTTGTCCACTTCAATTAATGATCTGAGGGCTGAGTAATAATAACTCTTAAGAACAAAACCCGCGGGCATAACAAAGTGCTGGGCTTCAGCGATACAGTTGCAGCCCCCATCTTAATTTTGTTACCGTGCTGGGACCATGATTTTGAGTCAAAGAAGCAAACCCCATCCCATTTCTGAAATCATAAAGGCTATCAGTAATTCAGATCTGTTTCTTATTCAGTTAAAGGACAAGATCACTTAGCTTTTAATGCTAGTTGTTTACACATATAAATGTCCCAGGATACAGTGTAGAAACCAAACCTACAGAATGGATATAGAAAATATAGTACACTGCTAGCAAACTTAAAAAAATCATCTAAGAAAGCTCCAAACAGAAATTGTCATTTTAAAATTTTGCTTAGTTGACTTTTTTATTTATTTAGAAAGGGAAAGGTGAGGCTAAATCGCTTGGATGAGAAGCAAAATGTCTTCAAGAAAAAAACAAGTCCAGTTGCCTTTTGAAAAAGCACCTTTGGGACATTACATTGGATGGCATATCTGTGTTATAATCCGCATCTTTATTTCAACCATCAGCTCTTCATACATTTTAATCAATCAAGTAATTTTCAATCAGAAATAAAGATCTAGTGGGCCATACAAGACTATACAACACAATTTATTTATTTTCAAAAAAAATATACCAAAGAATTTTATATGAGAACGAAACTCTTTGCTACAAAAAGACTGACTGGTTAACGCATATATGATGTCCAGTCCAGAATAGCTGTCTTATTTATTTAGGCTGCAAGCCTCTCATTTGTTCAGACTCACTGACTGCCAGTATAATATAATAAATATGTAAACTGAAGCTACGTGTGGTCACCTAATTACCTATTTATTATGCTTGCTTGCTTGCTTAAGTTGGTTAGGTCACAGGTAACAAACAGTTCCACTGCAGAGATAGGTTGACTTCTGCTCTTTGAAGCCTGCAGCCATTCATAGAATCATAGTGTCAAAATTGTGAGTTAAAAAGGACTCTAAGGATCATCTAGTCCCAACTCTCTGCAATATGCTGGAAAACCAGCTAAACCTCTTACAGAAGTGAGGGTCCATATTCCTCTTATAATCTTCCAAATATGAAGAACTTTCAGACAGTTCTACTGGTGAACAAAACTTATTTTCAGGAGCTTTTCTTATGTTTAAACAGAAACTAAATAGCTGCAGCTCCTACTCATTATTTCCAGTCTTAATTTCTGTGGCAATGGAAAATAATCCCGATCACCTTTCTTATGACACATTTGTATGTATCTGATACTGATACAGGAGTCCTCAGGTTATGATTGAAAGGATGGTCACAAATGGTGATCATGCTACTGTGGTGCATTGTAATATCGTGACTGCAAGCCAGTTCCCCAAGTACCCAGATCGCAATCACCTGATCACAAGGATGCTGCAATGGCCAGAACTCTTGAGAAACTGCCCTCCATCCATCTCTTTCTCCAGTGCCCTCTCTTTAAGCAGTCACTGAAACTGAGAAACTATTGTCCCCTTTTTTTCCCCAGGGTGAATATCCCAAATTCCTTCAGTCTACTCTTGTAGTACATGTTCTCAAATCCCCTTATCACCTTTGTCAGTCTTTTCTGAACTGTTGTAACCTGTAATCCTTGGGAAATGAGCTACCCCAAAATTGAAAGCAGTATTCGAGGTATGACACTGGCATTTTTCACAGATGCTTCTCTTGTTGCAAAATGCAACATATGGAATAATGGATTTAAGTTATATGAAGATGGATTCCAATCCAACATTGGAAAAACCTTCATAAAGGTTGGTTTGGAGCAATTCAACAGTGAAATCAATAAGTAGGAGAAGGGTGGGCTGTGCCATGGATATTTTCATTTGGATTCCTGCACCAATAAAGGGGGCTGACTTGATTAATTAAATGCCCCTCCTGAAACCTTGAAATCACTACAGGTAGTCCTTGACCTATGACCATAATTGAGCTCAACATTCTCACTGCTAAGCAAGATGGATAAGTGAATTTTGTCCCATTTATGTATGACCTTTCTTGTCATAGTTGTTAAGTGAATCACTGCAGTTGTTAAGTTAGTAACACAATTGTTAAACAAATGTGGTTTCTACATTGACTTTGCTTGTCAGAAGGTTGCAAAATGTGATCACGTGATCCCAGGACACTGCAACTATTATAAATAAGAACCAGTTGCTATGCATCCAAATTTTGATCATGCGGATGCTAACAATGGTCATAAATCACTTTTTTCAATGCTGTTGTAACTTCAAATGGTCACTAAACAAATGGTTGTAAGTCAAGGACTAGCTGTATTAAATTTTTCAATTCAATTCGTGCTGGAAGGGACCATGGAGGTCTTCTAGTCCAACCCCCTGCTCAAGCAGGAGACCCTATACCATTTCAGACAAGTGGCTGTCCAGTCTCTTCTTGAAAGCCTCCAATGATGAAGCACCCACAACTTCTGAAGGGAAGCTGTTCCACTGGTTAATTGTGCTCATTGTTAGGAACTTTCTCCTTAACTCCAGGTTGCTTCTCTCCTTGATTAGTTTCCATCCATTGTTTCTTGTCTCACCTTCTGGTGCTTTGGAAAATAAGTTGACCCCCTCTTCTTTGTGTCAGACCTTCAAATACTGAAACGCTGCTGTCATATCACTCCTAGTCTTTTCTCTAGAGTACCCAAACCCAAATCCTGCAACCTTTTTTCATATGTTTTATTCTCCAGGCCCTTAATCATCTTAGTTGCTCTTAGTTTAGGCTCCTTTTCTTCAGATACTGAATCTTCTTGAATGGATTGACCCAGAGTCAATGTGATGGCAGTTTATAGTGTAGATGAGTTTTGACCTTTGGTCTAGGAGTTGCTGTTAGCCTCTGAGAGTTAGTTGGAGTCAAGCAGCAGCCCATGATCTGTTGGTTTTCCCAGACTTGCTTTATAAACATACCTGGCACTAGGACAAGTTCTGATGAATTCAGTGGAATTTACGTTTGAGGAGGAATGAATTGCCTTGCATTATCAGTACTTCATCCCAGCTGCTTGTTTATCCCTAGCAAAGTGTTTTTGCAATTATGTTCTATTACTGACACATCACTTGGATGTTAATTTATGGTTCTATGGTTGTTTCTATTGTAGGGCAACGGAGCTCTGTAAAAAGCAATGACAAGCAGAAGCTTGGAAGGAGTTAGAATTTTTCTGACACTCCTCATGTAAATAATTACTGAGTAGCCCAGGGATCCTGTTGCATCACTGTATCTTAACTGTCTGCATCTCTTGGTTGGGTCTATAATTTTAGTTGTGGGATTGAAAGTGTCATCATGACTAATTATAGCTTTTATGTAGGAATGTGCCAAGGTGCTGCTCTGGAGGTGGAAGCTTTTAGGAAATCTTTTCCTTCTCAAAACCACATGGATCTCTGTGTTCATGATCAGCAGCGGCTTCCAGATCACTGCAGTCCCGAGGAAGAAAAGAACACTCTGGGGATAACATATTTAGTCTAATGAATAGTTTGAACATCCTAAGACAGGCCTATTTACAAATGGATCCATATATTATAGCATTGCAGATCTGTATAGTTTAATTTCTTTGCATATACTTCAGAGACTGGAAATTTCATCTCTACGTGTGAATAAATGGTTAACTGGTACAGATGACTACCACACAGTGAATTTATAGGCAGATATGGAATTCTTATCTGAAATTTTATAGTGTTGTTTTACCTGCAGCTATTCATTGCAAGGGACGCGGTGGCTCAGTGGGTTAGGACGCTGAGCTTGTCGAACAGAAGGTCGGCAGTTTGGCGGGTCGAATCCCGAGTGCCGCATAACAGAGTGAGCGCCTGTTACTTGTCCCAGCTTCTGCCAACCTAGCAGTTCGAAAGCACGTAAAAATGCAAGTAGAAAAATAGGGACCACTACGGTGGGAAGGTAACAGCGTTCCGTGTGCCTTTGGCATCTAGTCATGCCGGCCACATGACCACGGAGACGTCATCGGACAAGCGCTGGCTCTTCGGCTTTGAAACGGAGATGAGCACCGGCCCCTAGAGTCGGAAACGACTAGCACGCATGTGTGGGGGAACCTTTACCTTTACCTTATTCATTGCTGATTGGTTTACATGCTGATATTGCCAGATGCTGCTGTTAGGTGAGGGAGAAAGACAGGTATTATTTCTGATGTCTGTAACACGAAACCTTTGGAAGCTGATTCACACATCTGATCATATATTATGAGTCTTCTCATGAAATGGCCATCACATTGACTAGCCTATTCACAACATGGCTAATTATGGTGTATCAATCAATCAGAATAGAGCTGGAAGAAACCTTTGAGGTCTTCTAGTTCCACCTCCTGCTCAAGCAGGAGACCCTAGATCAGGGGTATCAAACTGCCGGCCCACAGGCCGGATGTGTCATGCAGAAGCCACGCCCACCCCATTGCCGGCAATGGCAAAACCGTCGCAATACGTTGTGTGACGTCATGTGACGTCACGAGTTTGATATATTTGCCCTATATCATTTCAGACAAGTGACTGTCCAGTCTCTTCTTAAAAACCTCCAGTGATGAAGCACCCACAACTTCTGAAGGCAAGCTGCTCCACTGGTTAATTGTCCTTACTGTTAGGAAGTTTCTCCTTAATTCCAGGTTGCTTCTCTCCTTGATTAGTTTCCATACATTGTTTCTTGTCCTGCTCTCTGGCAACAAAACACCCATTTATCAGAAGGCAAATTTAATTATTCCTGCCACTTTTTTATGCATCTTCTCCATCCCCTGTATATTCTCTCCCACTGTACATACTTCTGGCTTTTTCTTAGTTTTTTTTTAAATAGAGATCAATCATAGTTTACTTCTTTAACCCTTGGGTAAAGGGAACATGCAATCTAAATCAATCTTGACATCTAAGGAGATTATTCACAGTGGAATTAACCAGGATTGTATTGGGAAGCATATAGTTGGGAAATAATACTTGACATTTCTCCCTGTTGGATTCATCCTATCTTCTCTCCTGCCCAAGAGGGGATACTGAGGTTCCCACCCACATAAACTGAAGGGTGGTGATAGTCCTCACTGACTTCCCCCAGTTTGTGGAGCAGCATGTGCTGGGAAACCACAACTGTACCTCTGATATCTGTTCTGCTTTCATTTATATATTTCTTCACAAAGAAAAGAAGTGATAAACTGGGACATTTCCTTTACTTTTTCTTTTGTTCATTTAATTTCTATCACACTTTTCTTTCAATGTATCAAGTTTATTGTCCTACTTTATTCTAACAAAAAATCAGTGAAAGTACAAAAAACTGGCAATAAGTCACACAGTCACTGTGGGTGAAAGACCCAAAGCTATCCAGTGAACTTTACAGTTTAATGGAGATTTGAATTCAAGTCTACCTTGAATGTTTTCTATTGTTAAAGTATAACAGAGCTTACAATACTCTACATGGGGAAAGTTGTTAAAAGTTGACAACAGAAAGTATGTGGAGGGAAACTTAATCAATGTGTTCCCTTTATGAATTTTCCTTATAGCAAATTTGTCTAAAAAAGATTAGCATGGGGCCTGAACAGCTTTGAATTGGCAAACTTTATTTTGAAACTGTAACTAGAGGTTGAAATGGCTCCTAATAAATACTTATAAATAGTAAACTTGCTTATGTGATCCAACTTAATTGGTCTGATCAGTTTGGGATATTTTAATTGTAATTTTGATTAACTTTTTATTGCAATTGGGCTATTCCATTTAATTCTCATTTTAATTTTTGTATATTGTATTTTTATTGCATTTCATTGCCCTGTACACCGCCCTGAGTCCTTCAGGAGAAGGGCTGTACAGAAATTAAATAAAATAAAATAAAAATAAATAAAATAAAAACTGAGCATTATGTAAATACACTAGTTCTATATACTAACCCTTTTTATTGACTAATTAGCAATCCTTCAATTGAGCTTTCTTACTTAATTTCTGCTTTCCACTTCTGGTAGAAAATCAAAAATATTTGCCAAGCCAACTAATCCAGGACTCATGATGCATAAATAGGGGTGTGTGTGTGTGTGTGTGTGTGTGTGTGTGTGCTTGTCTCTCTATTGAAGTCAACAGAATTATTTGAGTCAAAGTTTGTAAAACCTGGGTCCTTGACGTGCAAGTTCATGGATAACGTTTCTATCCATGCAGAAGGAAGAATCATCTGAATTAGTCTGAAGCAGTCTATCAGTGAAAGGAATTTCTTACAAATTATATAGAATTCTGGGCAAAGCAAAGTTGGGAGATCTTATGCAATTTATTGCAATATTGTAATAGTAATAAGTATTACTTAAAGCCTATTAGGCAGCTATCTACATAGGTACTCATTCCTGATCATGGATGCTGCCAAAATGAATACATGTGCATTTTGACATTACAACACAAACAATGGCCTTCTATACTCATGTCACAATTTCAAAAACAACTACATAAGGAGACAGGTTACCTTGCAATGTTGTTGTTGTTGTTGTTAGCTGCGAAGTCATGTCCGACCCATTCCGACCCTATCGACAACGTTCCTCCAGGCCTTCCTGTCCTCTACCATCTTCTGGAGTCTATTTAAGCTCACACTTACTGCTTCAGTGACTCCATCCAGCCACCTCATTCTCTGTCGTCCCCTTCTTCTCTTGCCCTCAATCTTTCCCAGCATTAGGCTCTTCTCCAGTGAGTCCTTCCTTCTCATTAGGTGGCCAAAGTATTTGAGTTTTAGCTTCAGGATCTGGCCTTCTAAAGAGCAGTCAGGGTTGATCTCCTCTAGGACTGACCGGTTTGATCGCCTTGCAGTCCAAGAGACTCGCAGGAGTCTTCTCCAACACCATAGTTCAAAGGCCTCAATTCTTTGGCGCTCAGCCTTTTTTATGGTCCAGCTTTCACTGCCATACATTGCAACTGGGAAGACCATAGCCTTGACTATACGCACTTTTGTTGTCAGGGTGATATCTCTGCTTTTTAGTGTGCTGTCTAGATTTGCCATGGCTTTCCTCCCAAGGAGCAAGCGTCTTTTAATTTCTTGGCTACAGTCCCTGTCTGCAGTGATCTTGGAGCCCAGGAAAATAAAATCTGTCACTACCTCCATTTCTATCCCTTTCTATTTACCAGGAATTGAGAGGGCCGGATGCCATGATCTTGGTTTTCTTAATGTTAAGTTTCAAGCCAACTTTTGCACTCTCCTTCTTCACCCACAACAAGAGGCTCTTTAGTTCTTCTTCACTTTCTGTCATTAGAGTGGTATCATCTGCATATCTTAGGTTGTTGATATCTCTTCCGGCAATCTTAATTCCAACTTTTGATTCATCTAGCCCTGCCTTTCTCATGATGTGCTCTGCATATAAGTTAAATAGGCAGGGCGACAGTATACAGCCTTGCTGGACTCCTTTCCCAATTTTGAACCAATCAGTGGTTCCATGTCCAGTTCTCACTACCTTGCAATATTGCAATGCATATTTCATCACTGACTCTCCCAGCAGACATCCACGCATGCAGTACAGGAAATAACTAGGTCTTGCCCACAGTTCCTTATTCTGGGAATAAACCACCTAGTAAACTTCCAAGGGAGTCATATTACCTGTTTTCTTGCCGTGGCCAATGTTCCTGCAAGAACAACCAGCAGTTGTGCTTCCTTCTGGATAGAAAACATTAATGGTGACACTGGCAGATGGTGTTGGAGAAACACTTTTTGAGATGACAAAGATTACAAATGGGGGGTTGAACATGGTTCATTGAACCTCCTATAGTACCTCACGAGGGCATCACCATTACAAGTCTTATTTTTGGATTTATAACATGAGGTAATGCCCCAGGACCTTCAGTGGTTATCTATCATGCTCATGAAGAAGCAGTAAGAACATAACTTCAGCCTTTTGATAGTTGATTTGCAGGACCCTAGCAGCTATGAAGAATGCAAATTTCTCTCATGTTAATGTCAGTGTGTGTGTGATAATGCTTCCCTTTGCTGCCTATTTGTCCATAGTTTTAATCGCCACACAAAACATATCAGCTTATATGATCATTTCACATACTGAACCATACTTCAGATATGAGCTATCCTCCATGTATATACCTAATTGCCCTATTTCTATCTAAAACAGCTTAATACTAAATTCATATGCAGTGAGAATAAACATGAAAAATAATGTTTTGCTATTAAGTATATATAAAATTTCCATGACTAGTAAACCACAAAAGCTTCAGTAAACCAGTTTCTAACTGTAGAATTGTTTATATTCTATAAATGAAAGTTAGCTACACAATGGGTAGTTAATGTAATATCCATGAAAGAAGGGAAGGGAAGAGAAGGGGAGGAGAGAGAGAAGGGGAAGGGGAAGGGGAAGGGGAAGGGGAAGGGGAAGGGGAAGAGAAGAGAGAAGAGAAGAGAAGAGAAGAGAAGAGAAGAGAAGAGAAGAGAAGAGAAGAGAAGAGAAGAGAAGAGAAGAGAAGAGAAGAGAAGAGAAGAGAAGAGAAGAGAAGAGAAGAGAAGAGAAGAGAATGTTAGCATATAATTAGCAATGCTTGTGCTAAAACTGCTGCCTTGGCATAAATTACACAAGGTCACAACTTTACATCTCTAACAAGAAATTTGATAATGTTGAGTTGTGCACACATTAAAAAAACCAAATCAAAATTATCAGTGAGCTAAATCTGGAGTATTAAATATGGAAAAAAATGACACATAATGGGCACAGATTAAAGATATCAGAGTGGTTGGAGGTGATTTATATGAAAGGATAGAGAACATCAGAAGCAAATCTAACAAACGATTTTGTCCAGAATGGTATAATTTGTTAGCCACATATTTCCAAGTGACATGCAATTTTGACCTCAGCAAAGCATGTGATGTGGCGTAAGAAGCCTCAATCCCAAAGATTTAAATATATCTTCTAAAGTATTACACAAAGAATGCTTAGTAAAATGAACAGAAAACCAAAACTGGTTAGGGAAATGAAAAACAGAATTCCCAGATCATTGAGGACACTTTAAAGCCTTTTTGCCATAATCTACATTTGTATGCATTTCTGTCATCAGATAATCTTACAGCTATATCTTGGTGCCATCTTTATACAGAAAGTAGCAGCGTGAGAAACAATAATGTTGAATATGTACACTTGCATAAATTATACTCTTAAAAGAATTTTGCTATTTCCATAGGAATAATTAAGCAAACAATTCATTAAAAAGGTAGCTCTTATATTAGCCGTAACTATCAAAATGTTACCAATGGAGGTTCTGAATAAATTTGCATTGACTGTATGCTAGATTTGGTGGTTGTTGTTGTTGTTGTTAGTGTGCGGCATTGTTATAGTAGTCAGAAGACTAAAATGTAATTGCAGAGTACAGGTAGTCCTCAAATTATAACAGTTCATTTAGTGACCATTTGAAGTTACAACGGCATTGGAAAAAGTGACTTATGACCATTTTCACCCTTATGACCATTGTTGCAGCCCTATGGTCATGTGATTTTCATTTGGATGCTTGACAATTTATGACTGTTGCGGTGTCCTGCAGTCATGTGATCCCTTGTTGGGAACTTATGACAAGCAAAGTCAATGGGGTAACCAGATTCACTTAACAACCGTGTAACTAATTTAAGAATGGCAGTGATTCACTTAACAAATGTGATGAGAAAAGTGGTAAAATGGGGCAAAACTCACCTAACAAATGTCTCACTTAACAACATAAATTTTGGGCTCAATTGTGTTGTACGTTGAGGACCACCTGTAGTAGTTTGGCTTGCTATCCTGTTGTCGGATACACTTGTGTGCTTTCCAAGGTGCAGCACAGGAGGGCAAGCTGGCTTCGCATCAGACAGAAAGATGAACAACATTCCCTGCAGTGCCACCCAAAGCCCCCTCCCCTTCCCAGAACTCTTGCAAATGGGCACTGCAACCAGGAAAGTTCAGAGCCACCAGGAATGAGACTGCCTGCATAGAGCACCAACTCGTCTCCCCGCGGAAGTACTACCTGCCTATCTACTTGCATAGAACATGCTTTTGAACTCTTAGGGGGACAGAAGAAGAGGTGAGTGATGGGGACCTCATCCCACCACAGACTGCTAGGACCCAAACCGCTGGAGCAGAGACCATCTCCAGCATCCTTAAGCCACTGAGGTACCATGTCCATCCCAAATCTGTATTTTTTCCATAGAATTTAGGTAGCAAGATTCCAGGATATTGGGAAGGGCATGAGTTACCCATCTCTGTTGTTGTTGTTAGCTGCGAAGTCGTGTCCGACCCATCGCAACCCTATGGACAACGTTCCTCCAGGCCTTCCTATACTCTACCATCTTCTGGAGTCCCTTTAAGCTCACGCCTACTGCTTCAGTGACTCCATCCAGCCACCTCATTCTATGTCGTCCCCTTCTTCTCTTGCCTCAATCTTTCCCAGCATTAGGCTCTTCTCCAGTGAGTCCTTCCTTCTCATTAGGTGGCCAAAGTATTTGAGTTTTAGCTTCAGGATCTGGCCTTCTAAAGAGCAGTCAGGGTTGATCTCCTCTAGGACTGACCGGTTTGATCGCCTTGCAGTCCAAGGGACTCGCAGGAGTCTTCTCCAACACCATAGTTCAAAGGCCTCAATTCTTTGGCGCTCAGCCTTTCTTATGGTCCAACTTTCACTGCCATACATTGCAATACCCATCTCTGACTGATCTTTAACTGAAGCAAGGTGGCTTCTTTTGCAGAAGAATAGTCAACATTCTAGAAACTATGTTTCAGAAGTGGCAGCCTTTTATTTTTAGGAAGGACCCATTAGACATGAATTATTCTGCTGCAATAATTTGAAATCTAAGTGCTCTTTAAAAGCCTTCAATAACTTATTCTAAGACAGAGTTAATTTGGATCTCAAAAAGATAGTGCTACAAGCCAAAATATATTTTAGTATTAATATTTAATTGAAAGATTTTCATTTATATTGAAAGTAAGCACTTAGTTATGAATACAAATATTTCTTTTTAAAAAAAATATGTAGTATTGAAGCTATTTTATTTTTCTCTCGCTCTCTCTCACACACATTTAGAGTTAGGATAGAAGATGGTTATAAGAAAGGTTACAGTGGAGGGGTTTCCATATGATGCTGCAATGTTTTTCAAACTTGGCAATTTTAAGATGTGTGGATTTCAACTCCCAGAATTTCCAATATGCTCACTGGAGAATTCTGGGGATTGAGGTCCACACTTCTGAAAGTTGCCAAATTTGAAAAACAGGCTGATACAACTGTGGCAATTGGGAAAGTTCAATAAAAACAAAAACTGAGATTGTAAAGATCATGTATTCTAAGCCAGAGGTCATCAGCCTTTCTCGGTTGGTGGACTGGAGGGAAAGAGAGGGGAAGATTGTACACATGCATGCACAGGGCCGCAAGCACGCACCTGATGCAAATGGGATGGGGTTAGCACCTGTGTGACACTTGCTATCCCTTCCCCATTCTTGCATGGTGCAGCACCCCATTTCCACGCCCCACAGCATAGTGGCAGGCAGTTTTTGTACTCTGCGGCGTGGCGGAAGCTCATTTTTGCACTTCACAGCACAGCAGCAGCCCATTTTTGCACCCCGTGCCACGGTGGCCTGTTTTAGTGCCCCACAGTGCAGCAGCCTGTTTTCACGCCCTGCAGCACGGTGTCCTGTTTTTGCATCCTGCAGCCACGGCGCTAGCATGAGTGGATGTGTGTGGCCAGCCTGTCCCACAGCTCGGTGGCCAGTAGGCCGTGGCCCACTACTGGACCACAGCCCACAGGTTGGGGACCCCTGTTCTAAGCCAATCCTTGACCTGTATGCCAACACAGAGAGGCCCATGTTAAATGGAATTACCATGTGCATATCCCCAAATTTTGTAAGCCAGCCAGAATCCACTAGAGTGGTCTGATATATTAAATTTAACAAATAAATAAATACATTGTGGTTATTGCAGCCACAAAAGAAGCAAATGTACTTCTTTCCTTGATTGCATACGGTGCTGATCTCTTCTGCCTTTTTTAAAAAAAATATGTAAAATAAATTGTTAGATGAAAAGTTCTGGGATTGGGTCTAAGCCGGGTCACGAATGAGCATACTGGGCGACTGCTTGAAGTGGAGGACAGTTTGCACGAGAGTGTAACATGCGACACAGCTCTCAAAGATGGCCACAGGCAAAAAGGCTAAGAGCAGTAATATTTATAATAAAGTTGTCCTGATATTTGAAAAGTGTGTGGCTGTATTGATTGGGGTATTCACTCCTAGAGATGTGTGAAGTCCGGCAGAGAAATACCATCTTTCCTTCCCCGCAGGCTATGATAATACTTATGTCTTTATCTACTTGATTGATTTGTCTAAAATACTAATTTCTTAATCATAAGAAACCAACCCCCCTTGAGAGCTCAGAAATCTCTTAGAATACACAAAATAGCATTCTCCTCAACAGCAGACAAATGTTTGCTGTAGTACTTACCAATTGGGTAAGGAGAAACCTCCTTATCAATTCCAGCCTCCATACCAAAGGTTTAAATGATGGTCTTTTGCAACATTGTGTTTCCTTTGTAACATTTTTAGTGGATTTGCTGGACAGCCAGGGGAGGTTACTTACGTGTGGAAGGGACAGTGAGGGGTGGCATGGATGGCATTTTTCTCTTTTTCCCCCCCTGCTCTATATTCCTACAAAATATACTGCATTTTTAATGCTTAGCAAATTCACTGGCATGATGCTCCTAGTGATTCCTATCTAATAGGCCTCCCATAATAAGCCTTTTCCTTGCCTTTGATTGTCTTGCTATATAGAACAAGGATGTTACCGGTTTGATTAAGAGAATGGAAAAAGAAGGATTTCTGGCAATAAAAATAACTCGAGAAATCATCTTGGGTTAAGCTAGTTATTTATCAGTACTGGAGAGTTCCTAAGTAAAGGGAAATGTTACAGATTGCAATAATATCTCCCGAGAATTTCCATGACAACAATTTTGCTTCATAAGCAAGCAACCTTGGCAGAATTCCAACAGGCAGCATGGGCAACAAAGCCTATGCAAAAATGTACTGCTTGCTAGCATGTATTTGCAAGCAACTTTCCGATAAAGCTCTGAATATCATCTGCGCTGAGTATTTTGGAACAAAACAGCACAGAAATACCAGTTGCAATAAAATAAATACTATGGCTTAATTATTAACAGGAACAATGAACTGAAGTAAGAATAAAGCTAAACATATCCAATGTTCGAACTTTATGATGTACATCTTAAATTCTGCCAGCAGGTGGCAATATTTTCCAGTCATAGTTAACAGTTTTAAGTCCATGCTTTTTTTCTACCACAGCCTTCTCTAATAAATAGAATTATAAACCTTATTTTACTTGTTGAATTGTTTAACTGTTTTATCTAATTCCAAATTTTGGATTACACTTGAAACTTTTTATTTGAGCCTTTGGGCCATAATAAATTGAAGTGACTTATAAACTAGACTGTGCACTCCACTTAAAAAAACATTTTAAGCATTTTATTAAAAAAGCTTAGTATTCAGAATTGATGTTTTATTTTCCCCTCCCCCCAAAAAACATTCACTCTTGTTAGATTTTTATTCCCTGCCTTTTCTTCAAGAGTTTAAAGTGATTTACTTGAAGGTCTCTCTTAATTTAATAACAACCCTATGAAGTAGGTTGGACAGTCAGGGAATCCAATCAGTTTTCATAGGGCCAATTTGTCCCTGGGTCTTTCCAATTCTAATCCCAAATTAAAATTTATGCTGCTGATCTTGATTACCAAATTATAATTTATGCTGCTGATCTTGATTACCAAATTATAATTTATGCTGCTGATCTTGATTACTTTTACACATCAATAATCAGTAACATGATTATTGATGGTTTTATATTTGTGTATATTGGGATTTTTTTACTGGGTGGTTGTTTGTATCTGTTGTGAGTGGGTTAGGATGCTGAGCTTGTCGATCAGAAGGTCAGCAGTTTGGCGGGTCGAATCCCGAGTGCCGCGTAGCAGAGTGAGCGCCTGTTACTCGTCCCAGCTTCTGCCAACCTAGCAGTTCGAAAGCACGTAAAAATGCAAGTAGAAAAATAGGGACCACTACGGTGGGAAGGTAACAGCGTTCCGTGCGCCTTTGGCGTCTAGTCATGCCAGCCACATGACCATGGAGATGTCCACGGACAAGCGCTGGCTCTTCGGCTTTGAAACGGAGATGAGCATCGGCCCCTAGAGTCGGAAACGACTAGCACGCATGTGCGTGGAAACCTTTACCTTTTTATATTGGGATTTTTTTACTGGGTGGTTGTTTGTATCTGTTGTGAGTTTCCCAGGGTTACTTAGATGATATGTTAGCTGTACAAATCAAATTAATAACAACAGCAACAGTAACTATACCTTAACCACTGTATGATACTGTTTTGTGGCCTTTTAGAATCATAGAACTGAGCTAATGTGAGTTACTGAAGAGCTGCCTTGCAAAATTTTAAAAAATGCAAGTCTTAGAGTATAGTATCATTTCAGTTTTCAGGTAGTTCAGAAAATCCTTATAAATGAGGTAAATGTGCTTTGAAATGGATTCAATCAAAGGTATCTCTGATTATCTTCAAGGTACTGGTCAAAGATTTTGTTCCTGCAAAGAATCCCGATGCTTGTGTTCTTGCTTTCCACCCACAAGGATTATGATTTAGGCCACATTATAACCCCGCTTAGATTTTCAATTACTGATTAACCAGCCTTTCACTCATACTGATTCCAGCACATGTGATCCTCATTACTTGGTCCTAATGTTTTGGTCAATATCAGGCAAAATAATAAAAAGTACCTCCCAGGAGAGAATATATATTTTAAAAGAGCTGCTGCTCAAGCAACAAAATAGAGAAAATCTTTTCTACAGAAATTGGAAGCTTTCCTCAGGGTTACAGAGCTGCATTGCATTTGATATTTTTGAATTGCATAATCCTTTTTGTCATCCCTCGCTTAAAGAATTAGCACTTACCTACCTCCACAGGTTCCTTTATTAATCCCAAAATGCAAGCAGAAATTCTGATTAATTTGCATGGGGAAATCTATGTATAACTCACCAATGATATCAGGGGAGAGATTCCAGAGTTATTGAAAAATGATTACGATTCAGTGTCATTGAAAAATAATCAATGACAACTTTGGTGCAAGTCTGTTCCACAAAGCAGGAATACAAAACAAATTAGTTCAGTCAATGTTTCAACAGATAATTAAAATATAGGTAAATAATATATGAACCTAATGAAGCCATGCAGTGGCCTAGAGTTGAAGACACTCGCCTCACATTCAGGAGGATGAGAGTTCAATCCTAGGCAGCAACAGATGTTTCATCAGGGCACAAAGAGAAAATATCTGTTGTGAACTCTGCATAAGCATCAGGAAGGGCATCCAGGCAGTAAATGCTCAGCTCCATTTGCCGCAACTCCACCCCAATGAAAAGGAATTACAGAGTTGGGATCTAATAAACTTAATCTCTTCAGTGAGATGATCAAATATACTCTGATTGATTGCCAACATTTATTTTATTTCTTAAGTTTATATGCCACCCATTTCATAGATACAGCGACTCTGGGCGGCTTACAAAATGATACAAAATCTAGCCTAAATCAATCATATGAATAATAAATACATAAATAAATAAATCACAAGTGATGAGAGTGGGATAGTAATTTAATGATCTTTAAATATTTTGGAATGCAACTTATATTAACCCTGACAACTGTTTACGATATCTGACTCACTGGAACTTTATTTAGAAATATATAGAAGGTATATCTTGCACTATAATAATTCAAATTTATTAAAATAACAGCTATAATATTGGGGCTTTGATATGTTTAGATTACATTCCCTCAAAAGGTTTTTTCCAAATAGCATGAGACATGATGCAGAATGTTATGATAAATATAGATATCTATTTCATGCAAGCATAATACATTTACTGAATGCTTTCATTTGTTGCTACAATGAGTATCAAAAGCAGGCATGGGCAATAATAAAATGTTAAAACATCTGTCACACACAGATAAAAATATCACCATACTTTTGAGATACATACATACCATTGTGCAGCTTTAGGACAACAAAATCCATGATGTGTAGTATGTCATCAAGTAAAATAACTGCAGCTTACTCAACAGAGTAACATGTACATTATGAGTAACATGTACATTCATAAACACCCATAAATGAAGTGAGTAATTGATGGAATAGGAAGAGATATATATTACTAACCATAGTGGCCCAAACTCAATCTTTTATTTGAGATTATGGAAGGAATTTCAGAAATAAAATTGCTTTTGCTGTTATTGTGCCTCTTTCTTCCAAAATTTCTCTTTAGAGATTTGACAGAAGGTCTGTTGGACATTCAAAATTCCAACTAATTTTGCTTATTTCAAGCCAATCTATTCCCCAAACAGTTGTAATGCAGGATCTCTGTAATGGTTATAAGCAGACTACCCGATTTTTCCATTGGAATTCCTGTAATGTAATTTTTGAACATTGGATCAGGAATACTGAATCCAAACCTTTTCCAGAATAGCAATAGCAACAGCACTTAGACTTATATACCACTTTGCAGTGCTTTACAGTCTTCTCTAAGTGGTTTACAGGATCAGCCTGTTGCCACCAACAATGTGGCTCCTCATTTTATTGACCTCGGAAGGATGGAAGGCTGAGTCAACCTTGAACCGGTCACGATTGAACTCCTGGCTTTGGGCAGAGTTAGCCTCCAGTACTACATTCTAACATGCCACCATGGCTCCTACTCCTGGTATTATTAATTAGTAGCCAAACATAAAAGAAATAATTGTCAGGCGTAGATAAGTACCTTCAGTACTAAGGTTGGCTAAGAAAAGAACGCAGATACATTTTGTGCTGCTGAAACAGAGGGTTTGGGGGGGAGAGTTAGTGAGAACTTGGTGTACCTATGTAATATCTGAACTATTACAGGTAGTCCTCAACTTATATCTATTTGTTTAGTCACTGTTTGAAGTTACAACAATACTGAAGAAAGTAACTTATGATCGGTTTTCATACTTATGACCTTTGCAGTATGCCCATGGTCACATGATCAAAATTCGAACACTTGGTTACTGGCATGTATTTATGACAGATCTCCTGTCTCAGGGTCATGTGATTACCATCTGCAACCTTCCCAGCTGGCTTCTGAGAAGCAAAATCAGTGGGGGGAGCCAGATGTGTTTAACAACCATATGATTCATTTAACAACTGAAGTCACTTAACAACCAAGGGAGAAGGTTGTAAAATGAGGCATGACTCACTTAAAACAACTGCTTTGCTTAGCAACATAGATATTGGGCTCAATTGTGGTCATAAGTTGAGGCGTACCTGCTACTACTAATTTTCGGCTACTTTTCCACATCACTCACCTTAAGACTGACATGTCAAACACAAGGCCCGGGGGCCGGATCCGGCTCGCGAAGTGGTTTCATGCGGCCCGCAAAGACATCCTGGAAACAGTGAGGGAACGGCTCCCACTGCCTTGGCCCTGGCCCAGAGACCCTCCTTCTGCCAGAGACCCTCAGATCTGTCCCACTCCTGCCCAGGCCCCCATAGGCACCCTTGATGCAAATGATGTAGAGCTGGCCACGCCCACACAGTAGGCCATATGCACTCTAGCCACGCCCACCCAGTAGGCCACGCCCACCCAGGCCATACCCACCTGGCCCCCTGAGGGCAACCACAATGCTGATGCGGCCCTCAATGAAATTGAGTTTGACACCCCTGCCTTAAGAGAAGCCATAGTTTAATGATAAAAACACCTACCGTGTTTCTTTGGGGAGAAAGGGGATATGAAATATTTCTACCTGAGGCCGCCCGTTGAGGAAGCAATACCAATTCGGACAAATGAATAATGTGATCTAACAGATGGCAGCTTCATAGCGATCCTGAGAAGAAGATCATCACTTATGTACAGCGTGTTTGGGCTATGCTGTCAGTATCTTCAAATATCTCTAAGGAGAACAAGAATTATATTCACAAGCAACTTGGTGAACTGCTTCCTATGGGAGCGTCTCCCAACAATAATGAGCACCAGAAGGGTTTCTGGGGAACGATCTTGCCCTGAGAGAAGGAAAAATAAAGAGAATCAGATTAAGCCAGTTCCATGAAGAGAGAGCAAAAGGAGAAGAGAAAAAAAGGGGGGGCTAAAAGAAAATGGAACAGGATAGTAAAGAACACATTAGCTAAAGTGGAAAATAGAAGTAATGCAAAACAGGGTGGAATGTGATCCAGATGTCATCCATCTAGGCAACCAAGCTAACCACCATTCTCATACTTTTTATTCTTTCCATGCTTTTCTCCCCCTTTCTGGATGTCTCATATCTTTGGAAAGTATCATCCTAAGAGCATGAACTTCTGATTCAGGAACCAGCAAACATAAGTGCCAGGGGCTAATAAATATATCTGTTGTGCAAGCTTTTGGCAATCTCATTTCCAGGATGGAATTTCACATAAGCTCATTGAAGAATGCTGGTGTTTTATGAAATGTTGACATTCTCATCAGAAATATTTTGGGGCTTTGGTGTTTTTGTTTCAAATCTGAAGACATATCATGTGACAGCCCTGTAATTTTCTGAGATTTGGGATGTTTGCAAAAAAAAAATCATCTCTTTTAATTTTTGATTAATTTTTATTTACTGCTGAGGTTCTGCAAATGTGACCCAGGGATTTGGTATTGCCTTAGCACCAGTGGGGATTATGTTGCTGTTGATTCCTGGTCTAGCTATTGGTTTTGATAAGCCGTTCTACAGACCTGTTTTGGCTGAAGAGCATGGCAGAAATACTTTAAAGAAATAAACAAAAGATGGATGCCAAGTGCAAAGTCCATGTTAAGGCAGAAGTGTGTTTTCAATATTCTGAGTTTGCCTGAATTTCCTGAGAAAACAAGTAATCTTATACAAATAGAATTATGATTTCCAACCTCACCAGATGAAAGCCAGGTGAGAATTATGGGGCCCATCTGGTTCCTGAATTATAATGGTGCGTGAGGGAAAGGGTCTATTTTTTAAATAACACCTTAATTAAAAATAGAGATAAATAGTTATGGAGGCAATCAGGGTATGTGGGTTTACTTTTCCGTTCATTTCCACTTTGCAAAGCCAATTGTATCAAGTACTAATTAAGGAGCACTCTGCTAGCTGCTTTGGTCATTCCCAATTTCTTGTTCATAGAGTGACTTAGCATAATATGATTCAATGTGCTCAGCCCTATAGGTGGCCAAGGGTCAGATATCCTTGTTAAATATCCCCTGACGATTATCAAGGCAGAATAAAGAATACTTTTCATTTTCTTTCTTAGTTGCATAATAGTATTTAATGGAACAAATCTTAGGAGAGGCTAAGTATTGGCAAAGCTTGAAATGGAATGAAAACAGCTGTCATAGGGAGTTCCAGGTGTTGAAGCCTAGAAGGCAAAATATGGGAAAGGGTGGGCAGAATCAACAAAGAAATCCAGAACCTCAGAAGTGAAATTAAATGAATGAGTGAGAAGTAGAGTAGGAAGACTTGTAAGACTCAGGAATGGCAAGATTACAGTTTCTTCTTGCCACACTTCCCATTCAAATGTAAATCCAGGAATTTATTATGACATCTTATGGCAAATAGAGCTTTCATGGCTGTAGTTCAGGTATGGTTTTCATTTTAGAGAATTAACTAGATTGCATGCACTCAAGGAATGGTGAAGTTCTGGTTCTTCATTCATACCACTGACAAAATCATTTCAGGAAGGATAAAAAGTGGTTGGACCTGCATCTCAATTTAATCATGGCAGAATGGGTGATATTTAAATATATTGTTTTTAAGCTTGTACAATCTTGAAATATCTATAGACATATAAATGTCTCTCTGTGTGTGTGTGCTTGTATTTGTGTACACTCATGTGTCTCTGCAAAACCATATACTTATATTGGCACATCTATTTGTGCTCTAGCACAAATAGATGTCAAAACAAAGAGCTCAGTGTTTATTTTGACAGCTCTTCACCCTATGTTTTATCTCCACACAATAAAAGTACACTGTAATAGTTTGAGATGTAATGTTTGATCAATGAAATGCCTAATTTATTTTATAAAGTATGCTTAAACAAAATTCTGTCATTTGTTCTTTCTTAGCCTAATTTGCTTTATGGCTTGATCTCCTGACTTACAAAGCAGTTCAAATACAAAAATAATGAAGTGGTAGAGACCCAAATGTCAGCTTTTATTATTATTATTATTAAAGGCCTCCAACCCTCCAACACATTCAATTTTGAATACATCTGGACCTAGGATAGGTGGCATTCTGAGAGGAAAGTGGCAGCCAATGCTTACTTTGAAATCCTTTGAAATCCACAAAAGCTGCAACAAGGGTTGAGTTCTTAATATGCACCGAGTTGAAAAAGGCTGTTCAAAAGATATGAAACGCCCTCAGATCTACCAATTAGTCCCCAAAGTCTTAAGAATGTGGATGGTATAAATAAAAGTATTCTCTTTGGATTTTGGACTTCTTAGTCTGCAAAGTATGCTGAAGCCCTCCTGTGGAGGTTATATCAAATGGCAAGCAGCATACAGATAGACCCACTCTTTAGATCATGATTAATTAATTGAACATTGTGTCTTCATTTAAAACCAAATTATGGAATGTGTATACAAATTCATTGGGTTGATAATTTGAGTGAAATTCAAAGCCAAAAATGCCATCAATACATTTGACCCATATATTTGTAAGTAATTCTGAATTTATGGGAAACAGTGAAGTACAGGAAATCCTTGAGTTACAACCACAACTGAGCCCAAAATTTATGTTGCTAAGTGAAACATTTGTTACCCCCATTTTATGACTTTTCTTGCCATAGTTGTTAAGTGAAACATTGCATTTATTAAATTAGTAACATGGTTGTTAAGTGAATCTGGATTCCCCATTGACTTTGCTTGTCAGAAGGTCACAAAAGGGGGTCACACGATCCCGGGATACTGCAACCATCATAAATGTGAGTCAGTTGTCAAGCATCCGAATGTAAATCATGTGACCATGGGGATGCTGCAACGGTTGTAGGTGTGAAAAACAGTCATGAGTCACTTTTTCCAGTGCCGTTGTAATTTTGAATGGTCACTAAACAAACTGTTATAAGTCGAGGACTACTTGTACAAATTCAATGGTTTCTATATTGTATAGAATGCTGCACCAATTATATCTGGTAGTAGGAATTAAATTCATATTGATCTCAGTTCAAACGTTGCACATCAGTGTTTAATTTTTACAGTAACTCTCTACTTCTCTCTTTTGTAAACTTTTAAATAACAGAAATCATGCAGGATGGTTTCTGGAGTTCTTAACGAACTTAGAATGGAGGTTGACTCCCTACTCAACAGCCATAGGAATTCACTGAGGATTTTTTTTAGACCTTTTCCCTCCAAACTGCCTGGCCTGATCCAGCCCATTTTCAAAACTTTTCCTTCTTTTGACTACTTCTCCCACCACACCAAAGGACAGAGAACTCTGGGTATTGGCCATTGTGAGAGGATGGCCGAATTTACATCTGCTGCCCCTAGAGGTGAGAGCTCTATGGGGCAGGCCATACCCAGTGGGGTTGCTCCAGACTTCCATCCCCCCCGAGAATTGGCTCTGTGGCCGTAGTGAGAGGACGGTGGTAGGCCTGCCCGGGGGGCTTATCCAGCTGAGTGGCAGCGGCTGGACGGAGGCCTGGGACTCCCTCTCCGAATAGATCCTCCTCATGGACTATCATCTATGGACTGCCTGCGATCCGGACTGCTATTTATGCCTTCCTTTAAATATTCTTCCACGGACTTGTGCGCCCTCAGGGGTGCTCCCCCCTCCTGGGTGCGACCCGCCTTGCCAGCCGATTATAACCTCGAGGAAGGGCCCATTTATTGGGACCCTGAGAGTTGGCTGGGCACGGGTAGGGGCCTTCGACGTAGACCTAATAAGAGGCCCCTGATTATTTTTCTTTCAAAAATTTTTAGGGGGTTAGGGAGGCGGGAGGGTTCTTTTGGTTGTTTGGATAAGGGGGGCTAACCAACTACCGCTGTTCTGGCTAGGGCCGATGGAGATCGCAGGGGGGAGGAGCGGGGGTCGGTCACCTCCGGGGCTCCAGGGCTGGTCGTGGGGCTACCTATTCCCACGACATCAGGGAATGGCAGCAGATGGAGGAGCAGAGGGCCGTATCGATCTCAGGGAAGGCCTCTCCGCTGCTTACAAGCGGTGGGGCACTCCGACCCTCTGGCTCTACCCCAAGGTCCCGGGAGTGAGGGTATGCAGCCCCCTGAGCTCCGGCTGGTGTATTTGAACGCCAGGTCCGTCTCTAATAAGGCTCCTCTCGTTCGTGATCTGGTCGAGGGTGAGCAGGCGGACCTGGCTTGCATCACGGAGACTTGGTTGGGCCCAGAGGGCGGGATTCCTCTGGTTGACCTTTGCCCACCAGGTTTCCGGGTGCTGCACCGGCCTCGGGCTCAGGGTAGGGGTGGGGGTGTGGCTGTTGTTATGAGGGAGACCTTGTGTCCGCGGGAGGCCACTGTTCCTCAGATAGTCGGGTGTGAGTCTCTCTTTTTGAGATGCGGCCCTGGTGCGCAGTTGGGCTTGCTGCTGGTGTACCTTTCGCCTAGTCACGCAGCAGCAGCCCTGCCTGAGCTGCTCGATGTCCTCTCTGGGCTGGTGGTTGAGTTCCCGAAACTTATAGTTTTGGGGGACTTCAATCTACCATCGCTGGGAGGATCATCTGAGTTGGCTCGGGAGTTCATGGCCTCCATGACGGCCATGGACCTGACGCAAGTAATTTTGGGACCGACTCATGAGGGAGGCCACACCCTTGACCTAGTTTTCTTATCTGGACGGTGGTTAGATGATCTTGGTGGGGGCTCTCCAATTATTATGCCCCTGTCATGGACCGATCATCATCTCCTGCGGCTGGTCTTCCGTTTTGCCACCCCCCGCCGTGGGTGTTTGGAACCAATTAAATGGTACCGCCCCAGACGCTTAATGGATCCCCAGAGGTTCCAGGCAGCGCTGGGGTCCCCACCTGCCTCCCTTGCTCACAGCTCGGCAGATGCCTTAGTGGAAGCCTGGGAAAGGACGGCCACTGAGGCTCTTGACCGAGTTGTACCCCTGCGGCCCCTGACCCGGTGCAGATCCCGTCGAGCTCCATGGTTCTCTGCGGAGCTTCGGGAGATGAAGCGTCGGAGACGGGGCCTAGAGAGCGGTTGGAGGTCCAGCCGATCCGAATCCGACCGATTGCGACTAAGAGCCTACATTAGGTCTTATCTCGCTGCGATAAGGGAGGCGAGGTCTAACCACTTCGCCACCCTTATCGCGTCCGCAGATAATCGCCCGGCCGCCCTGTTTAGGGTGACTCGCTCCCTCCTAAATCAGGAGGTGAGGGAGGATCCCTTGCAGGGTCGTGCCGAGGAGTTTAACCAACATCTGTCGGACAAAATCGCTCGGATTCGGACCGGTCTGGACTCTGACTGGGCAGAGTCTGACGATCAGGACACTGGCGGTCTTGTCGATATCATCTGGGAGGAGTTTGATTCTGTGACTCCGGAGGAAGTGGACAGGATCATGGGGAGGCTGAGCACCACCACGTGTTTATTGGACCCGTGCCCTTCCTGGCTGGTTTATGCAGCCCGGGAGAGGACACGCAGCTGGTTCCAGGCAGTTATATCGGCTTCTCTGAGTGAGGGTAGCTTCCCCGCCGTCTTGAAAGAGGCAGTGGTGAGGCCTCTCCTCAAGAAGCCTGCCTTGGACCCAGCTGTATTAAACAACTTTCGCCCTGTCTCCAACCTTCGCTTTCTTGCGAAGGTTGTTGAGAGTGTGGTGGCGCATCAGCTCCCTTTGGTCCTGGATGAAGCGGATTATCTAGACCCGTACCAATCGGGTTTCAGGCCCGGGCACAGCACGGAGACGGCATTGGTCGCGCTGGTGAATGATCTCTGGAGGGCTCGGGACAGGGGATATTCCTCTGTCCTAGTCCTATTAGACCTCTCGGCGGCTTTCGATACCATCGACCATGGTATCTTGCTGCGGCGTCTCAGGGGATTGGGAGTGGGAGGCACAGTTTTACAGTGGTTCTCCTCCTATCTCCAGGGACGTTCGCAGTCGGTGTTGGCAGGAGGACAGAGGTCGACCGCGAGGTCTCTCATTTGTGGAGTTCCTCAGGGGTCGGTCCTCTCGCCTCTCCTGTTCAACATCTACATGAAACCGCTGGGTGAGATCATTCGTGGCTTTGGAGTTGGGTATCATCAGTATGCTGATGATACCCAACTTTTCCTTTCGACCCCAAACCACCCCAGTGATGCCCTCAATGTGATGTCCCGGTGCCTGGAGGCGGTTCGGGTCTGGATGGGGAGGAACAGACTCCAACTCAACCCCGACAAGACTGAGTGGCTTTGCATACCTTCATCCCGGGTTTATTCGGATGTTCCACCTCTGGCTATGGGGGGTGAACTATTACCCCCCGTAGATAGGGCTCGCAACTTGGGAGTCCTCCTAGATTCACGGCTCACCTTGGAAGACCATATAGGAGCTGTGACTAGGGGGGCCTTCGCCCAGGTTCGCCTGGTGCGCCAGTTGCGGCCCTATCTTAGCCGGGATGATTTGTGCACGGTCACTCATGCGCTCGTGTCCTCTCGTCTGGACTACTGCAACGCTCTCTACATGGGGCTGCCCTTGAGGACCACCCGGAAGCTCCAACTGGTACAGAATGCAGCCGCGAGAGTTGTGTTGGGAGTCTCCCGATACTCCCACGTTACACCGCTGCTCCGTGAGCTGCATTGGTTGCCAGTTGTCTTCCGGGTGAGATTCAAGGTACTGGTAACAGTGTTTAAAGCCCTTCATGGCATGGGGCCGGAGTACCTTAGGGAACATCTGCTGCCGGCATCTAGCTCCCTGCGCCCTGTGCGTTCCCACAGAGAGGGCCTCCTCAGGGTGCCACCGATCAGAGAATGTCGATTGGTGGCCCCCAGGGGGAGATCCTTCTCTGTGGGCGCTCCGGAGCTGTGGAACCAGCTACCGGTAGAGCTCCGGATGGCGCCCGATCTTCGCTCCTTTCGTCGCGATCTCAAGACGTTTCTGTTTGTTCAAGCCGGCCTAGCCTGATGGGGATTGGTGGGGTTTTTTAATTTTGTGCTTTAATTTTAACTTGGTGTTTTAGAATTTTATTCCAACTGTTTTAATATGGGCAATTATTTAATCTTGTTTTAACGTTTGTATTTAGTATTTTATTCTGCCCTGTGAACCGCCCTGAGTCCTCAGGGAGAAGGGCGGTATATAAATATTATTAAATTAAATTAAATTAAATTAAAAGTGATCCAGTTCTATTCTATACCCTAATGAGGAATATTCTATATCCTATTGAGCTGTGCTGGAGCAGTGATTAGAATGCAGTACTGCAGGCTATTTCTGCTGACTGCCGGCTGCCAGCAGTTTGGCAGGTCGAGTCTCATGTATTTTTTTCCATTATTAGAAGTCATGTCTTTTATCAGAGCCATAGTGGTGCAGTGGTTAGAATGCAGTCTTGCAGGCTAACTCTGCTGACTGCCAGCAGTTCGATCCTGATCGGTTAAAGGTTTACTCAGCCTTCCACCCTTCCGAGGTCTGTAAAATGAGGACCCAGATTGTGGGGGGCAAAAGGCTGATTCTGTAAACCACTTAGAGAGGGCTGTAAAGCTCTGCGAAGTGGTATATAAGTCTAAGTGCTGTTGCTATTGCTATTCTGTAAAAGGTTTGGATTCAGTATTCCTGATCCAATGTTCAAAAATTACATTACAGGAATTCTAATGAAAAAAATGGGTTGTCTGCTTCTAACCATTACAGTGATCCTGCATTAGATACACAGCTGGAATAGTGGACTCGACCAGAACTAAAAGCCCTGGGTAGGAGACAAGAAAAATAATGACAATGAATCATGCTCTTCATCCACACAACAATGTTTGACAGACTCTATTTATTAAGAAAAATAGGTGGGTGTAGAATGTTGCAAGTATATTAGACAGTTGATCAAGAAAAAAAAGGCATTGGAAGAACACCTGAAGAACAGGGAAGAAGATGTACCGAAACCAGTACACCATGAAGCCTTACTGAATACTGGAGAGGCCAAACTGGCTTGCAAGAAAAATCAAATGAAGAATGCAAAAAAGCCACTTTAACATAATGATTAAAGCATCAGGCTAGAAAGCCAGAGACAGTGAGTTCTAGTCCCATCTTAGCCATGAACTAGCCATGACTCAGCCTTCCATTCTTCCGAGGTCGGTAAAATGAGGACCAAGATTGTTGAGAGCAATATGTTGACTCTGTAAATCACTTAGAGAGGACTGTAAAGCACTGTGAAGCGGTATGTAAGTCTAAGTGCTATTGCTATTGTTATTCTGTTTGTTTGGAGAAGTTTCCCTGATAGATAAATTGACAGTAAAATCCCTTATGGTATATAGGTAGTCCTCAACTTACAATCATGGCAAAGAACATTGAACAATGGGGCAAAACGTACTTAACATCTGCCTTGCTTAGCCATGGAAATTTTGTGCTCGGGGACTACCTGTACATATTGACAAACTCTTTAATTCTTAACAAAGCAAAAACACCCTTTGCTACTTTCTCTTGAGCTCGAGGAAGGAGGGAATGGCAAACCACTTCTGAAAATGGTTGATGGCCCTTGAAAAAGTTACTGGTGCAGCTTCTGTGAAAAGGAGAGCTACCAACTCCTTTGATGAACTCCTGGCCAAAGTCCCATAACAGATGCTCTGGATAAGCATTGCACCACATGTGGGATGGATCCACACCCATCCAAATCAATAGCAGAAGTTAGTAGCAGACCTTTTTTTTTCAATCAGTGAGAAGTATGGGAGAACTGCCAAAGTCATGTGGGTTGAAGTATCAAGAAGTACAGTGAAGGAATTTTGTAGCAGAGAAAGCCAACTGTGGCTATTCTAACAAGAAGCTAATTTACATTTTTCCATTTCCAAGCTTTTCCCTTTGCACTTGTCAAACATCTGTTAATTCCTAAGGAACCACTCCAAAGTAAAGAATGGAACTTTCCATTTTGGAGTAATTGATATTCTTCCCCTCTGTGAATGGTTTGAACAACGTCACTGAGATTCACATGTACACAAGGGACAACATTACCAGCCATGTAGCACTTCAACATCTAATGCATTCATTGTGGCCAAAGCTTTTATGGACAAATATTCACTTAGATCAAGAGCAGGCAGCATTTTTGCCTGAGCATTGATCTGTTCCTAAATATCTCAGCTACTAGTTGTGGTACAACCTAAATCATGATAATAAGTGATATGACAGAGTGATTAAGGCCAAAGATTTTAGGTCTGGAAGTGCATGTGACAATTTTAGGATGAAGATGCTTATCTGCATATGCAAGGCTTTAAGCATCCATTTTTAACATTTTTCTTCCCCAACTTAAAAACAGCATTGCTGAAAACTGGCCATTTTGTTGACTGATCCTGAAATGCAACATTCAGCTAAGACTTTCATAAAGCCAAAGAGACTTTTGGATAATCTATCACCTGATACTTCTTGACATCTAGCTTTCTATAGGATGCAGTTTTATGTGCTGAATTAATGGCTAGACTAAGCCATTACTTCAGAAATAATGGTAACGTATAGAGGTAGCCCTAAACTTATCACCATTTGTTTCGCAACTGCTTGAAGTTACTATGACGCTGAAAAAAATGACGTATAACCAGTTCTGACACTTATAACCATTGCACCATCCCCATAGTCACATGATCAAAAATTGGCCATTTAGCAACTGGCATGTATTTACAATGATGGCAACATAACGGGGTCCTAGGATTCTCATTTACAACCTTCCTAGGGAGCTTCCAACAAGCAAAGTCAATGGGGATAGCCGGATTTGTTTAATGACATGCATGATTCTCTTCACAACTACAGTGATTCACTTAACAACTGTGGCAAAAAGGTCATAGAATGGGGTACATTTAACAATTGCCATGTTTAACAATCAAAATTTGGGACTCAGTTGTGGTTGTAAGTCAAGGACTACCTGCATGTACCTAGTGATGGTTAAATGTGTTTAAGAGAGAGAGAACACAAGAACTGAACATAGAAATAATTGAAGTTCCCAATTTCTAAAGTGAAAGTAAAAATATCTTTGTGTAATGGGAATCTGCAGGAAAGTTGGAGTGGGGGGGTCTAGATGGTGGAAGCTGCTACAGAGCATCATAACACAACCCTGTCTCTTTTGCACATGTGTTATGACATTATGTGCACATATTAAAGGGGTGAAGCTTGTGATGTGGTGCTGTGAAGCTGCTTTTACCATTTTGATTAATGTTAAAGGTGAGCCAGCAGTGTGCTGCAGCTGCAAAAAAAGCCAACACAGTCCTCAGCTGCATTAACAGAGGGATAGAATCAAGATCACATGAAATGTTAATATCAGTCTATAATGCCTTGGTAAGACCACACCTGGAATGCTGTCTCCAGTTTTGGTCACCACAATGTAAAAAAGCTGTTGGGATAGCAGTCCCCAACCTTTGAGGCTTGGCAGCCTAGCAGAATGGATGGGAAGGGGAACTGGGCCACACAAGCTCAACTTGCACAAGTGGCAGACCATCACACCCATGCAGGTGCATGTAACTTGACTTGTGCAAGTTGAATTGCACATGCATGTGCATGGGCACTGCCCTGCTGCTTGCACAAGTTGAGCTGTACATGTGCACCAGCCTGTCGCTCATACAGCCTGGTTGCTAACTGTTCTGTACATAGTTACTCAGCCTCGGATTGGCTAATCCAACTGGCGGGAATCCCTGGACACCGGGTTGGGTGCCTGAGGCAAGGCGGGAGATTCCAGCCAGGGGGTTGGCTAGCGTCCAGTGGCTGCCGGGCATATAAGCTAGCCAGGGCTTGCCAGCCCCAGTTCCTCCACGTGCAGTTCAATAAACAGTTCAAACCTGGATCCGTCTCCCTGTTATTTGTCGCCGGTCCGGACACAACACTAACAGGCCATGGCCCAGTAGTGGGCCACGGCCACAGCCTGGGGATTGGGGACCTCTGCTCTCAAAAGATTACAGAGAAGAACAACAAAGATGATTAGAGGACCGGAGGTTAAAAGGGCTGCAAAAAATGGTTGTAAGAATTGGGTATATCTATTGTAGTGAAAAGAAGGGCTAGGGGTGACATGATACAATATGTTACAATATTTGAGGGGCTTGCACAAAGAAGACAGGATCATCCAATTTTCCAAAGCACCAGTGGGTAAGACAAGAAACAATGGTTGGAAACTAACCAAGGAGAGAAGCAACCTGGAATTAAGGAGAAACTTCCTAACAGTGAGAACAGTTAACCTGTGGAATGACTTGCTTCTAGAAGTTGTGGGTGTTCCAAAACTGGAGGTTTTTAAGAAGCGATTGGACAACCATTTGTCTGAAATGGTTTAGGGTTTCCTGTTTGAGCAGGGGGTTGGATTAGAAGACCTCTAAGGTCCCTTCCAACTCTGTTATTCTGTTCTGTTATTGGGGTGACTCCAGATGTGGCTTTGGGTGAGGGGAAAAGAAAAGAATGCAAATTTATAAATGGTCTCAGAGAAGAAGCAGTTCTGGGTGTGTATAAGCGAAGTGGGTTCTTTTCTCTGATGGAGCAGCAACACTCCACATATAAATAGTCAGCATGTGTCATTTTATTTAGAGAAACCTTAATCACTGGAAAAAAGAAAAGGACCTTGAAATTAAGACTATTCCTTCCCCCAAAGAAAGATTAAACTTGGCTGTCTCAATATGTTCCTAGGGAATAAAAAAAGGAAAGAAAGAAAGAAAGAAAGAAAGAAAGAAAGAAAGAAAGAAAGAAAGAAAGAAAGAAAGAAAGAAAGAAAGAAAGGAAGGAAGGAAGGAAGGAAGGAAGGAAGGAAGGAAGGAAGGAAGGAAGGAGAAAAGAAAAGACTAAACAAACCAGGAATTTAAGATTGTGAATCCCCCCCTTCCCATGCCACCTACTGCTGGAAACATTCCTGTGAGAAGTAAGCAGTAAGTAAGCAGATGGTAAGTAACAGAGTGAGCGCCTGTTACTCGTCCCAGCTTCTGCCAACCTAGCAGTTCGAAAGCACGTCTAAATGCAAGTAGAAAAATAGGGACCACTCCGGTGGGAAGGTAACAGCGTTCCGTGCGCCTTTGGCGTCTAGTCATGCCGGCCACATGACCATGGAGACATCCTCGGACAAGCGCTGGCTCTTCGGCTTTGAAACGGAGATGAGCACCGGCCCCTAGAGTCGGAAACGACTAGCACGCATGTGAGGGGGCAACTTTACCTTTACCTTTAAGCAGATGGGAGGGGAACAAGGAGAAATGTTAGGCAAGGAATGGACTCATTGTAAACCTGAACCTGAGCTCTACAGACTAGATGTCTCATTCTGTTTCCAAAAACTGGTTCCATTATTTGCTCAAAGGAGTTTACAAACAAAATTTCTACCAGCAAACAACTGAGAAAGAGAAACAAAGCAGATGCAAAGTTAAATAGAGAAAGAACATTGCATTATTTGTATTTCTGTTGAATTGCTGCACAGCATGGGCAAAATCTAATTTCTATGTAAAAGTAAGAGAAAAATAGTACTGTAAGATTGTCAAGGTATTGGATTATTGACTGGGAACATGTAGATTAAGGTCCACCTTCAGCTTTAGAAGGTCACTAGGTGATTCTGGGCTACTCTCTATTTCTCAATCTGGCCTACATTATGGGAAAGGGAAAATGAGAGGAGGAAGTACTGTGTATAGCACCTTGACATACTGGAAGAAAAGCAGCATATAAATCTAATGAACAGAATGAACGAACGAACAAACGAACAAATGAACGAATGTGTTTGATAGATTACATTGTTTGGAGAAGGCAGCCTTGCAATAATCCAGATCCAAGTCATTGTTGCTTAAATTGAAACAATGTGTGACACATATTGCTTAGCCAGCAGCACAGAATGGAAGATCATAAATTTATAACTAATATCAGCTTATGAGGGAGGCGGTGGCTCAGTGGGTTAGGACGCTGAGCTTATTGATCAGAAGGTCGGCAGTTTGGCAGGTCGAATCCCAAGTGCCGCGTAACAGAGTAAGCGCCTGTTACTCGTCCCAGCTTCTGCCAACCTAGCAGTTCAAAAGCACATAAAAATGCAAGTAGAAAAATAGGGACCACTACGTTGGGAAGGTAACAGCGTTCCGTGCACCTTTGGCATCTAGTCATGCCGGCCACATGACCACGGAGATGTCCTCGGACAAGCACTGGCTCTTCGGCTTTGAAACGGAGATGAACACCGGCCCCTAGAGTCGGAAACGACTAGCACGCATGTGCGGGGGAACCTTTACCTTTTATCAGCTTAGGTCAAGAATGATAGTATGGTTTGGTTCGTATATTGCAATAAGCTATATTTTTGCTTAATTGCAACTGACTGAATAAGCCAGGTGACCTGATCCAGAATACAGCAAATGCAGTGGTGGGTTTCAGTTGGTTCGCACCACTTCAGCAGAACTGGTACCTAATTTTTTGTTGCCCAGGCCCAGAATGGACTTCCGGAAACAGCATCGACATAGAGAACCAGTTGTTCACATATTTGAATCCCACCACTGAGCAAATGTTCTTTCCACTTGCCTGTGAAAGAGCAATTACAGCAAGCCAAATGTTTTGTTCTATTCTGTAGCCATTAATTAAGAAACATAGGGATCCAATTGACTAGCTCACATCACAGAAAGAAAAAGTTGCAAGGCACAGGTATGTGTGTGGGTAGGTACTTAGTTTCGGTCCTAATTAAGAATTAGAGAAAGAATGGTGATGGATTGCTTTCTTTCCTTTGAAACAGGGGTGGCGAACCTATGGCACGTGTGCCACAGGCAGCACACAGAGCCGTCCCTGTGGGCATGCACGCCATCATCCAAGAGGGAGGTGGATCCAGGCTGCCCCACCCCATCTCCATGTGCTCCTACGCTCTTGCTCTTTTTCTCTCTGCACTGAGAGTCAGGGATCAGCTGCAAGAGCTGGGCGGATCCGGGCTGGATAGTGGAGTCAGCTGCAGCACGAGTCTAGGTAAGCCTCCGGAGCGATTTTGCACCCCCCTGGCCAATCATTTTACAATGCTCCAGCTGCCCAATCTAGGGCTGCAGAGTGATTTTGTTCCCCCCCACAGCCGATCTGGGCAGCAGAAGCATTTTCAAAGCTTCTGGAGTTTGCATCCATGGCTGTGGGGCAATTTTACGATGCTCCAGAGGCCCGATCCGGGCATCGGAAGCCTGCAAAACACTTTTGCTGCCCAGATCTAGGGCTGCAGAGTGATTTTGCTCCCCCCCGGCCGATTTTGCAGGCCTTCAACACTCAGATCGGGACACTGGAGCATCAGCAACTCAGTGGCCATGCCCCCAGCACCCAGCAATGCATAAGTGGGTTTTAGGTTACAGTTTGGGCACTCGGTCTCAAAAAGGTTCGCCACCACTGATCTAAGTTGTTCATTCAAAAACTGGGATTAAATATTGCAATGCTATATTACAGGCTAAAGAGTTTCCACCCCTCTTTTGGACCATAGGGTTAAATATATATATATATATTAATAAGAATCAGGTACAAACTTCTGTCAGCAATGAATGCTGCATAAGGTATGGCTGTATAAGGTATTTTTTTATTTTTTATTTTTATTTTAATTCCATTTATATCCCGCCCTTCTCCGAAGACTCAGGGCGGCTTACAAGCTTAGCAGGTATGGCTATGAAGCAGACAGTTGGTTACTCTACTCGTTATCTTACCAAAATGTATTACTGTATGTGAAAGCTTCTATTGTATGATGAGCAATGGAAGTCAATTTTCATGGTCTAATGTATTAATAATTATGACATGTGGAAGATTGCCATTTGGAATATAAGATTTTAAATGGCTGAAATGGTTGAAAAAAAGTAAAATGGACTAATGTGTATCTATGAAATATGTAAATGGGAAGGAGATCACAGACCTAAATGAAAGTGCTCATGTAAAGGCACATGAAAGCAAGAATTCATAGTGGATGAAATGATGAGCTATGATTTAGTGAATGGCTATGACAAAAGAAACACAGATGGCTTTCAGGGGGAAAAAGTGCAACTTTCTGAATGAATTGAAAAACCAATTGTGTCATTTGGAAACAAGAATGGATGAGAATGGCAGCTGATGCTGAAAGAAATTAGAATAAAAGTAGAATAACGGGGAAAATACAGACATAGTGAATAAAGATGGTTTGAAAACCTCTTGGAACAGTGTGAAAATAGTTATGTTGTAGAATGTCACGGTTACTACTATCGAGCAATGTAAAACCTTACTTTTTTCACCATTGAATTTCATTTTGTTAGATAGCACCCAATGTTCAAGTCTGTCAAGATCCTTCTGTATCTTAAGCCTATTCTGGAGCGTTGGCTATTCCTGCCAGTTTGGTGTCATCTGCAAATTTGATGAGTTCCCCATCTATCCCCTCGTTCAAATCATTGATGTTGAAGAACACTGGGCCCAGAACAGAGCCCTGGGGCACCCCACTACACACTTCCCTCCATGTCGAATAAGCTTATTCACTTTCAATAACATAATCAGGCTGCAACTAACATAGACAATTACATCTGACCTATCATATATAGAATTATTGCTTTCATGTATCTCATGACACTACCCTTGAGTAGTGGTAATTTCAGGAATTCCAACATTTATCTGGAGATTAATTTCCATAGAAGGAAGTCATTGGAGTCTTATTTCTGTAGTACAAGGTTTATTCATCCTGAACATAGAAAAATGATTAGTATGCCAGATTTCTGGCACCAGCTTCAGGTATATCTGCCTAAAATGACAGACTAGGAGCAGGACTTATGTTAACATCTTTTATCAGAAGTCTTGAACTTAAGGCACTCTGTTTATAACGTGAAATCTCTAACTAAGATACTGATATCTAGTTGGGGGAGGGGATGAAGAAAGTTTGGGATAGGTTTCCATCTAGTAGCTGATGTCCTTGTTATTTAGAAACCATCCACCAAATGGAAAGAATTTTGGAGGAAAGTGTATCATAAACATGGACGAAATGCATAATACCTTTATAAGTTTCAATTCATGAGAGGAATGCTGAGAATAGCCGAGGATAAAAAATTTAAACTATGAGATAGACTGGAAGATATGTTTTACATAAATTTACAATTTGTAAAATGTATTAAAATTAAACATACAACTGGAAAGAAAGCCTGGAGCAAATCTAGCCTTAAGCAATCAGAAATGGGTAGTTCACAGCAGTAAACTGTTGCTAGTCTTCCCTGCTGTGTATGATAAATTGTAATGTAGTTTACAATCAAGCCGAGTTTTCAAGAAAAGTGTATTTACCCACATGCTGACACTGAAATATTTAAATTAACAAAACCATCTCTTTAGAGCTCTTCTGGGGGAAATATTCAACATTTGTCTGCATGTCATTCACATACCTCCAACAGCTTTTGAAGAAAGGGGAAAACACAACACAGCAAGGGTTTTACCTGCAATTCATAGACATATGCAAGACTTTAGGAGAATTTAATGATTTCAGCAATAAGAAAATTCCTTTATGGTGCACAGCCACCAAGTTTAGTAGCACACCTTATTGGAAACTGTGTCTGTTTTTTCTTAGTCAATCTGTATGGAAAACACTGTAGGTGTATTTCATTACAGCAGTGTTTATAAAATCAGATGGAAGCGATGGAAGAAAAGAAGTAGATCAAGAAGACAGGAAGAAAAGAGTTGCTTTATTTTACATTATTTTCTAGTTGACAGAGTAGTATGTTCATAGCCAAAGATTAAAGGTATATGAATCTCTTATATTAATCATGATTACTGAATCCCAGTGAAGTTACTTTGGGGAAATGAAGAAGTCCCACTTCAGAGGCATTCAGTCATTATCTCATCATGGATTGCCTACTGATTTCTTACAAGAGTGGAAAGTAGGTGGCAGTCTCCAGTAGGTATAATAAGGTATAAGAGTAACAACATGGGTCTTCTGGATAGCCATCACGAGCCAGAACTATAGCAGAAGAAACAATCATTTGCTCCTCAGCCAGCCAATCAAGAAGAAACACCTTTTCTTTTGCTGAACTATTTTTCTCTAGTTTATTCAATAGCTGTATTTTTTTTTCTGATTCTAACTTTCCTCACAGAGTGTCTGCTCACTTGGGAGACATCAAAGCCCCAGGCATTACCCACATAGGACAAATCCTTTTAGGGGTCAGGAATAGGGTTTCAGAAATTGCTCCTTCTAATCTCTCTTTGGGGTCTTCACTTCTCTTTAATGGATAGCCAAAACTGAGGTGCTGCCTAAAAGCTCTCTCTGCTTATTGTATATCACAATACACAATCTGGCAACAACAAGTAGAGGAGCTGTTGCTGGATGAAGCTGTTGCAGGTGGTCCTTGACTTACAACCATTTGTTTAGTGACAGTAAAGGTAAAGGTAAAGGTTCCCCCACACATGCATGCTAGTCATTTCCTACTCTAGGGGCCGGTGCTCATCTCCGTTTCAAAGCCGAAGAGCCAGCGCTTGTCCGAGGATGTCTCCGTGGTCATGTGGCTGGCATGACTAGATGCCAAAGGCGCATGGAACGCTGTTACCTTTCCACCATAGTGGTCCCTATTTTTCTACTTGCATTTTTACATGCTTTTGAACTGCTAGGTTGGCAGAAGCTGGGACGAGTAACAGGCGCTCATTCTGTTACGCGGCACTCGGGATTTGACCCGCCAAACTGCCGACCTTCTGATCGACAAGCTCAGTGTCCTAACCCACTGAGCCACTGCAACCCTTTTTAGTGACTGTAGGGAGTTACAAAAGCTCTTGAAACATTGACGTACAACTGGATCTCACACTTACCATTCTTACAGCATCCCCATGATCTAGTGATCAAAGTTTGGGCATTTGGCAACCAGCATGTTATTTACAACACTTGCAGCTTCCCAGGGTCACATGATCACCATTTGAGACCTTCCCAGCTGGCTTCCCACAACAACATCAATGGACAAATTTGAATTCGCTTAACAATCATGGCAAGAACAACCACCTTAGTTAGCAACCACTTTCTCTTGCTCCCAGTTGTGGTTATAAGCCAAGCACTGCCAGTACTTTATTTCTTTTTTCTAGCCCTGGCCTAGGACAGTTGTCCCTGGCAACCTTCATTCTGATTACCTTTCTATGCATAGTTATGTTCCCCCCCCCCGTTATCATAGTTACTAGTAGAAGGCAGCAAACAAGTGAAACAACAAAATATAGTAATAATTATGCAGTTAAAGCAATTGCCCACATTGTGGTGATTAAAATAACTAAACATAAAAAGAAAAAGGAACATGAAAAAAGTATATACTATATTTATGTGTATTTATGTGTATGTGTGTTTGTGTGTCTCCATTCTTTAAACTTATTAAATCTAGACCCCATAGAATCATATTGCTCCATCTTCTCATTTCCAAAATATAAAGACATTTTTAAAATGGATAACAAACACATTTTAATTATATTTTTAAAAAAATTCATTCAATTTTTATAGCTGCCCAACTCAATAAAGTGACTTTCTTGAATCTTTCCATTTAGAATTTGCCAAATCTAGCCTTGATAAAGTCCAAGCTGTTTATAAAACAACAAGTTCTCTGTTTCCTTATCAACATTATAAGGTATCTTATAATACATACATACATACAGGAATATGTATGGATACATATATATCGTCTTTCATTCTTATATACATATGTATATAACCTCTTCCATTCTTCTAAAGACCTGCCTCTTCACTCTGACCCATTACCTGCTTCAGAATTTATTTATTTTTTACAAAAAAAATCCCCTTTTGCTAACATACATATTGCAATTTCTTTATGGTCAGTCCCTGACTTTTTTGGCTCGTGCTGCTATTCATATTCATACTTGTCAAATTCATCCATTTGTGTGCATGCCAAACCACTATTATTATTTCTGTTACCACAATTCTGCTTCCTGGGAGCACAGCACATTTCAAAAATGATTCAGAAATCCTTTAAGAGGTCTTGGACGAATATTGCACCTCTCTGCAAAACCTGAACAAACCCAGCACAGTTCTTTGAGGAATCTAGTCCTAAGTGTCTTAATGGGGGGAAAATCATCTAAACTATCCCAATATTTTAGTGGAATTGTACCATTCTTAAACAATTTTAACAATGTTTCTTCAAAAGATATAAATAATGCAATATAGATATAAATAATATAGAATGTAAGCAGTGATAGTAATTTAAGCAACTAAAATATCATAAAGTGAAGAGAGCAAGAAAACAGACTAAGCAGGACTTGATATGACATTTTAAGAGAAAGATTATTTGAGAATTTGAAATCAGCAGAAAAGATTTCTGTCTTACCAAGAGGTCTGACAAGTTGATTGACACAAAAAAAACCACAGATGAAAACTATTCTACAACTATGAATAAGGATGGACTCCAGTAGAATTACATAAAATTAAAACTAGTAGGTATGTAGAAATAGGGTAGACTGTAAGTTACTATCCCAAGTCATCCACCTTAGTTTTTCATGAAATATATGAAAATTAAGAATTCTCAAATATATTGACAAAAGAACTTTAAGGATTGATATGGTGAATATAAGATGTAGTATTCCAGATCAGACCAAAGTCCTATCTAGTTTACAATCTGCTTCCCTGGTGAAGCTCAAATATAATACATGAGCTCAGTAACACCAACACTCAGCAACACATGAGCTCAACAACACTCTGTACTCACCTAGAAATGTTGATAATAACAATCTTAATAGCATTTAGATTTATACGAGGGCAATTTGTAAATAAACCTCCATTTGGTTATCAATGACAGACACTTGCAGATATTGAACTTTTATTATACACATTAGAAAACTACATTACTTTTCAATATAAACACCATTCAAATTGAGGCACTTGTCATAATGTCTTACAAGGTTTGAAATTCCTTCTACAAAAAAAATATCTTGCCTGGGAATGAAGCCACCCTGTAATAGTGTCGTGAACCCATTCGGTGTGTTTTGTGCTCCTCAGAAAAGAGTTTTGGTACCCAACGAGCCCAGAACTTGCAGTATCCCAAATTTTCTGTCACTACCTCGTATAAAACAGTCTGAAAAATTTGCAGAAAGTGTAAAGAAAGTGCAGATATCATGAAGCGACGGACTTCACAGACCTTTTTGTCAATTTCCTGCATGAGTTCATCGCTGACTACAGATGGGCGGCCTCATCATGCAACGTCAGTTTGTCATCTTTAAACATGTGACACCATTGATGTATGACACCTTCACTCATCATGCTTGGTCTGTAAACATTACACAGTTTGCGATGAATCGCAGTTGCTGAAAGGTTTTTTGCACACAGGAATCGTATTACTGCACGCACTTCATATTTGGAGGGATTTTCTATGGCAGGGTTTATTTTCAATTGATCTAGCGGACGAGTCAACTGCAATACAACCTTCTCCTTCTAATCCTTACTGCCTACTGAACTACTGTGCATGGCACCATAGGATGGGCATTGCTATCCCCACCTATTTCTTGCACATGCTCAAATGGAGGTTTATTTCCGAATTAAATATATAGATAAACTTTATTGACATTTTTTCCTGTGGGCACAATGGCACACATTAAAAATGAAATTTAGTTGCTTGGTCTCAAAGTGTACCCATACATAACACACATTTAAAACATACTATATACAGCCTATGTTTAGATATCTAGTAATAGTTATTTCCCTCTAATCATTGTGGAACTTTAATGAATAAGACTAGGGTAAATATTGCCAGTTTAACTGTATCATTAAATTCAACTGATATTTTCAGTTGAGATATAGAGGTTTATGTTGAGAAATAGTGGCATCCACTGGTGGGAACTAGTATAGCACTGTAGCTAAGAACTGGAGATATTGTATGTGACATTGATGTATACCTATAACATACTGGAATTTAATTGAGTTGTCTCTTAAATGAATCAAATCAAAATAATGTGCTAAATGAACAAATGCATTTTTTCCTTTTTTGCTTTTTCTTAGAGGAGGAAAATGAAAACCATATTTTTCTTGTTGTTTTTTATTGCTGGAACCCCCGCTGACAATCCTTACCCACAAATTTCTAGCTATCCTAACAAGAATAATTGTGACAATTACCGGTATGAGTCTCACCCAAGAGGTGCCCAGATAGCAATCCAGGTACTAGTCGACAGCAATACTGACTTTGCCTTCAAGATCTTCAGGGAAGGTCTTTTCCAGGGAAAGCAAGCAATGTGGCACAAGCAAGGGCAATGTTGCCTTCTCTCCCTTAGGCATCTCCTCTGCCTTTGCAATGCTGGCCTTGGGTGCAAAGAATAACATTTTAGGTCAGACTTTGAAAGGACTCGATTTTAGAGATCCAGGAGAGGATGATACACGAAGGCTTCTGGGAACTCACACACATGTTAAATAATGGAGGAGCTGGACACCAGATGGAAATGTCTCTTTGTGCAAAACCAGCTATATCCTGAACATCGATTCTTAAACGGCCTCAAAAACTTCTATGGAGGAGAAATCTTTTGGGAAAATTTTAAGAATACTGCAGAAACTGAGCAGCACATCAACAGTTATATCACAAGGAAAACCCTTGGGAAGATATCTAAGCTTGTCAATGAAGTCAGTCCATTACTGAAATTCTGCTAATTAGCTATATTTATATGAAAGGTAAAACAAGTTAACAGGCTTTTGGACTCATTTTTTTTCCAGTCTAGTTTCTTTTTCCTGGGAGGGTACACAAACAATCTCTGCCTACAATGTTCCTAGCACCACAGTGACAGTTTTTTACTTTGCTAGATAATATTAAAGGAGAAAGGATAATAGTTGTATTCAAGCTTCATTCTGTTTGCAGTTCTGCTTTGTCTTAGGCTTATGCTTTATTTATTTATTTTTTGCTTGCCAACCCTTCCTCCTACCCACACAAACCTTTGTTCCCCAACTGATTTCTGCTCAGCAATGATCTTACTCTGATACTGCTCAGCAATGATCTTACTCTGATACTACCATTGTTTGTGTTAAATAGCCATTCAGGAGTTAGTACCGCTGATATCTATCTTTAGAAACTATACATTCAAGCTACTTAGTAATGCATTGTGCCTAAAGTTATTTTCCTCCAACAGTCAGGTTCCAAAACAATATCTGGCTTCAGAATCAGAATTGAGCTGGAAGGGACCTTGGAGGTCTTCTAGTCCAGCCCGCTTCTCAAGCAGGAGACCCTATTCCATTTTAGACAGGTGGCTGTCCAGTCTTTTCTTAAAAACCTCTAGTGATGAAGCACCCACAACCTCTGAGGGCAAGCTATTCCACTGGTTAATTGTCCTCACTGTTAGGAACTTTCTCCTTGATTCCAGGTTGCTTCTCTCCAATAAACCTCCCTCCTCCTATTTTCCCCACAAAATAACTCTGTGAGGTGAATTGGGCTGAGAAAGAGTGATTGGCCAAAGCTCACCCAACTGGCTTTCATAGCAATAGCAATAGCACTTAGACTGATATACCACTTCACAGTGCTTTACAGTCCTCCCTAAGTGATTTACAGAGTCAACATATTGCTCCCAACAATCTTGGTCCTCATTTCACTGACCTCAGAAGAATGGAAGGCTGAGTCATGGCTAGTTCATGGCTAAGATGGGACTAGAACTCACTGTCTCTGGCTTTCTAGCCTGATGCTTTAATCATTACGCTAAACTGGCTTTTTTGCATTCTTCATTTGATTTTTCTTGCAAGCCAGTTTGGCCTCTCCAGTATTCAGTAAGGCTTCATGGTGTACTAGTTTCAGTACATCTTCTTCCCTGTTCTTCAGGTGTTCTTCCAATGCCTTTTTTCTCTCGATCAACTATCTAATATACTTGCAACATTCCACACCTACCTATTTTTCTTAATACAGTAGAGTCTGTCAAACATTGTTGTGTAGATGAAGAGCATGATTCATTGTCATTATTTTTCTTGTCTTCCTGTTGTTGTTGTTAGTTGCGAAGTCGTGTCCGACCCATCGCGACCGCATGGACAACGTTCCTCCAGGCCTTCCTGTCCTCTATCATCTTCTGGAGTCCATTTAAGCTCACACCTACTGCTGCAGTGACTCCATCCAGCCACCTCATTCTCTGTCATCCCTTTCTTCTCTTGCCCTCAATCTTTCCCAGCATTAGGCTCTTCTCCAGTGACTCCTTCCTTCTCATTAGGTGGCCAAAGTATTTGAGTTTTAGCTTCAGGATCTGACCTTCTAAAGAGCAGTCAGGGTTGATCTCCTATAGGACTGACCAGTTTGATCGCCTTGCAGTCCAGGGGACTCACAGGAGTCTTCTCCAGCAATATAGTTGAGTTTTCCAAATGTGCTGGCAAATTGAGTGTAGGATTTTTACTGCATCATCTTTTAGGATTTTGAATAGCCCAGCTGGAATACTGTCACTTCCACTAGCTTTGTTGTTGCTCAGATTTCCTAAGGCCCATTTCACTTCACATTCTAGGATGTCTGGCTCGGGGTCAGTGACCACCCAATAGTGGTTATCTGGGACGTTAAGCTCATTCTTGTATAGTTCTTCTGTGTAGTTTTGCCACCTCTTCTTAATCTCTTCTGCTTCTGTTAGGTCCCTGCCATTTTGGTTTTTTATCATGCCCATCTTTGCATGAAACATTCCCTTTATATCTCCAACTTTCTTGAAGAGATCTCTGGTCCTCCCTATTCTATTGTTTTCTTCTATTTCTTTGCACTGTTCATTTAAGAAGGAATTCTTATGTCTTCTAGATATTCTCTGGAATTCTGCATTAAATTGGGTGTTTCTTTCTCTTTCTCCCTTGCCTTTCACTTCCCTTCTTTCCTCAGCTATTTGCAAAGCTTCCATAGGCAGCCATTTTGCTTTCTTGCATTTTTTTTCCTTCAGGATGGTTTTAGTTGCTAACTCTTGTACAATGTTGCGAACCTCTGTCCATAGTTCTTCAGGCACTCTGTCTATCAGATCTAATTCCTTAAATCTATTTGTCACCTCTACTGTGTATTTATCAGGCATATGATTTAGTTCATATCTGAGTGGCCTAGTGCTTTTCCTACTTTCTTCAATTTAAGCCTAAATTTTGCAATGAGAAGCTCGTGATCTGAGCCACAGTCAGTTCCTGGTCTTGTTTTTACTGACTGTATAGAGCTTCTCCATCTTTGGCTGCAGAGCACATAGTCAATCTGATTTCTGTGTTGGCCGTCTGGTGATGTCCATGTGTAGAGTTGTCTCTTGGGTTGTTGGAAAAGAGTGTTTGCTGTGACCATTGTATTCTCTTGACAAAATTCTATCAGCCTGTGCCTTCCTTCATTTTGTACTCCAAGTTCAAGCGTGCCTGTTATTCCGGTTATCTTTTCACTTCCTACTTTAGCATTCCAATCCCCCATGATGATAAGGACATCATTTTTGGTGTTAATTCTATAAGGTACTGTAGGGCTTCATAGAACCAGTCAATTTCATCCTCTTCAGCCCCAGTGGTTGGGGCATAGACCTGGACTATTGTGATACTGAATGGTTTGCCTTGGATTCGCACTGAGATCATTCTGTCATTTTGGGGATTGTATCCCAGTTCTGGTCGAGTCCAGTCCACTATTCCAACTGTGTATCTAATGCCTAAATTGCCCATGTGTTAATTTCCTTGATAGTATTTCCTCCAATGATTGGGACTTGACTTTAAGATCTTCTGCACTCACATGATGTATTCATTTTTAACCTTCTTGACTTCAGCATGCTTGATTTTGTCAGCTTGATGGACAAACAAGAATACAGATTCTTGATGTTCTTTCCATAGGACATCTTAATTCATTCAGTATTCGCTATTTTCTCCCTGTGTATGGTACAGATAGCACATTTGTCCAAACTCCATTTTAATATCTTGGCCATGTAAACAGACAGTGTTGAGCAACAAACCTAGGATGAGAAAGGGTGATTGGTGCAAAGTCATCCATCTGGCTATCATGCCAAAGGAAGGCCTAGAACTCATTGTCTCCTATTTCTAGACCAGCACCTTAACCATTCCATTAAATGGCTCAAATGTGGAAAGAACCGCCTTAAGGTATAAATCTAACAACAGCACAGAGAAGATTTCTTGCTATGGGTTGTTTTTATAATACACTTCCATGAAGGAATGAAAAATGTCCTTATACATAAGAAACTCTTTGTTGGTGCTAGCTTTCTATGTAAGTATACACAATTCAATTGTGTATACTTACATAGATATTAATTCAATTATGTTACTTCCTCCCTGCCTGCAGCCTGAAATGGCAAAAAGCCATTGTGAGTTTTGAACTTGAATTTGGATTTTTTTTTTAAAAAAAAAAGCTACTGAAGTTCTAATTGGTTGATAATCTTGTATCTTGAGGTGGTACAAAATCAGAAGGTTTCTTTATAGGCTTTTTGCTTTGCTTTGTAACAGCATGATAAATGAATCAAAATTCTTACAGTCCTTACAGAGACCTTTGGATAGAGGATGAGATTGCACAAGATGGATGCACTCTTAAGTCCATGCATCCCTCTTTGATAGTCATCCTAGCATCCATCTTACCTCTGATATTCCTTCACCTCCTTCTCTTGAGGAACTGTGTCAGAAGGGAAGCTATATTTACAGTCATGGAAATACACAATTCTTTCAAAAGACTGCTTTATCACAGTCCAAATATCATATTTTCTCTGTCAGAAGCAGCCGCACAAGGGTTGAATAAGCATCCAATGCTGTATTTTCCTAGCATACAGAATTTCCCCAGTCAGCAAACACCAATTTCTCTTAACTTCCCCAATTGTATGACCCACAGTTCAAAATTACTTACTAATATATCTCTTCTTTTCTAAGCTGAATGGAAGAAGCCTTTTAATACAAAGAACACAGAGGAGCACAACTTCTATGCAAATCCTTACTAGGTGGCAGTATAGAGTTGCTCCATTTCCTCTTTTACTGTGTTGAGTTTTCCTGTGTTCATGTTTCTTATGTTTCAGATTCACACTGTAATTCTGTCTTTCAAATTTTCTTTTGATGTATGGAAACATCAGCAACTAAAGATCCCAAAGATTTTAACCTAGTCACATCATAAACACCCTTTGTATTCCAAACATCCTCAGCAATTATTCAATAAGATGTTGAATGCCATCCATCCTGAGAGTCCCATCATGGAGCAGGGATTAATACTGGATAAGCCATCAGACAGAAAAAAAATACTCTAATCAAGGAAAAGCAGGAAACCCCACCCCCACCAAAGCAGGCAGGGGAAACGACTGTATATAAGCAGACAAAAACCCCACACTCACTCAAACATATGATATTATCAAGTTGGGAAATGAAATGCCTGCAAGTAAATAACCAAGTTCAGAGGGTATCAAGGACCCTAGTTTAATATACTGCTGAATTCTTAAGGTAGATGTGACATAGGCAATATAATTACTCTTTTTTCATTAAATCTCTAGCAGCTTTACGTGTCACTGTGAATGTTTCCCATGGTACAAAAGAACATGCTTGGATATATAATTACTCTAGAAAAATACTCCAATAATATATTGGAATATATATTCCAATGAATATATATGATGAAAAAGTCTATGATGAAAAAGTTACAAGTATGCACTTGAAAGCTGAAGGTTTATGTATTAGAATTCCACAAATTGAACTTTCCCTAATTTGAAAGTTTAAAATCAAGGGGAAAAGTAATAATAATAATAATAATAATAATAATAATAATAATAATAATAATAATAATAATAATAATAATAATAATAATAATAATAATAATAATAATAATAATAATAATAGAAGTTGGAAGGGACCTTGGAGGTCATCTAGTCCAATCCCCTGCTCAGGCAAGAAACCCTATACCATTTCAGAGAAATGGCTGTCCAGTGTCTTCTTAAAAACTTCACAGCTTCTGGAGGCAGGTTGTTCCACTGATTAATTGTTCTAACTGTCAAAAATTTATCCTTAGTTCTAGGTTGATTCTCTCTTTGGTTAGTTTCCATCCATTGCTTCTTTTCCTGCCTTCAGGTGCTTTGGAGAATAGCTTGACTCCCTCGTCTTTGTGGAAACCCTGAGATATTGGAACACTGCTATCATGTCCCCACTTGTTCTTCTCTTCATTTAAACTAGACATAGCCAATTCCAGCAACCGTTCCTTATGTTTTAGCCTCCAGTCCCCTGATCATCTTTGTTGCTCTTCTCTGCACTCTCTTTAGAGTCTCAACATCTTTTTTACATCGTGGCGACCAAAACTGGATACAGTATTCCAAGTGTGGCCTTACCAAGGCATTGTAAAGTGTCTGCTAGGTTTGTCAGGAATCTGTTTGATCTTCTTTTTTTATTAAATTTTTTATTTTTATTCTTTACATACATATGTTAATTTTCCAAACAACGTGCGAACTGAGTTTATAATTCATTAATACATATACAAATTTCACTCTTTGGTTCTTTTTCCCAACCCTTTATAAAATAAGTTCCAGCTTTCATAATATTCTGTTACTTCTTTGACTTTTAGTCTCATAGTTAGTCTGTCCATCTCTGCACATTCCAATATCTTCTTTATTTATTATCTTCTTCTGATGGTACTTGTTTATTTTTCCAGCATTGTGCATAGCTTATTCTTGCTGCGGTTATTTTTATCACATTTGTATACCGCCCTTTCCCTGAGGACACAGGGAATATTATGATATTATGATATTATGATATTATGATATTATGAATATTATGATATGTAGAACCAAGTATGTATTTTGTTAATCAGTCTTTTCTGGTAATATACCTAGTAAAAATAATTCGGGATTAAATGCTACATGTTCTCCTAGTATATTTTCTAGCCGAACACATATTTTTCTCCAATAGGCTTTAACTTTATCACATGTCCACCAAATATGGTAATATGTACCTATATTGTGTTTACATTTCCAACATTTGCTTGATACATTTTTAAACATTTTTGCTAATCTAGCTGGAGGTAAATGCCATCTATAAAACATTTTATACAGAGGAATCTGTTTGATCTTCTACTTGGTGCAGAGTTTGTCGCCCAGTTGATGTCAGGCTAATTAAAGTCCCCCATTACTCTTGTGATGTGATTCCTACATATCTTAGTTAACTGACTAGTAAAAAGTTCGTCTATTGTTTGGATCGGTGACCTATAGCAGGGATTTTCAATCTTTTCACAGATTGTACCACTTTTAGGACATGACAATATTTGACTACCACCAGTGCTTAGCAAGGTGTCAAAAACTTGACGACTAAAAAAAGGGGGGGAGGATTTTGGGTTTTACTAATTAGATTCAGTTGTTGTTATAGACATGGCTAGTTTATAATATTATGGAAAAGTAAAAAGTTGAGGTTCAATGTTAATGCTTTCTTCTACTGCAACCGAGCAAGTCTGTTCTTTTTCCCTTCTCCCCCTCCTTTCCACCCCCTTTTTATTTATTTATTTATTTAGATTTATATACCGCCCTTTCCCGAAGGACTCAGGGCGGTTTACAGGATATTTAAAAGAAAATCAATACAAAAGTTAAAACAAGTTAAAAAAGATTAAATGAAACCCTGAGGGGGAAAAAACTCAGTTAAAATTAAAAATTAAAAAAAAATTCTCAGCCTGGGCCAGAGAGCTCGAAGAGCCAGGTCTTCAGGTCCCGGCGGAATGAACGGAGGTCGAGGGCAGTCCTAAGCTCCATGGGCAGCTGGTTCCAAAGGGCAGGCGCGCCCACTGAGAAGGCCCTACCCCTGGGTGTTACCCGCCGGCAATCTTTAACCGGCGGCACCCTGAGAAGACCCTCCCTGTGGGAGCGCACTGGACGAAGGGAGCTTGATGCTGGCAGCAGGTGTTCCCTCAAATAACCCGGACCCTCGCCATTTAGGGCTTTATAGGTCATCACCAGCACCTTGAATCTCACCCGAAGGGCAACCGGAAGCCAATGCAGCTTGCGGAGTAGAGGTGTTACATGGGAGTATCGGGAGACCCCCCCATCACAACTCGCGCAGCCGCATTCTGCACCAGCTGAAGCCTCTGGTTGGTCCTTAAGGGCAGCCCCATGTAGAGAACCTAATATTTGCTCCCCACCTAATATTTGCTTTTGTATTTTTGTATTTTATTCTATAATCTAATAAAATATTACAAACTGCAGAAAAAAGGAAAAAAAGTATCATTTAATTTCCCTCCCTCCCTCCCTGCCTTACCAGCCGATGCTGCTTTTCTTCATTCCTCATGGAGGGCCAGTCTGCTTGATCTCCTCTCCTCACCCCCACCCTCCTCCTTCTTTACCTTTGGTGCAGCTAGAGATGACTCTGCCTCCTCCCAAGGCTGCTTCTTTTTCTCTCTCTCTCCCTCTCCTGCCCAAATTGCCTCCTTTTATAGCCTCTCCTCTCTCTGCCCCCTCCTCCTCCTTTCTCTTTCGGGTGACCCGGGAGTGCCAATCCTGAGGCCTTTGCCTCGCCCCAGCCAATCCGCAGATCCAGAGGAATCTCTCACAGTAAGTCGTGCGCTGCGCTGGCTCATTCCCTCCCTTCCCCACTACACTTGGCTGGGCAGGGCCGCATACCACCTGCCATGTGCTAATGTACCACAGGTGGTACACGTGTTGTTGTTGTTAGCTGCGAAGTCGTGTCCGACCCATCGCGACCCTATGGACAACATTCCTCCAGGCCTTCCTGTCTTCTACCATCTTCTGGAGTCCATTTAAGCTCACGCCTACTGCTTCAGTGACTCCATCCAGCCACCTCATTCTCTGTCGTCCCCTTCTTCTATTGCCCTCGATCTTTCCCAGCATTAGGCTCTTCTCCAGTGAGTCCTTCCTTCTCATTAGGTGGCCAAAGTATTTGAGTTTTAGCTTCAGGATCTGGCCTTCTAAAGAGCAGTCAGGATTGATCTCCTCTAGGACTGACCGGTTTGATCGCCTTGCGGTCCAAGGGACTCGCAGGAGTCTTCTCCAGCACCATAGTTCAAAGGCCTCAATTCTTTGGCGCTCAGCCTTTCTTATGGTCCAACTTTCACTGCCATACATTGCAACTGGGAAGACCATAGCCTTGACTATACGCACTTTTGTTGACAGGGTGATGTCACTGCTTTTTAGTGTGCTGTCTAGATTTGCCATGGCTTTCCTCCCCAGGAGCAAGCGTCTTTTAATTTCTTGGCTACAGTCCCCATCTGCAGTGATCTTGGAGCCCAGGAAAACAAAATCTGTCACTACCTCCATTTCTTCCCCATCTATTTGCCAGGAATTGAGAGGGCCAGATGCCATGATCTTGGTTTTCTTAATGTTAAGTTTCAACCCAAGTTTTGCACTCTCCTTCTTCACCCGCAACAAGAGGCTCTTTAGTTCTTCTTCACTTTCTGCCATTAGAGTGGTATCATCTGCGTATCTTAGGTTGTTGATATTTCTTCCGGCAATCTTAATTCCAACTTTTGATTCATCTAGCCCTGCCTTTCTCATGATGTGCTCTGCATATAAGTTAAATAGGCAGGGCGACAGTATACAGCCTTGCCGGACTCCTATCCCAATTTTGAACCAATCAGTGGTTCCGTGTCCAGTTCTCACTGTTGCTTCTTGACCCGCATATAGGTTTCTCAAGAGACAAATAAGATGGTCTGGTACTCCCATCTCTTTAAGAACTTGCCACAGTTTGTTATGATCCACACAATCAAAGGCTTTAGCATAGTCAATGAAGCAGAAGTAGATGTTTTTCTGGAACCCCCTAGCTTTCTCCATGATCCAGCGTATGTTGGCAATTTGATCTCTAGTTCCTCTGCCTCTTCAAAATCCTGCCTGTACTTCTGGTAGTTCTCGATCCACATACTGCTGAAGTCTAGCTTGTAGGATTTTAAGCATGACTTTACTAGCATGAGAAATGAGTGCAATGGTGCGATAGTTTGAACATTCTTTGGCACTGCCTTTCTTTGGAATTGGAATGTAAACTGATCTTTTCCAATCCTGTGGCCACTGTTGAGTTTTCCAAATTTGCTGGCAAATTGAGTGTAGCACTTTTACTGCATCGTCTTTTAAGATTTTGAATAGCTCAGCTGGAATACTGTCACCTCCACTAGCTTTGTTGTTGCTCAGCTTTTCTAAGGCCCACTTCACCTCACATTCTAGGATGTCTGGCTCGAGGTCAGTGACCACCTCATTGTGATTATCTGGGACGTTAAGCTCATTCTTGTATAGTTCTTCTGTGTAATTTTGCCACCTCTTCTTAATCTCTTCTGCCTCTGTTAGGTCCCTGCCATTTTGGTCCTTTATCATGCCCATTTTTGCATGAAACGTTCCCTTCATCTCTCCAATTTTCTTGAAAAGATCTCTGGTCCTCCCTATTCTATTGTTTTCTTCTATTTCTTTGCACTGTTCATTTAAGAAGGCATTCTTATCTCTTCTAGCTATTCTCTGGAATTCTGCATTCAATTGGGCATATCTATGTTTTTCTCCCTTGCCTTTCGCTTCCCTCCTTTCCTCAGCTATTTGCAAAGCTTCCTCAGACAGCCATTTTGCTTTCTTGCATTTCTTTTTCTTTGGGATGGTTTTGGTTGCTACCTGTTGTACAATGTCGCGAACCTCTGTCCATAGTTCTTCAGTCACTCTGTCTATCAGATCTAATTCCTTAAATCTATTTGTCACCTCTTGTTAGAGATTAAACTTGATTTGGGTGACAATATTATATAATGGAGTAAAAGCACCTTTAAGGAGTTAAACGGTCTAAGGGTGTGGCTGTAATTATTCCACATAAAAGAGAGTTAGATGTTACACGTAGTTGCTCTTGTATATGTGTTTGATGTTAGTGTTTGGATACCTCTTGTTCTCTTGTTTGCTAACTTGATATTTATTCTCTCAAGAATCAACTGCTTGCTACAGTGTATATTGTTTTTGATATTGGTAAGCAGCTTTTGTATTTTGATACTATGTTTTTTATGGACTGACTTTTATGTGCATGATACTGGATTGATACTTGGACTATTTCTTACTGTGTTTCTTTTTGTTGTCTGAGTAAAAAATAAGTTATAAAACTCGTGTTAGTGCATTACTGTTTGCCTAAAAGTCCCAGTACAACTTCCACTGTGTATTAATAATACTCTGTTAAACAAACCATTTTTTCAACAACATATTCTAACAATGGTTATGGGCCCAGATCCAGTGTGGTGCTGAGGACAGGCACAGTATTGTATTTATATTTCCTAACTGAGTTTTCAAATTCAGACAATGGCACAAGGACTATTCAATCCATTCTGCATTACCCGGCTTAATGGGTCAAACTACATATCCTGGTCTACACAATGTAGTTTGCTATTACAAAATCAAGGTCTTTGGAAAATAGTCCATAATCCTCCTGATGTAACTGCCTGGGATCCAACTAATGAAGAAGATAACAAGAAGATTGTAGACTTCAATAAAGACAATGATAAGGCTTTATCTATTATTGGGCTAACATTAGGAGACCAACAGCTAGTCCATGTGCGTGGAGAAGAGTCTGCTGCTAAATGTTGGGCTAAGTTGAAAAAGATTTTTGTTCGGGACAGTGTTGGTGCTCATATAAATCTTACCAGAAAGCTATTTAGAGCTAGACTGGAAAAGAATGGCGATATGTTAGCTCACCTTAACTTTATAAAAGCAACTTTGTTGGAACTGCAAGAAAAAGAACTTATTTTCTCAGAGCTTCACCAGGTTTACATCATTTTATCATCATTGGATGAGAGCTACGATGCCTTTGTATCGTCCTTGGAGGTTTTGTCCAAAGAAGACCTAACTGTTTCTTCAATAACTGGAAGGTTGTTGGAAGAATCAAGATGTCGTATGGAGAGAAAACAGTTGAGAGAGCCATTGCAACAAGAAATAAAGAAGACTGAATCTGCTTATATTTTAAGGAAATGCTTTAATTGTGGGTTAAAGGGACATATTGCTAAGTTTTGTCAGAATAGTAATTGTCAGAGAAAGGAAAGCCATAGAAAGAATAAAAAGCTGATTAATGTAGCTGTAGCTAATAGAACTACTAATAACCACAATTGGTGGGTGGTAGATAGTGGAGCTACACACTGTATTTCAAAAATAAAAAGGGATTTTGAGAATATAAGGTCTAGTAAAAATATATTTCTATGGCTAATGGCTGGAGAGTCAAGGTCTCTGGAGAGGGTAAGGTTTACTGTTCATTTTTAAAACAAAATTTGGAAATGCTATATGTTCCCAGATGTGATTATAATCTATTATCAGTTAAGGCATTATTGGAAGCAGGTTTTAAAGTTACTTTCCAAGGGGAGGAATGTCTTATTCAAAAGAATGAAGTGAACTTAATAGCTAATATGAAAGACGGTTTGTTTGTAATTAGCAATGATCCTATTATAATGGCTACTACTTGTACAAATCAAAAACCACATGATGAATGTATTCATTTATTACATAGAAGATTGGGTCATGTGAATTTTAATACACTAAAAAGAACTGTAGCTTTGTCTAATGGGTTTAAGTTAAAGGCTTGTAAGAAATATCTGCAGTGTAACGTATGTGGTAGAGAAAAGAGCAGGGCAGCACCAGCTAATAGGTTAGATGGATTTAAAACCACAACTCCATTGGAACTGGTATTTATGGATTTGATAGGTCCTATGAAACCCAGTTTAGGGGGTGCTTGCTACATATTAAATATTCTAGACCATTATAGCAGATATGGGTTCTGTTATCTCCTTACGTCAAAAACTGAAACTATACAAACAATATCTAATTGGCTCAAGTTTGTACAAAGGAAAACTCAGTTAAATGTAAAAACCATAATAACAGACAATGGAACTGAGTTTGTTAATAAACAGTTCAATGAGCTGTTAGTTTCAGAGGGAATAGAGCATAGACGTACAGCTCCTTATAGACCTCAGCATAATGCATTTGTTGAACGGAGGGGCCAAACATTGCAAGCTATGATTAGATCTATGATTGAAGATTCTGGTTTACCTGATAGCTTATGGGGAGAAGCAGCAAAATGTGCTAATCATATTTTAAACAATGTGGTTAGTTCAGCTACAGGTAAAATTCCTTATACCTTATGGTATAAGAGAAAACCAAATCTTAGTTATATTCACACATTTGGGACACCTGCTTGGGTACATATTCCAAGTTCAATAAGAAATAAAGGAGAACATAGAGCTAAACAATTATTTTTTGTTGGCTATGAGTTAAACCATAAGTCTTATCGGTTTTGGGAGAAAGGTACTAAAAACATTTATTGTAGTTCTAGCGCTGTTTTTCAAGAACAGTCAGGCTGGGAAAGGGTAGAAGATATTGTATATATTCCTCAACAAGATTTAACTAACTCCTCAAATGAAAGTGATAAAGAAGAGGAGGAACCTGTTAGAGAGATCAAACAAGAACCACTGATAGTGGAGACAGGAGAGGAAGAAGATAATAATGTAAATGTACCTATAAGTCCAATAATTCTCAGAAGGTCTAACAGGGAAAGACGACAGCCTGATCGTTTCGAGGCAGGTTTAATTTGTCAAATAGACATTGAACCTTCTAATGTTGAAGAAATAAAAATGTATCCTGAGAATGAAAGAAAGAATTGGAAAGTAGCTATGGATAAAGAAATAAAGTCTTTGCAAGATCTTAATGTTTATCAAGAGGTTAAAATACCTAAAACAGAAAAGTTAATTGGATGTAAATGGGTTTTTAAACTGAAAGAAAGTGTTACAGGAGAGGTGATACATAAAGCAAGATTAGTTGCTCAAGGATTTGCACAGAATAATAGTGATTATGATGAAGTATTTTCCCCAACGTTAAGAGCTTCCACTCTTAGGGCTGCTTTAGTTTGGGCAGCAAATAAGAATTATAGTATAAAACATGTAGATATTGAAACTGCTTATTTGCATGCAACATTAAACCATGATATATATATGAAAGTTCCATCAGGAATAGAAAGTAAGGTAGGGTACTGTTGGAAACTGAATAAGAGTTTGTATGGTTTAAAACAGTCAGGTTATGAGTGGAATAGATGTTTAGTAAAAGAGTTAAATAGTTTGGGATTTAAAGCTAGTATTGCAGATCCTTGTTTATTTATAAAACAGCAAAATAGTGAATTATCATTGTTATTATTATTCACTGATGATATTGCTATTATAGCAAAAGACGAAACAGAAACTGAAAGAATAATTTCAGGGTTAAAAAGAAAATTTAGAGTAAAAGATCTAGGAGCTATTAGTCATTATCTAGGGCTGGATATTGTCAGGACTAGTAAAGGATTTAAATTGTCTCAAGCTAAGAAAATTAATGGTTTGCTGAAACGTTATAATATGGAAAACTGTAAACCAGTAAAAACACCTATGGTTCAAGGTTTTGAGAGTTCAGCAGATAACAGCAATGTCTTTGATAAAAAGATATATCAATCATTAATAGGCAGCTTGATGTATTTATGTAACTGGTCAAGACCTGACATAGCATTTACAGTTAATCATTTAGCTAGATATTGTGAGAATCCTACAACCAGATGTTGGCAAGGTGCGAAAAGAGTTTTAAGATATTTGAAGCACACCATACATTATTCTCTATATCTAGAGCCAACAAAGGAATTGGAACTAAAAGCATTTGCAGATGCTAGTTTTGCATCTGATACTGTAACCAGGAAATCCACTTCAGGATTGGTTGTATTATTGGGAAACGCTTTAGTAGGATGGAGGTCTAACAGACAGAAGCATATAAGCTTATCAACAACTGAATCCGAATTTTCTTGTTTATCTTTATTATGTACTGAGCTATTGGTATGGAAACAATTATTGTTTGATATGGGTTTAAATTGTAATGAACCAATAAAAGTGTATGAAGACAATCAAGCAGCTATAAAATTAGCAACTAATGCTGCAGTGAAAACTAGATCAAAACATACGGATCTACGGTATCTAAATGTCAGACAATGTGTTAAAGATAATTTGATTAAACTGGAATATTGTGCAACTGAAGATAATATTGCTGACCAGTTTACTAAAGCTCAGGGTGCTATAAAGCATAAATCTGTTTGTGATATGTGTAATGTGAGATTGTAAAAATATATGTATAATATGCCACCCAAAAGGGGAGATTGTTAGAGATTAAACTTGATTTGGGTGACAATATTATATAATGGAGTAAAAGCACCTTTAAGGAGTTAAACGGTCTAAGGGTGTGGCTGTAATTATTCCACATAAAAGAGAGTTAGATGTTACACGTAGTTGCTCTTGTATATGTGTTTGATGTTAGTGTTTGGATACCTCTTGTTCTCTTGTTCGCTAATTTGATATTTATTCTCTCAAGAATCAACTGCTTGCTACAGTGTATATTGTTTTTGATATTGGTAAGCAGCTTTTGTATTTTGATACTATGTTTTTTATGGACTGACTTTTATGTGCATGATACTGGATTGATACTTGGACTATTTCTTACTGTGTTTCTTTTTGTTGTCTGAGTAAAAAATAAGTTATAAAACTCGTGTTAGTGCATTACTGTTTGCCTAAAAGTCCCAGTACAACTTCCACTGTGTATTAATAATACTCTGTTAAACAAACCATTTTTTCAACAACATATTCTAACACCTCTACTGTATATTCAACAGGGATATGATTTAATTCATACCTGAGTGGCCTAGTGCTTTTCCCTACTTTCTTCAGTTTAAGCCTAAACTTTGCAAGGAGAAGCTCATGGTCTGAGCCACAGTCAGCTCCTGGTCTTGTTTTTACCGACTGTATAGAGCTTCTCCATCTTTGGCTGCAGAGCATATAGTCAATCTGATTTCTGTGTTGACCGTCTGGTGATGTCCATGTGTAGAGCCGTCTCTTGGGTTGTTGGAAAAGAGTGTTTGCTATGACCATCGTATTCTCTTGACAAAATTCTATCAGCCTGTGCCCTGCTTCATTTTGTACTCCAAGGACAAACTTGCCTGTTATTCCAGTTATCTTTTGGCTTCCTACTTTAGCATTCCAATCCCCCATGATGATAAGGACATCATTTTTTGGTGTTACTTCTATAAGGTGCTGTAGGGCTTCATAGAACCGGTCAATTTCATCCTCTTCAGCACTGGTGGTTGGGGCATAGACTTGGACTATTGTGATATTGAATGGTTTGCCTTGGATTCGAACTGAGATCATTCTGTCATTTTGAGGATTGTATCCCAGTATTGCTTTTCCTACTCTTTTATTGACTATGAAGGCTACTCCATTTCTTCTGAGGGATTCTTGCCCGCAGTAGTATACCTGATGGTCATCTGAATTAAATTCACCCATTTCTGTCCATTTTAGTTCGCTGATACCTAAGATGTCGATGTTCAGTCTTGTCATCTCTTGTTTGACCACGTCCAGCTTTCCTTGATTCATGGATCTTACATTCCAGGTTCCTATGGAGAAAAAATCTTTACAGCATCGGACTTTCCTTTCACCACCAGACATATCCACAGCTGAGCGTCCTTTCGGCTTTGGCCCAGTCGCTTCATTCTTTCTGGCGCTACTAGTACTAGCCCTCTGCTCTTCCCCAGTAGCATATTGGACGCCTTCCGACCTGAGGGGCTCATCTTCCAGCGTCATATCGTTTTGCCTTTTGGTACTGTCCATAGGGTTTTCATGGCAAAGATACTGGAGTGGGTTGCCATTTCCTTCTCCAGTGGATCACGTTTTGTCAGAACTCTCAGCTATGACCTGTCCGTCTTGGGTGGCCCTGCACGGCATAGCTCATAGCTTCATTGAATTACGCAAGCCCCTTCGCCACGACAAGGCAGTAATCCATGAAGGGGTGGTACACGTACCACCAGTTGAAAAGCCCTGGTCTAGTTAATCTTGTTTATCAAAGGAAACATATCTTTTTATATTTTTTGGACTATTTTATTCAATTTTCTCTTTGGTCTACAGACAATCCTCCTGAGCACTCCCTCATTTTTTTATATTTACAAACCATGCATTTCATATGAGGATTCACACAAGAACCAAATTGGTTTGTTAACTTTCCTTTGCAGGAAAAAAACCCTCCTTCTTTGAAATTCATGTTCCAATGATACTTTATTTTTGAATTGTATTCAAAATCCAATGCACTCTGGGGTTTTGTTGTTTTTTTATGGCTGCATTGGGTTTTTCATCTTGCCCACAAATAATGTAGCATTGATCACGTTATCAAAAACCATGAATAGAAAAGGATGATTAAAATTAATCCTTGGAGGCATTGACATAGGGATGGCTTCTGCAGCAGTGGCTCCTGCTGCCTCAGTTCCACTTTCATCAACAGTTATCACAGCTTTGTGGGTAACCTGAGAAGAAAGGAAGAAAAAGTTTGAAATTTGGAGTAGAGAAAAATATTTCAGAAATGATGACAACTTGTTACACTGATCTGTGAGTTTGCAATACTAGAACTATATTCACTTTCTTTGTATTGTTCCAATTTTAGCCTGTGTACTGCTGAAGTCAGTTCTGGATTCTCCTTAGGAAAGATTTTAAACCAGTGTTCTTCAAACCTAGCAATTTCTGAAAGTTGAATTCCACACATCTTATAGTTGCCAACTTTTAAAAATGTTGGGTCGAACAGAAAAGAAAGAGGTAAAATATAGTCATTCAAGACAAAAAGGAGAGAAAGGAACCAAAGAAACTCCATTTGTTATTGGAATCAAACAGTATTGAGGAATAGTGAATGGTTTTTAAAGTTCCAAAAGTGAAATTGTTGGTCAATATTTTGGTTTAAACAAAGAAAAGTTTATAACTAATGCCTATTTTATTCAGATCGCTTTCAACACCATCTTTCAAGTAGAGAGAGATCAGGGCAGAAGCCTGGGCCTAATACTGCACAGGGCTACTATGAGGCCTCCTCTAATTCAGCCATTGACAAACTGAAGATTAAAATAGCCATTCTAGGCACCATTTCCAGCTCCCAAAATCATATTGCCCAGAGTCTTCCCAGATCCAAAAATGAGTTTCTTGGATTGTTAAATTGGATCACCACAGTTCTGTGCTCTGTCCTTTCAAAAAAATGTTTTAGACAGATTTTGTGCTCTCCAAATGTATGCATTTGTTCACTGGAACTGTGTAGCAACCCTGATCAAATTAGTTCCCTGCTAATATGGATAGGTCAGACGAGTCTGCTATTTATACTGCAGTTGATTTTTTCTTTCAATTCCTTAGTCTAGTGAATCCTTTTGATACCCACAAGAGAAATAGATGGAATGTGTCCAGTCTTTACTAAGTTGATGTTGAATTTAATTACGGCAGCAAGACTTTTGATAGGTTAGTACTGGAAAGAGGAACTGCCGACCATAGAAGAGTGGGCTTTAGAGGTTTCCGACTTGGTTGAAATGGCGAAGATTTCGGCCTATTTGCAAGATTACTTGCAGGAACGCTATATTATGGAAGGGAGAGAATGGTTTGAGTTTATCCAGAATAAGTATAGGGTTAAGAAGTTTTATATTTGAATAAGGCTTCTTTCTTTGTTTCTTTTTCTATATTAGTTTTTTTATATATATATTTAATATTACTAAGGTTTGTTTTATCCTATATAAGCTAGAGAGTGATAGATTTTAGAGTTTATGGTTGTTAGTATATGGTTGTTTATGATTGTTGTTTTTTTTATACATACCTTGTATTTAGCTCTGGGAAGTCGGGGGGGGAGGGGGGGAGGGGGGGGAGGAAGGGGGGGAGGGAGAAGGGTGGGGGAGGGGGGATTTTCTAAGGGAAAAATTGTATGTTAAAACTTTTCAATAAAAAAAAAAGAAGAGATTGGACAGCCATTTGTCTGAAATGGTACCCCCTGAGCAGGGGTTTGGACTAGATGACCTCCAAGGTCCCTGCCAGCTTTATTATTATTATTATTATTAGATACGTTGCAGTTGGTGCAATTCCTATTCTATGCATTTCATTGTTGCAATTTTTTTCCATATATTTTTTAAAAAGTCAATTTCACTTTCCCTGTCATGTTCCTGCGTCTTTCTGGGAAAAGACAGATGCATCTTTCTAAATTGACCTGTGCTTTTCTTTTTCTTTTTTTTATTGAAAATTTTTATTAAATGTACATTTAAAAACAAAAGTGGACATGATTCAACTTCCCTGGCTACAGCACTGCTATTAGTATTACCTTATGTAACAAAAAGAAAAACAGAAAAGCAAAATACATTCTATGACGGGACAGAGTATGACAAAATGTACATATAGCATCTGTAAATTTTCTGATAAACTATCTTTCGGTTGTCTACGTTGTACTTAAATATCTTTCAATTGTTTCCTGATATAGGTGCTAGTAAGAGGTCTTTGTGTTATCAACTAATCAATCGATAATCATCTCAGCGTTCCTCGTTATCTCTAACCAATTGTACAATTTTTTCCAAATTTCGTAATATTCTGTTTCAGTTTCAGATACAATTTTGTTTATTATTTCTTCTTCAGTAGAGGTTTCCTTTCTTTTCCATTTTTGGGCATAGGCCAATCTTGCTGCAGTTAAAATATGCAATAGTAAGTAAAAAGATGCTTTGCTGAGTTTCTCATTAATAATCCCTAATAAGAAGGTTTCTGGTTTTAAATCAATTTTTTGTAACAATATTTCTTCCAACCAATTTTTTATCCGGTGCCAAAAATTTTGCGCTTTTATACATTCCCACCACATGTGATAGTAGGTCCCTGGAAGCTTTCTGCATTTCCAGCATGTCGGTGAGATTTTTTTAATCTATTTTTGCTAGCCTTGTGGGGGGAAGTTACCATCTATAAAACATCTTGTATAAATTTTCTTTATAGGAAGTGGCTAGCGTTAACCTTCTGTTTCTATCCCATAGTGATTGCCAATTATCTAGCTCTATACTGTAACCGAAATTTTTGCTCCAGATTAGCATTGTATCTTTTACCTGTTCTTCTAACATATCTTGTTCTAATAAATATGGATATATCTTTTTTATCATTTGATCTTTTATCTAATTGTGTATGCTCTAATTTTATCCCTGGTACTTTTCTGTATCGTGACTGTATTTGTAAGTATGCCCACCATTCCAGCTCTATACTGTCTTCTAATAGTCTTTTCCTTGTTTTCAAGGCTCCATTCTCGTCTAAGATATCTTTATATGTAATTACTCTTCCTAAGTTTATGAATTTGGAGTGCATGAATATCTGTAATATGGATAGCCAATTGGGGATTTCTATATAGTTTTTTTTTTAATTTTTATCCACACGTCTAATAGTGCCTGTCTAATATAATGGTTCTGGAAGTACTGATGAGCCTTATATTTCCTGTCCCACATTATGGCAGGCCACCCTATCTGCATGTCGTGGCCTTCTAATGCTAGTAGACTTCTATTCCTTAGGTATATCCAATCCTTTATCCAGACCGATATTGCCGCCTGATAATATTTTTCCCAATTCAGGAGGCCGAGCCCTCCTCTTTCCTTTGCATCCTGTAATAATTTTAATTTAATTCTTGGTTTTCTACCTTGCCAAATAAATTTGGATGTAACTCTATTTAAATTTTCAAAAAAAATCCTTGCCTAATTTAATTGGTACACGTTGGAATAAAAAGAGTAATTTGGGAAGTATATTCATCTTGATTGTCACTATTCTCCCCATAAAGGAGAGCTGCAAGTTTTTCCATCTGTCTAAGTCTGCTGTAATTTGATCTATTAATTTGTCATAATTTTCTCTTTTAAGTATAATACATCTTGCTGACAGTTGGATCCCCAAGTAACTTACTCTTTTAGATGTCTGGATGTTAATCTTTTCTACTAGCTCAGTTTCTGGTAAATTAGATGTGTTTTTAACTAACTTTTTAGTTTTTTCTTTATTAATCTTCAACCCCGCAACATCTCCATAATTTTCCAGCACTTGTAGTAGTCTTGTTCCAGTTTCTAAGGGGTCTTCCAACATGAAAACTAAATTGTCTGCATAGGCCTGTAATTTAAATGTCTCTTTTCTGGTTTCTAGTCCTTTAATCAGCTTATCTTTTCAGATTATTCTTGTAAGTACTTCTAAAGAAAGAACAAATAATAGAGGAGATAGTGGGTGACCTTGTCTCATGCCTTTTTGTATTTGAATGCTATTTGTTAATTCACTGTTTATGATTACTTTTGCTTCTTGTTTGGAATAGATTGCTTTAAACATGTTTATAAATCTTTCCCCAAATTCCATCTGTTTAAGTTGAGTGAACATAAAATTCCATTTGACGTTATCAAACGCTTTCTGAGCATCAACAAAAATCAATGCCATTCATTTTTTGCTGTGTGATTCATAATATTCTCAGGTGTCTAGTATAATCCTAACATTGTGTCTAATATGTCTTTTGGGCAAGAAGCCGTTTTGCTCGGTATGGATGCATCTTTCTAAGTTGGCCTGTGCTTTTCTTGAAGAGTTACTTTAAAGAAAAACTGAGCCTGGATAAGTTTTCATCTCAATCTTTATCCTCTTTGTAATGATGAACATTCATGAAATGATGCCAGAAAGGTAATCTGATGCACATATTTTGCTTACAAAACAATAATTGGAAGGGAAAGTTCTTTTTGCAAGGGTGAGACTTTTCAAATAGCCCTCCCCCCATTGACATTGCTGCTGTGAAATATGCATTCATCTTGCTGAAATCCTGCCTGAAATGATCATTATGAGTGTTTTACTTACTTCCGACAATTTCAAAGGCTGCCCGGTGACTCGAGAGAGATCAGCATGGTCAGTAAAGATTTCAGTAATACCAAGCTGGGAGAGGGGTTCCTTTAAGCTGTATGTGGCTGAAATATTAAACTTGGGGAGGGAGACCATTGCTGTACCCCTTCAGAAAGACAGAAAGACATTTTCATTCTAGACATCAGAAAGTTAACAAGTATACTCTGTAATATTTCCTACAATCAGTAAAACAATCACACACACACACAGACACACACACACCACCCATAACAAAGCCATCATTGTCAAATGGAAGCTTGACTTTTAACAGAGAAAACCTTGATATTAGTTCCTATCATAACAACCATTATCAATCTGTTTAAAATATTTGAGTAAAACCAACAGGCGTTGTTGTCAAAATGAATATCAGACTTGATTGAATGAATGAATGAATTTATAGGTTGCTGCACCCAGACATGAGTTTAGGTGGCTTAAAACTAAACTAAAACATCAAGATTTAACAAAGTCAAACAAACAAAATACCAAATTTAACAACAACAACAACAACATCAGTTACTTCTAAAAAGCTTGAAGTAGTTTCATCCGATAGTTAATACAGGTAGTCCTCAACTTACAGCAGTTCATTTAGTGACCATTTGAAGTTACAATGACACTGAAAAAAAGTGATTTATGACTGTTTTCCACACTTATGACCATTGCAGCATCCCCAAGGTCACATGATCAACAACAACAACAACAAATTCAGATGCTTAAGACAGTTACACTGTCCTGGAGTCAGGTGATCACCTTTTGTGAATTTCTTACTAACTCTGAATTTCTAACTGTGGATTGAGAACTGCCAGAAGTATAGGCAGGATTTCGAAGAGGCAGAGGAACTAGAGATCAAATTGCCAACATACGCTGGATCATGGAGAAAGCTAGGGAGTTCCAGAAAAACATCTACTTCTGCTTCATTAACTATGCTAAAGCATTTGACTGTGTGGATCACAACAAACTGTGGCAAGTTCTTAAAGAGATGGGAGTACCAGACCATCTTATTTGTCTCTTGAGAAACCTATATGTGGATCAAGAGGCAACAGTGAGAACTGGACACAGAACCACTGATTGGTTCAAAATTGGGAAAAGAGTCCGGAAAGGCTGTATACTGTCACTCTGCCTATTTAACTTATATGCAGAGCACATCATGAGAAAGGCAGGGCTAGATGAATCAAAAATTGGAATTAAGATTGCCGGGAAAAATATCAACAACCTGCGGTATGCAGATGATATCACTCTAATGGCAGAAAGTGAAGAGGAACTAAAGAGCCTCTTGTTGTGAGTGAAGAAGGAGAGTGCAAAAGTTGGGTTGAAACTAAACATTAAGAAAACCAAGATCATGGCATCCGTACCTCTCAATTCCTGGCAAATAGATGGGGAAGAAATGGAGATAGTGACATATTTATTTTCCTGGGGTGCAAGATCACCGCAGACAGGGACTGCAGCCAAGAGATTAAAAGACCCTTGCTTCTGGGGAGGAAAGCCATGGCAAATCTAGACAGCACACTAAAAAGCAGAGACATCACCCTGTCAACAAAAGTGTGTATAGTCAAGGCTATAGTCTTTCCAGTTGCAATGTATGGCTGTGAAAGTTGGACCATAAGAAAGGCTGAGCACCAAAGAATTGAGGCCTTTGAACTATGGTGCTTGAGAAGACTCCTGCAAGTCCCTTGGACTGCAAGGCGATCAAACTGGTCAATCCTAGAGGAGAACAACCCTGACTGCTCTTTTGAAGGCCAGATCCTGAAGTTGAAACTCAAATACTTTGGCCACCTAATGAGAAGGAAGGACTCACTGGAGAAGAGCCTAATGCTGGGAAAGATTGAGGGCAATAGAAGAATGGGACGACAGAGAATGAGGTGGCTGGATGGAGTCACTGAAGCAGTAGGCATGAGCCTAAATGGACTCCAGAAGATTGTAGAGGACAGGAAGGCCTGGAGGAACGTTGTCCATGGGGTCATAATGGGTCAGACACGACTTCGCAACTAACAACAGCAACTGATTTTTGCTCTCAAAAACTTACTCTCATTCTGGTGTGCCTTGTGGTCAGGCACAGAAATTTGGATATATGTGCATTGGTCAGAAAGTATTTTTTTTACCACTGTTTATTACTGTTGTATTTCCAAATAGAGGCTGTCCAAGGTAGTTCCTATAAAAGGGCTCTCTGTATTAGGACATGTCTGCTGATTGCCTAAAGCAGGGGTGTCCAATATGGGCCACGACCCAGTACCAGACCATGGCCCATTCAAAACTGGGCCATGGAAGTGGTGGGCCAGCACACGAATGTGCACAGCTCCACTTGTGCGAGTGTCGGGCAAGTGCATGCATGCAGCTCCATTCGTATGAACAGAAGGCATGTGGGAACTGCATACACTTGCCCACCACTCGTGTGGAACCATCTCCTCTCCCTCCCTCACTGGTCTGCAAAGCCAGAGAAGTTGGGGAATGCTGGCCTAAAGAGATAGCTTGTGTGACCCCGCTCCCTCCATCACAGTGTAGAAAGATTGCTTAAACAAGCAAAGAGGAAAAGGAGAAAAAAAGTGATTTACAGTGATCATCCGGTGATTGTGTGATTGTCATTTGCAACCTTCACAGCCAGCTTCCAAAAAACAAAGTCAATGGGGAAGCTGGCAGGAAATTGCAATCACAATCACAGTCATAAATTGATTAGACTAATAGCCTTATTTGGAACTGATGAACTGATGTTACAAATCAGGCACAGTCTGATGTTTCACTTTACAATAGAATTGCTGGTCCAAATTATGAACCATAAGTGAGTACTACCTATAATTGGAACTCTTGATTTGATTCAGATTCTTCTTTTGATCCAGTTCAGGTGATCTATTTGATCGATTTGATCTGAGAAAGGGAATTAATTTGCAGTGGCTGCATGGAAGATCAAAATCTACAAGATGGTCACCACAGTGTCAAAGCCCCAAAGTTTTTTATAAATGCAAATACAAAGGAGGAGGGGTCTCTGTCATGATGTCACACTCACCGTCTTGCAGACACAGATATTGCCCTACATTCCACTCTCATACACATGGGACAATACTAAGAGATGCACCATAAACACTAGTGAGACATGCACAGCCCTAGGTTGCTGGTCTCTAGCTTAAAATCAATGCTCAAAAGCTTCAGGAAGAGTATAGCACAGAATGCACAGACCTTGAAGTATGTTTACATATCTTTAAGACTATATTAAATATGGAGAAATAAAGGATCAGTAAAATAAGGGTTACCTGTGTACATTTTCTGCCCATTTCGTCAGAGTGTTTATTGACAGAGCCTCATCCAATTCCTTCTCTTTTTTAGGATCAGGCAAAACAAAAAATGTGGTAGCTGTACCGTTGTAGTCTATCTGCAATACTGTGCAAGACAGCTGTCTATCAAAATAGAAGTAAAACCAACCGGTCCTGTGCATCATTTGAACTTTGACAGTTGTGTTGTGATCCACAAAGAAGTCCTCTTCCCTTGTGAGCTCTGGGTTGAAAGGAGTCTTCCAGTTGCCTAAAGAGAACAAAAGAGACCCACAATGATATTTAAATAATAGTATCGTACCTGCATAAGATGAACTAGATTCACCTCCAAGAAGATGCTGTGATCTTCTTTGCTGAGGCAAAAAGATGGCATGATTTAATTAGTAAGATGCTCTGCATTCATTTGGTTACGCTGACCAGCATTTGCAAAGATGGGATGAAGATGGTATGATTTCTGCACATCTGCAGCAAATGCTGGTTAGACAGTGAAGCAATGGAGGTCCAGTATTGCTGTCAGAAGAAAAGGGCTGTGTAACTTCTTCCATGATATATTTCATTTAAGTTTTTGTTGATGATTTAACAAAGGTGATTTAACACCCATTCTAAAATATGCACAGCCGCAAGGACCTATAGGCTATTCACACAGAGAGATGTGCAGCCTATGATTTTATATCGAGCAGACTTCTTTTGAACAGTCTTTTCATTTCTTTTTTTGTTTGTTTTTAAATTTTACAAGAGTGCATTTTAGTTGCATTTATAATCCAATTTTATGAAGAATTGGAATAATGGCCACTATTCTGACATAATATCAGTTATGACACTTTGAGTAAAAGGGTTCTTAGGTGCTTTTAAAAAATTGGAACCACCATTCCTAAAATGGTTCCACATAAGTGAAAAACCACATAATTTAGTTACAAACAATACATAGTTTCTGTTTCCTACAACCACCTGGAGTGGAGTAGTTACATGAGAGCTACATAAGATACTGTACTGGGCTAGTTTTTCAGTGCATGTACTTTGTATTGATTGGAAATTAGGGGGTTTTTTTCTGAATTGGAGCAATTCCACCCCTCTTTCACCAAACTCAAAAGGCTTTACTCTGCCTCAATAGCACCTTTGGATATTTCCTTTAGTGATGGAATCTTCCCTTTTCCCTGTGCAAGTTACCTTTAAAGAATATGTAGTTTGTGAGAACAAAGACAGTTTCTGGGTCAAGATCCTTGACTAGTTCCACAATTTTTCCATGTGTTTTTTTCTTTATATAATCATTGATCTGTTTTTCAGCTTCTTTTGGTTCCTGAAACTTTGTAGCTTGGATTTCTGCATCATAGAATTCCTTAATCTTATCTAAAAATGTCTGCAATGGTTTTATGCCTTCCTTTAGAAACAGGCCCTGTCCAACATCTAGCTTGAAATCCTTCTCTGAGTGTGTGAGCTGATTGAGAAGATCATGAAAGGCCTGGTGGATCTCATCTTCCTGAATGTGTGTCAAGTTAAAACCAAGGCCCTTTAAAATCTGTGCATTGGTATTTGAACTTGACCCTAATGACAGAATGGAAAGCAACATAGAAATGCTGCAGGGTGAGAAAACAATATTCTTGTCCTGTGATCTTGCAGACAATATTTTGTAGAATTCAGTTGCAAAATGAGCAATATTGCTCTGGATCTTGAAAGCAGCTTGAGGGTCATCATGATCGTGGTGATGATCGACATCATGGTGGCCATGGCTGACGAGAGAAAACACTATCAAGGCCAAGCACAGATGAATGATTCTGTTCATCCTGCTGATAATTTGTTCTGGAAAGGAAAATAGTGATAAAGAAGAGAGATTTTATTTTATCATAAACTGTGTTTGTAAAATACCTTTTTGTTACAGAGTTGCAGTATTTGGTTTCTAGCTGAAAGCCAGCATGAAAGAATATTGGTGATAAATTGTTATTTTTTTCAAGTCAAGAATATGGTAATATAGGTTTATGCTCTACTTATTTCAAACCCATGTCATGTTGTGGTCATGACCATTTTGGGTACATTTTTGAGCTATCTGCAGTACAATATATACCTAGCTAGTTTTAAGAGGAATAAACGTGAAGAAGGCCATCATATATATTGATAACATCCAGCATTCAAATATATAAATAATCCATGTGAATTCTGGAAAAAACATATCCTTTCTGTAACTTAGGAATAACAACCATTTGCACTTCCTGACACAATGATAGGAAGATGCATCAGCTCTGGTAAATGTCTGTGGAGTTTCTCAGTCATCCGGGTCAGGGTTGTCCCAAAGGTGCGTTGCAAAAGGCAACTGGCCTTTCTTGTTTGTTTTTTTCCTTGAAGATATTTTGCTTCTCTTTTTCCCCCATATATTTTATTGTTTTTTAAAAATATAAATCACTTAATAGTTGGTAAACAGTGCATTTGCTGGGTTTACACTTGTAAAGAAAAATCATTAACCATTGGTTTCTATAATCCATAATCCACATAGTACATCTAGTTGATTTCCCCTTTTCCCCAAAGTGTCTTCTTTGCAAACCTTGAATTAATACATTTCTTATTATTTTGATAAATAACAGTTATATATATGATTTTCCCAATATTCCTAGAAATAATGATCACATCAATATAATATTTCTTTTCTACCTAATCATTCCGGTGGCCTCATCTTATATCCTGTTACAGTCCTTATTTAGATTTGTTTCTCCCATAAAGTATTCTTGCTCCTTTAACTCTTATTCAAAACATGTTTTCTTTTTTATACATTATAATTTCCCTAAATTCAAACACATTTAATTATCTAAAACATTTCCTTCATCTAAGCCAGACATGTCAAACACAAGGCCCGGGGGCCGGATCTGGCCCACGAAGTGGTTTCATGTGGCCCGTGAAGCCATCCTGGAAACAGTGAGGGAACGGCCCCCACTGCCTTGGCCCTGGCCCAGAGACCCTCCTTCTGCCAGAGACCCTCAGATCTGTCCCGCTCCTGCCCAGGCCCCCATAGGCACCCTTGATGCGAATGATGTATAGCTGGCCATGCTCACCCAGTAGGCCATACGCACTCTAGCCATGCCCACCCAGTAGGCCATGCCCACCCTGGCCATACCCACCCGGCCCCCTGAGGGCAACTGCAATGCTGATGTGGCCCTCAATGAAATTGACTTTGACACCCCTGATCTAAGCCATTTCAAAAGTTTTATATTACTTATATCAAGAAATAAAATAAAAAGGGGGAAAAAGCATACAGTATTATTTAAGGAATTCATCCCTCTTAGAATGACATATGTATTCAGAATCTTTTCTATTTCTTTAAACATATTCAAACAAATGTTTCTTTTTTATATATTCTCTCTGGTAAATCCCGTCATCTGTTTTCTCAATTTTCACTTTAATCTTTTTCCTTTAATCAGTATCTTTCTTGATCAATGTGTTTTTGTGAATCAAAAAGTTTTTCCATATATTCATGACTGTTGATGTAGGTGTAAGAAGTAAATCAAATAAAGTCACTGAGATTCATTTTAGGTTAGGAGTGTCTGAGGTTGTTGTAACAGTGTAGATTGGGCTGAGTTTTTAAAATTCTGTCATTCATTTTTTTTAAACTTCTACTGGTAATAAAATGTATACCTTATATTTAATCATCATAAGATTCATTACCAATAAAATATGGCACGCTCAGTACCATAGGACCAAATTTATTGATATTCCCGCAGATTTTGGTGACAAATAGAATTTTAACAACCTGCTATTGTACCTCTGGTTGTTGTTTTTGGTTTTTTTTAACAAAATACTCCCTTTCTTTTTCTTTTAATGAGATTCTTTAAAAGTGCAAGATTATTCAAGTTTTTTAAAAAAAAAACGTTTTTAATCCTAAACAGGGTAATTACAGTTAGGGGAAAAACACCCTTTAGATCAATGAGAATAAATTCCAGGCACCACTTAGTTAGCAGGGATCAAAATTCAATGCAAGAGAAATGGCAGTTGGCCACCTGGATAAAGCTCTGCCCTTTTCTGGGGAATGCTGCCTATGGGCACCCAGGCTTTGTGAGTGCATCTCACAGTTTATCAGCTGCTGAATCCACACTCTATTTGGCTCACTGATGTAACTTACAAATGGGTGATGAGAGAGAAAGCCTGAGTTTTCACTCCAAACGAAAGGGCCTATACAATTGCCATTCTCTATGCAAAACTGTTCTCCCTTATTACCTTCCTGTATCTTACCTGTGAAGGTCTGTCTCACCCCTGGTCCCTCCCTTTTATTTTGTAGCCTTTGGGGCTTTCTCCAAAATTTAGCATGTGATTGCTGAAAAATCAAAAAAGTTATTTCCCCCAGTTTGGAGAGAGGAGAACTTGGCTTGGAAAGAAAATCTTATACTGTACCTAAAGTCAACTTCCAGCCTTGCAAAAAAGCTGCCTTGTTTTCTATGAATCGCTAGGACTAGAAGTTTATCTCAGCTCATGCAAAGGTTTAATGGCAGGCTGGAATAGGAATGGGGATCATTTTAGTACTGGTTCCCTCTGAGGAAGCCAAAAAAACCCTGCCATTGTCACCTGCCTCTCACTTCAAATTCAGCATTGCAGAGTACTTTAGACCAGGGGTGGGCAACTATGGCATGTTTATGACCTGTGGCCTTCCAGTCCCATAACTCCTGAGCCGGCATAGGTATGCATAGGTATGCTGACTCAGGAATCATGGGAGTTGAAGTCCACAGGTCATAAAGTTGCCAGAGTTGCCCACCCCTGCTTTAGACTCTGTATCTATATTTTGCCAAATGAAAATAGTTTTCCTCTCTTGTCTTCTTAACTATAATTATATGTTTTATATGAATTTTTAATATGTAACCGCATCTGTTCTACTCTTTATTAACAATTAATATATAAAGTTCTATACTTCTTTGTTTTTAATGTAGACATATCATGTAAAATGTACTAAAAACATACTTATTTTCACTGCTACTTTCCCACGTAAATAATTAAGTAAGCTGCATTCCTCTATGTATACCAGTTCACAGATTTCAACTGAGTTAAATTTGCATTATAATGAAAATTGCATATTTTTTGTATCCTAAGAGAGACTAGTGAAGATCTCTCCTTCCCTCCCTCTCACTCTCTCACAGATATTCAGTAAAAATAGAAAGTAAAAAGTGAAAAATACAGAATCTTTTAGTCCACAAATCTTAGGAAATAAAATTCCGGTTGGGATCCAGTTAATTTTTTCAATGTTTTAAACTCCCCTGAGTAGTCAGTCGCTGCTGTTTCTGGAGGGAGGGCTAAACTCTCCCTTCCCTCTCCACAGGGAATACTTAACAGCTTATGCAGGTACAAAAAATAATTAGGATTTAAGAGAGGTAAATTTCACCCCATCTCTTCCGCGCTGCTTTAAAGTTGCCTGGTGGTAAGTGTGACTTCGGCTGTTTGCAGCCTAGTGACGAGCCATAATTCTACAGCCAGTCTTTTGTCTGCTGGTTTGGACAGTTTCACTGGCTCTAAAGGGAGGACTACCACTCTCCCATGATCCAGTGAGGGTCCCTCCAAATTTGAAATCTATTTGCTCTTTTTCCTGCTTCTTTGTAAGTATCTTCTTTTCAGGTAATGCACAAATGTTTACTGTAGTGAAATGATATAAGCTATTTAAATGCTATTTTATATAATTCTAAATATAGGAATACAAACTAAAAGCATCATTATCACGCCTCTAACATTAGAAGTCTCTTCAAATGTATACATTTTACAAACTACATGAAAAGACAAATAAACATTATACAGTGACTTTAAAGTCACACCTCTACTCCATGAGATTACTCACTGTATATATGGAGAATTTTCATTCATTCAGTTAGGTCTCTTGTCCTTTTTCTTCTGCTATTTATGCACATCAGATTGCAGAGTGGTGTGAAAATACTCGCTTAAGCATTAACCAGAACTATGCTTAAGCTTAATACTCACTTAAGCATTAACCAGAAGTACACAGACATATTTATTTTAAGCATTGCTTAAAGACTGGCAAACAAAAAATGGCTTTTTCAGCAATTGAAATAAATGAAAAGTTCAAGAACCATTTAATATTGATTGGTTATAGCAACGGCCTACAAAAATTAGGTACATATTCTTTTTCTAATAGTTGGTCATATAGTCAGGATCAAGGACCACCCTGTCTTGTTAGTCTTTTGTAAGTCCTTGAAGACCTCACTTTGTTCCTCATCCTGGGGCCCTGAGGGTATGAACTGTTTACCAGTTCAGAGATTTCAACTGAGTTAAATTTGCATTATAATGAAAATTGCATATTTTTTTGTATCCTAAGAGAGACCAATGGAGATCTCCCTCCCTCTCCCTCTCTCACACAAACACACAGACACACGTTCTCCACATATACCCAATGTAATGTATTGGCCTTTTGTATATGTTGTAAGTGTTTGCTCTTGTTGCACTGCTTGCTAATTGCTTGAGCTTGTTGATCAGAAGATCGGCAGTTTGGCGGGTCGAATCCCGAGTGCCGCGTAGCAGAGTGAGCGCCTGTTACTCGTCCCAGCTTCTGCCTACCTAGGAGTTCGAAAGCACATAAAAATGCAAGTAGAAAAATAGGGACCACTATGGTGGGAAGGTAACAGCATTCCGTGCGCCTTTGGCGTCTAGTCATGCCAGCCACATGACCACGGAGACGTCCTCGGACAAGCGCTGGCTCTTCGGCTTTGAAACGGAGATGAGCACCGGCCCCTAGAGTCGGAAACGACTAGCACGCATGTGCGGGGGAACCTTTACCTTTTACCTTTACTAGTTCACGTTTATGTTGTAACGGTTGCTAGCCAGCCCAGACTGATTGTCTCCAGCCAGCTAAGTAGGTCTTTGGGCGAGAAACCTATGCTTCAAACCTATTGGTCGCTGCCTATTGGCCAACCATATAAATAGCTGTGCAGCAGCTCCCTTGTTGCTTCTATTCTATTCTGATTGTCAATAAAGAAGTAGGAAGGTTGGAGGGAAAGAGGAGGAGAAGAGGGGAGAAATGGGAGGGGAGTGGTGAGGGAAAGAGGAGAGGAGAGGAAGAAGAGGGAAGTAGGAAAGAAAGGAGAAAGGGAGAAAGAAAGTAGAGAAGAGGGAAGAGAGAGAAGGAGGGTGGATGCAGTGAAAGGGGAAATGGACGAGCAACACCCAACTTACATGTATGTATTTATATATGGCGATATATTTGTGGACTTGTTTGTGTAAGAAATGGGAAAATAAAATTGAATATGTAGTTGTTAAAAAAATATGTTCATATATATGACATATAGATAGATAAATAGATAGATAGATAGATAGATAGATAGATAGATAGATAGATAGATAGATAGATAGATAGATAGAATATATTTATATGCTGATATTCTACATAAACCTATATTTTTATTTGTGTTCATAATGCACTATATTAGAATTGTGTATCATTGAATCATGACCTCTGTAGATATGTTGTTGTTGTTGTTGTTAAATATTTATAAATAAATAAATTAATAATAATAAAAAAGCATGTTGCTGTTTTGAACATTCCATCTCGCTCAATACCTGCTTGAACCGGCTACACAACACGCCATATAATGGTTTATGTAAATTTGAAATATTTTTTTTGAAAATTTTTATTGATTTTCTAATATTACAATTACATATTTGAAAAGCAGCATGGCAACTGGATTATAATAATTCAATTACATACAAATATCATTAGTACAACTCTCAAACTAATACAGGCCCAGGGATGATTGGAGCTCCATGGGGTCCAGGGATGGCCTGGGGTCCTCTGCCATTTCCAACCACATTCGACGGGAATCCAGACTGCTTGGCAATGTTTCTGAGCCAAGCTGTGAACCATCTGGATTGGTATGCTAGTCTCTACCCATCTCAGTGTGTCATGGTGGAGGCTCTGATGGCAGGATTGCAGGGTGAAGCAGCAGACTGGGTGACTGACCTGTACACCAAACATGCCAGGGAATTGGCTGATGCTGGCTGATGCTGTTCTTAGAAGCACTGAGGTCCTGATTCGAGGATATCTTGAGGGTCCAGTGGGCCGAGGCAGAGCTTCTGACAATAAAACAGGGCCGGCCTGCAGCAGAGTATGTACGAGAATTTAGAAGAGCCACCAGTAGATTGTGATCCTGGCTGGAACGGTTGTTGATTCATCAGTTCCAAGTGGGCCTAGACTGAGACCTACGCCAAGTGTGCATTGTCAGGAGGGTCCCAGATAGGTTTCAGGAGTGGTATCGTGTGGTGTGGACCTCGATGCGGGGCTGCGTGAATTCCAAGGCAAAGGAGAGGAACAGGCCATGTCCTGTAGGGAGAAGCCAAGGGACGAAGGATGCAAAATCCCAGGGCTCCTCTGGGCTTCCTTCCCAGATGTCATTTAGATGTTTCTGGTGTGAACGGCCTGGTCATCGAGCAGCAGAATACCCCCTTCCGGCTCTGTGGGGACCATTACCTGCCCCACAGAGGGGTGGGCCTGCACCAACACCTAAGAAGGGACCAGAGAGATCAAGGGTGGCCAAACAAATGGAGGGGATCACACCCCGGCAGAAAATCCAGGAGAAAGAAGAGACACTGACAGTTACCAGAAGCCGACTGGTGGAGTCCGAGAGCGAGGATGAGTCGGTGGATGATCCCATGGTAAGTGAGCCCAAATAATAATAATAATAATAATAATAATAATAATAATAATAATAATAATAATAATAATAATAATAATAATAATAATAATAATAAGAAGAAGAAGAAGAAGAAGAAGAAGAAGAAGAAGAAGAAGAAGAAGAAGAAGAAGAAGAAGAAGAAGAAGAAGAAGAAGAAGTTGGAAGGGACCTTGCAGGTCATCTAGTCCAACCCCCTGCTACGGCAGGAAACCCTATACCATTTCAGGCAAATGGCTGGCCAGTCTCTTCTTAAAAACTTCCAGTGTTGGAGCATTCACAGCTTCTGGAGACAGGTTGTTCCACCGGTTAATTGTTCTAACTGTCAGGAAGTTTCTCCTTAGTTCTAGGTTGCTTCTCTCCTTGACTAGTTTCCATCCATTGCTTCTTGTCCTGCTTTCAGGTGCTTTGGAGAATAGCTTGGCTCCCTCTTCTTTGTGGCAGCCCCTGAGATATTAGAACACTGCTATCATGTCACCCCTCACCCTTCTCTTCATTAAACTACACATACCCAATTCCAGCAACCGTTCCCTATATGTTTTAGCCTCCAGTCCCCCAATCATCTTTGTTGCTCTTCTCTGTACTCTTTCTAGAGTCTCGACATCTTTTTTACATCGTGGTGACCAAAACTGGATGCAGTATTCCAGGTGTGGCCTTACCAAGGCATTGTAAAGTGGTATTAGTATTTCACGTGATCTTGATTGTATCCCTCTGTTAATGCAGCCTAGCACTGTGCTGGCTTTTTTGGCAGCTGCAGCACACTGCTGGCTCATATTGAAGTGATTGTCCACTAGGATTCTGAGATCTCTCTCACAGTTACTACTATCGAGCAAGGTACCACCTATACTATACCTGTGCATTTGATTTTTCCTGCCTAAATGTAGAACCTTACTTTTTTCACAATTGAATTTCATTTTGTTAGATAGTGCCCAGTGTTCGAGTCTGTCCAGATCCTCCTGTATCTTAAGCCTATCTTCTGGAGTATTGGCTATTCCTGCCAGCTTGGTGTCATCTGCAAATTTGATGAGTTCCACATCTATCCCCTCCAAATCGTTGATGAAGATGTTCAAGAGCACTGGGCCCAGAACAGAGCCCTGGGGCACCCCACTACACACTTCCTTCCATGTAGATGCAGTTCCATTGAGGACCACACGCTGAGTACGGCCTGTCAGCCAGCTACGAATCCATCTGGTGGTGATGCTATCTAACCCACATTTTTCTATCTTATCAAGTAGTAGGTTGTGATCTACTTTATCAAATGCCTTACTGAAGTCCAAGTAAATTATATCTACAGCATTCCTCTGATCCACTAGTTTTGTCACTTGGTCAAAGAATGCAATAAGATTTGTCTGGCATGATCTGTTTTTGACAAACCCATATTGGCTTTTAATGATGACTTTGTTCGCATCAAGGTGTTCACTGATTTGTTGTTTGATTATCTTTTCCAGAATCTTCCCAGGTATTGAGGTCAGGCTGATAGGTCTGTAGTTTCCTGGATCTATTTTTTCCCCTTTTTGAAGATGGGAACTACATTGCCTATCTTAACTTGCGTTTCTATTCTGTTTTTTATGGCACTGGTTTTGGTAGGTTGTACTGTTTTTTCCCTTTGTGTAAAGACAGATGCAAAAACCGAGTTAAATAGTTCTGCTTTCTCCCTGTTGCTTGTCACCTTCTTGCCACTTTCCCCCACTAATGGACCAATCATTTCCTTAACTGTTTTCTTGTTTCTTATATGTTGAAAGAAGCTTTTTTTGTTATTTTTGACTTTGGTCGCAAGCCTTAGTTCATTTTGAGCCTTAGCTTCCCTCACTTCATCTTTGCAGGCGCAGGATGCTTGCTGATATTCTGCCTTAGTTATGTGCCCCTCTTTCCACTTCTTATACTTGTCCTTTTTATCTTTCAGTTTATCAGAGAGTTCTTTATGCAGCCATGCTGGTTTCTTTTGAAAGCTGTTATTTTTCTTCTTTGTTGGTATTGTGCTAGACTGGGCCTTTATTATCTCACTTTTCAAAATTTCCCAAGCTTCTTGAGTTGTTTTCCCCTTTAGGATTCTCATCCATGGAATTCTTCCCAAGGTCTCTCTAAGTTTATTGAAATTAGCTCTTTTAAAGTCCAAGACTCTAGTTTGGCTGTATTCTATTGCTTGTGCTTCCATAATGTTGAATTCCAATATTGCATGATCACTTCCCCCCAAGGTTCCTGTGGCTTTGACACTTTCTATCATTTCATCTCTGTTAGTGAGAATTAAATCCAATATGGCTAATCCCCTAGTTCCCTTCTCTACTTTTTGGGAGAGAAAGATGTCTGCTAGGTTTGTCAGGAATCTGTTAGATCTTCCACTTGGTGCAGAATTTGTCTCCCAGTTGATACCAGGGTAATTAAAGTCCCCCATTACTATTGTGATGTGCTTCCTACATACCTTAGTTAACTGACTAGCAAAAAGTTCATCTATTTCCTCTGCTTGGTTGGGCGGCCTATAGTATACACCTATGGCAATGTCATTTTTTCCCCTTTTATATTGACCCAAATACATTCAAGTTTACAGTTGTCATCATTGTTGTGCTCTATTTCTGTAGAGATAAAGTTATTTCTTATATATAGAGCAACTCCACCTCCTCTTTTGTTTAGTCTATTTCTTTTAAATAATTTAAATCCCTCTAGCTGTGTGTTCCATTTGTGGGTTTCGTCCCACCATGTTTCTGTAATGGCAACAATATCATATCCGCCCTCATTTACCTGAATTTCTAGTTCACCCTGCTTACTGTTCATACTCTGCACATTGGTGTACAGACATTTGAGTCCTTTATGACTGACCCTGTGTTTACTTGCTACATAACCTGTGTGGTGCCTAAGTTCCCCTATTTTCTTAGATTGCCTTTTGGCCTTATGGCCTTTTGCACTACCGATCGAGTCCCCAAACAGGCCAGTGGGTGGAATACAAGGCCTTGATTGATTCCAGATGCACCTGTTGCCTGATCAGCAAGGCCGTGGTGGCGGAGGTCAGGATCAAAGTTAAATGGCTGACCAACCCCATTAGGTTTGAACAGGTGGACGGGTCTCTTTTGGGAGGGGCTCTGGTTACCCATGTGATGGAACCTGTCTGTTTGGAGATGGTGGATCATTGGGAGGTCCTCCAGTTTGTTGTGGTAACTTCCATGACCAAACCCATGATTTTAGGGCTGCCGTGGTTGGACAAGTGGGCCCCAACCATTTGGTGGGAGGGGGGTTATCAGAAATTGCGGATCAGGATCGGTCCCCAGCCCCCAAACGGGGAAAAAGAAAAGAGTGGTAAAACAGAGGGTGGGATGGCCAATGAGAGTCGGGGGGTGTAGAGGAGAAGGTCTCCTATCCAACTGTGTATGTGGACCTCGCAGAAGTGTTTAGTGAACAAGAATGCGATGTCCTGCCACCTCACCGGCCAACCAATTGTGCTATTGACATTGTGCCTGGTGCAAAGCTGCCAAAACGCATATATATGCTATGATGCCTTGAGAGATGGAGGAAGTACATCAGTACATAGACCAGAACCTGGCAAGGGGCTTCAGCCAGCCAGCCCATTCTTGGATAGTGTCTCCTGTTCTCTTCAGAGAAAAAAAGGACAGCTAGTTGAGGTTGGGTGTGGATTTCCTTTTTTACTATTATTATAAAATTTTTATTGTTTTTTAACCTCTACATGCATATGTTAGTTTTTCAAATAGCGTGCGATCTGGCTTCATAAAACGCTAATGTATAATCAGGTCCTATTCTTTGGTTCTCTCTTCTAACCATTTGTAGAATAAATTCCAGCTTTGGTAATATTCTGTTTCTTCTTTATCTTTCAGCCTCATAGTTAGTCTGTCCATCTCCATGCATTCCAGTATATTTTTTATTACCTCTTTTTCTGAAGGTATTTGTTCATTTTTCCAACATTGCTCATAGCTTATTCTTGCTGCGGTTACAATATGTAAAACCAAGTATAAATTTTGCTTATTAATCTTTTCTGGTAGTATACCTAATAAAAAAATTCAGGATTAAATACTACATGTTCTCCTAATATTTTTTCTAGCCAAGCATGTATTTTTTTCCAATAGGCCTTTACCTTGTCACATGTCCACCAGATATGATAATACGTACCTAAGTTATGTTTACATTTCCAACATTTACCTGATACATTTTTAAACATTTTTGCTAGTCTTGCTGGAGGCAAGTGCCATCTATAAAACATTTTATACAAATTTTCTTTATACGCAGTTGACATTGTCAATTTATGATTTCTCTCCCACAATTTTTGCCATTTTTCTAATTCTATATTATAACCAAAGTTTTCCGCCCACCTTATCATTGTCCCTTTAATTTTGTTTACTTTCCATCTCTAAAGTTAACAAAAAATTATACATTTTTTAAATTAATTTCTCATCAAAAGTTAATAATATCTTATAAAATACATTTTGTTCTTTATAAAATCCATACAGTTTCATATCTTTTTCATATCTATTTTGTATTTGTAAGCGTACTCACCATGACATGTTGATGCCCTGATTTTCTAGCTCTAGTTTCGATTTTAATGTCCCCCAGCTGTAAGTCATGTCCCTCCAAATATAACAGCCTTTTATTCCTAAGCATTATCCATTCTTTCACCCATGTTAATACAGATGCTTGATAATACAAAGCCCACTCAGGTGGGCCAAAGCCTCCATTTTCCTTAGTATCTTGCAAGGTTTTCATCTTTATTCTAGCTTTCTTTCCTTGCCATACAAACTTCAAAACTAATGAATTTAACTCTTGGAAAAAAAATTCCCAAGTTTTATTGGAATTGTCTGAAACAGAAATAAAATCTTAGGCAATATATTCATTTTAACTGTAGGTATTCTTCCTAATAATGACAGTTTTAAGTTCTTCCACTTTTCCAGGTCTAACTTTATTTGTTTCAGTAACCTTGTGTAGTTATCTTCTTTTAATGTTGAGCACTTAGCTGATAAATATATACCCAAATGTTTTACCTTTTTCACTGTTTGTACCTCTGTTACTTCTCACATTCGGCTTTTTTGCTTATCCGTAAGATTCTTAACTATTATCTTAGTTTTTTCTTTATTAATTTTTAGTCCCACTATTTCACCATATTGTTCTATTTCCCCCCACAATTTTGGAATCATCTCCAAGGGATCTTCCAAAATAAATACTAAATCATCAGCAAATGCTTGTAATTTATATGTTTCACCCTTTATCCCCAACCCTCTAATTTCTGTATCTTGTCTTATATTTCGATTTAAAACTTCCAAAGTGAAAATGAATAACAGAGGGGATAGAGGGCATCCTTGCCTTGTGCCTTTCCTTATTTCAAAGCTCTCAGTACAATCTCCATTCACAATCACTTTGGCTGTTTGTTTATTGTATATTGTTTTTACCATATTTATAAAATTCTGTCCAAAGTCCATTGTTTGATGCCTTTTGAGCATCTAAAAATATTAATGCCATTTGTTTCCCTGGATGTAGCTCATAGTATTCAAATACATCTATTATCACTCTTAAATTATTTTTAATTTGTCTCTTTGGTAAAAAGCCATTTTTATCCGGGTGTATAAATTCAACCAAATATTTTTTCAATCTCTCCGCAATTATTGAAATAAAAATTTTGTAATCCACATTGAGCAATGAAATTGGTCTATAATTCTTAATCTGGGTCAAATCCGAATCTTCTTTTGGTATTAAGGTAATATTTGCTTCAATCCATGTCATTGGCATTTTAGTTTCTAATAAAAGCCCATTACAAACATCTTTCAACGGTTCACTTAATATCTCTTGTAAGTTCTTATATAACTCTGCCGGAAGTCCATCTGGACCAGGAGTTTTCCCATTTTTTTGTCTCTTTATGGCCTCTGTTATTTCCATCATTATAACTCCTTCGTCTAACATATTTTTAAATGTCTCTGAAATCTTTGGAAGATTACTTTCTTCCAAGTATTTTACAATTTTCTCTCTTGAAGTCTCCACTTTATCATACAGTTCCTTATAAAATTCTTTAACTATCTTTTTTATTTCTTCATTTTTATATTGTAAATAACCTTTCCCATCAAGTAAATTATATATCTTTTTTTTCTTTCTGTTTTTTGAGTTTATAAGCTAACTATCTTCCCGGCTTATTGGCATTTTCCAAAAAAAATTGCTTCACTTATCTGTTCTGCCACTTTTTCTGAATCTGACAAATTTAATTTGTTTTATTATATCCATATTTCTTTTTAAAGTCTTTTTTGTGGATTTCTTTGCAGTTCTGATTCTAACTTTCCAAATTCTTATTTTAATAATACATATAATAATACATTTTCCTTGCCATATACGATATAGCTATACCTCTGAAATACGCTTTAGCTGTATGCCATAGATTTTGTATTGTAGTATCTCCTTTTTTATTTTCTTTGAAGAAGAATTCCATTTCTTTTTTTGTTAACTCTATAAATTCTTTTTCCTTTAATATGGAACGATTTAAAGTCCATCTTAGCCTTTTTTGTATTCCTTTCCATGTCATTTTCAAGGGATTATGATCTGCCCATATGCCTGTTTCTATTTCAATGTCCTGAACATTCATTCTCATATCGGCAGTCATCCAAATCATATCAATCCTTGAGCAAGATTTCTGGCTATTTGAGTAAAAAGTATATTGCAATTTTTGTGGATTTACTTCCCTCCAAACATCTTGAATTCCAATTTCCTCCGCCATATCAAAAAATGTCTTAGGTAATCTCCCTCTACCATTTTCCCCTGTTTTGTTACTTTTATAATCAATTTTTCCATCTGTTATTGCATTGAAATCTCCTAGCAAGCAAACACTTTGATACTCCATTTTTATTATTTTTCTATGTAGGTTTTTGTAAAAATTTTCTTGATTATTATTCGGTGCATAAATTGTCACTAATAATATTTGCTTTTTTTTCTTCATCTGAATACCATTTTAGAATCTATTGTCTCTTTATAAAGCTACTCCTCTTTTTTCTGTTGTGCTGCTGCATAATAGAGTTTTCCAATTTTTGGATATTCCAATAATTTATGATGCTGTACTTTTATATGTGTTTCTTGCAAACAAATTATATCCAAATTCAATCATCTCAGATTGGCGGGTACAGTTTATGGCACGGTTTTGGCGGACATTTGTTCAGTCCATGGGTTGTTGCAGGAGCTCAGTTCTGCATACCACCCCAGTATTAACAGAGTGGCAGAATGCGCCAATGCCATGGTAGAGCGGTATCTATGGAGTTATGTCTCATATCAGCAGGTAGATTGGGTCGACCTCCTACCATTCGCAAAAGTGGCCTACAACAATGCATTGCACAGCAGCACTGGATTCACTCCCTTCCGAGTGGTGCATGGCCAGGACCTCTTAGCTATCCATGAGTACCAGCAAGGGGACCCCATGCCCTACCAGCCACAAGAGTGGATAACACACAACGGGGGGGGGGGGTAACAGGAAATGGGCCTTGGTAAAAGCAGAGGCAAGCACATAAGCTCAGGCCAACAGAGAACAAAGGCCCCAGAAATAATTCTGGGCGGGCGACCAGGTGTATCTGTCAACCAAATACTTACAGTTGAGGGTGTCCTGCATAAAATTAGCTCCCAAGTACCTGGGCCCTTTCCAGGTCACACAGATCATTAACCTGGTGACCATAAGACTGCATCTGTCCCGGGCCCTAGGAAAGGTACATCCAGTGTTCCATTGTAGCCTATTAAAACTGGTGGGGAATAGGCCTGGGGAAGGGGGACCAGGACCAGTCCAAGGGGACCAGGTACAAGGTGCATGAAATCCTAGACTCCTGGATCTGAAGGGGACAGCTGCAATATTTGGTAAGATGGGTGGGGTATCCCATTATACATAGAATGAAGGCTACTGCTAAGCTTGTAAGCCGCCCTGAGTCTTCGGAGAAGGGGGGGATATAAATGGAATTAAAATAAAAAATAAATAAAAATAAAACCATCCTGGGTAAGGGAACTGGATGTGCATGCCCACCGGCTGGTTCGGAGGTTCCATCGTTGATACCTGGATAAGCCAGGGAGGAAGGCAGCCATCCAGTCCCTCAACATGTGCTTACATGTGTCTTCTTGTTTTCCAGGTGGACCCCTGGTAGGGGGAGCCACCTGTCAAGCCCCAGACTTGATAATCAGGTGGGTGGGGGGACCTCTTCACACACAGCCTGCCAACTGCCCGTTTTGCCACTGCTCAGCCCGTCAGCAACTTACCACTCTGCCACTCAGCTGGGAGACCAGGACACTGGAACTGACACTACTGATCGGCTGAGAGCTACGCCGATTAGCTGGGATGCCAGAACTCTGGCCCCACGGCCGGCAGACAGCAAGAGACATCATCAAAGGAATGGAGGTTATGTCCTCTTGGGGCTGCCAGTCAGCTGGAAGCTCCGTTGCCTAGGCTACGCAACAGCTGATCATCTGGTGAGCCTAGCAAATGTCCCTGACATCCCCAAGCAACCGGGAGGGCCTCCACAGACAGGCTGGACATTCTGGGGGCTGAACCTCCCTCCCCACAACTGGCTGTACTCCCTGGAGACAAGAGAAGACTCACCGGACAGCAGAGCTGGTGATGGTATGGACAGCTGTGCAGACAAACAAAGGCTGGGGCCAAAGAGGGGGTAAGGATTTATACCTAACTACCAGGATGCTGGTCTGACGAGAAGGGAAGGTGGAGCAGCAGGGTAGGGTACTTAGAGCACTGGGAGCAAACCACTCCCACTGCTAACTTTGTTTGCATTTACAGCATCTGTTTGATTTACGTTCTTGTTTCTTGGTTGCTTGCATTCTTTTTCCTGTGTTGGTGTTGGAGAAGGCCAGGACTGTTACGGATGTGACAGAGGGTTTGAAGAATTGCTTTCAACATAAAAAGGATTTGTTCCTGATCCTCATCCATAGGAAAAATCTGTTCCTGATCTTTTTCCATAATAATGTTTTAGATTATAAGCTTTACAATCAGGAAATTCAAAAAGAAAGTTTCCCCACACACACTGGGTAAGAAGCACAGCTGAGCTTCTCCCAGCTAATGTTTCAAGGTTACATGTGTCTTATCTATTTTCTGGGCTGTCAGCCAAGTCTCTTTTAAACAATAACAAATTGAAGTATCAAGTTTAGCCACAAGATGTCACTCCTGCCAATTGAAGATTTCCTTTGAATCCCAAAGTTATTTTAATCTTTTCAGTTTTGCTTCTATTTTATAAGGAAAAACCCAGATATTCAGTAAAAATAGAAAGTAAAGAGTAAAAAATACAGAATTTTTTAGTCCATAAATCTTAGGAAATAAAATTCCGGTTGGGATCCAGTTAATTTTTTCAATGTTTTAAACTCCCCTGAGTAGTCAGTTGCTGCTGTTTCTGGAGGAAGGGCTAAACTCTCCCTTCCCTCTCCACAGGGAATACTTAACAGCTTATGCAGGTACAAAAAATAATTAGGATTTAAGAGAGGTAAATCTCACCCCATCTCTTCCGCGCTGCTTTAAAGTTGCCTGGTGGTAAGTGTGACTTTGGCTGTTTGCAGCCTAGTGACGAGCCATATTTCTACAGCCAGTCTTTTGTCTGCTGGTTTGGAGAGTTTCACTGGCTCTAACGGGAGTGCTACCACTCTCCCACGATCCAGTGAGGGTCCCTCCTTGCTGGTCACCCCTACAGGGTGACTTTCGACCCTTTTCAGGGTCCCCCAGTGATGTGAAACTGGACGAGGAAGACAGAGCTTGTCTTCCAAGTGTCCATGGTGGCTGCATGGGCAAACTTGAAGTCTGCAAATTTAAAATCTATTTGCTGTTTTTTCTGCTTCTTTTTAAGTATTCTCTTTTCAGGTAATGCACAAATATTTACTGTAGTGAAATGATATAAGCTATTTAAATGCTATTTTATATAGTTCTAAATATAGCAATACAAAATAAAAGCATCATTATTACGCCTCTAACATTAGAAGTCCCTTCAAATGTATACATGAAATGTACTGTATATATTTACATGAAAAGACAAATAAACGTTATTTCACCCAGGCAGGGTGAAATTAGCCCTGGGGGGTGGGTGGAATACTCAAGCCCATCACTGGTCGCTACTACGCAAAACTGGAAATCCCCTTAATGCAGCATTGTATTTTGTGCCTGTTTCTTAATCAGACTAGGATGACTCTGAACATGCAAATATTATTTAACATCATAGTTAATAATTATGGTTACATTGTTGATAAATTTCCTTTGACTTAGTTTAACTAAGTTGTCTTGGGAGTTTCCCGGTACTCCCATGTTACACCTTTGCTCCGCGAGCTGCATTGGTTACCAGTTGTCTTTCGGGTGAGGTTCAAGGTTTTGGTTACGATCTTTAAGTCCCTACATGGCATGGGTCCGGGATACCTCAGGGACCACCTGCTGCCGGCATCAACTCCCCTCCGCCCTGTGCGTTCCCACAGAGAGGGCCTCCTCAGGGTGCCGCCAGTCAAGGAATGCCGACTGGTGGCCCCCAGGGGGAGGGCCTTCTCTGTGGGCGCTCCGGCATTATGGAACCAACTGCCGGTGGAGCTCCGGACGGCATCAGACCTCCGAACTTTCCGTCGTGGCCTGAAGACCCACCTATTTGAAATGGCTGGTCTGGCCTGACGGGGGATTATGGGTTTTAATTTGTCGTTTTAGATTTGTATTACTGTTTTTAACTGGGCATGGGTTTAATCTTTTTTAATTTTTGTATTGTCTTTTTTATATATGCCCTGTGAACCGCCCTGAGTCCCTACCAAGGAGAAGGGCGGTATACAAATTAAATAAAACTTAAACTTGAAACTTGATCTGGGGCCATGATCATTTTATATTATACAATTGGGAAATTAAGTCAGTTAGAATCTTATAAATAGTGGGAATGTTCATACAATGCAAACTTGAGAAGCTAATTAATGGATACATTTGAGGCACTTTCATATATGTTATAAAGAATATGCATTTAAAATATTATTTGGTAAGACATATGGCCATATGAACTTAGACCTGCTGGATTATTTACTGAAAGCAGAACAACCAGTTCAGCCAGCCATCGATATTTGTTTAGTTGAGTAATAGTAACTGAGTTACAGAATTTCAAGATAGCAAGCACTAAAAGATTTACAAATGGCAGGGCTCAACCTCAAATCATTTGCCATGTCATTCAGAAATTCTATTAGTGATAGTCCAAGGGCATCTGAAAGGCAGCAGGGTAGAAACCACTGGATTATGAAGGAGGAGAGTGCTCAAAAAACTATCTGATCCAATCTCTTGCCCAGTACTAGACTTCACAATTACAATAATGAGTGCTGACAGATATCCATCTCGATTCTGTTGAAATAGATCCAGTAAAGAGGGTGGGGGACTCAGTGTAACCCTGCGGTAGATGGGTCCACCTGTATTGCTGATCCTCCCAGGTAAAAGTGAAAAGGTATTGGGAGGACTGGTCTACCGATATGCTGAAAAAAGCTGAACAGAGATCTATAACAGTGAAATGAGTTGCGGATACTAGGACTTTGGTGATGATCGTGGCTGGATTGGGAACTACTGGGCCACGGGGTATCACGTGACTTTTGACCAGTCTCAGATCATGAACAAATCTGAAGACTGGGTTTCTGTCCCGATGTACCTTTGGTTTTCAAATCGATAAAATAGGAGTGTTGTAGGGAAGGTGCATTTGGGAAGGACTCTCTGTTTTATATATGCCTCAATTAGTTTCCTAATAGGTTCTATTGCTTCCGCCTGGATTTTGTATTGGGGAATATATGGGGGTGGTCCTTCCTTTACCTGAATTCTGACTGGGGTGGCTCCTTTTAGTAGCCCCACTTTGGTTGAGTCCCAGCCCCATAGGAACACTGGCAAGTCCCTTAAATCCTTGTGCAGCTGTTCCCTTCCCATGACTAAAAAATGTGTGCGCTTCATGGGAATGTCCAATATTAGTCCTGTTTGGTTGCATTTTATCGTGGCCCCCATTTTGCATAGTAGGCCTCTGCCCATAAGGGACAATGGAGACTGTGGGCAGATGGTGAAAGCATGATCTATGGTGAAAGGGCCAATTTCCACTCTCATTTTGTTAGTAAATTTTACTGGGATAATTTTCCCCCTTACTCCAACTGTATTATCTTGAGCCCCTGGTATGACTGAACCTTAAAGGGAGGGGTAATAATAAGGGATGAGGTGGCTCTGGTATCGACCAGGCACTCATACTGTCTTCCCCCTATGGTGATTGTAACGAGGGGCTCTCAGTCTGGGCCATTCCTTAAAAGAATGGCCAGACTGGCTTGAAATTCTGTTTTTTCTTCCTCTAATCATTGGTTCTAGAAAGTCATTTCCCCCATTTGGTTCCCACCAGGACTTTCCAGATGTTCTCCTTCCCCTATCTTGAATGGGAGCTTCTCTTGGGAAAGGGGCTCTTGGAGGGCTATCCTGATAACGGTGACGGTCAGGGTTTTGTCTGCATTTGTGCTTAAAATGGTCCACCTCACCACATCGGTGGCAATGCGAACATCTGATTTGTGGCCATCCTCTTCTTCACACTGCCAGCAGACTTGTTGTTTATCAAAAGACCAGTGGTTTGCTTGCCTGGCATACTTATTTGTGGCTGCAAAAGCTTGCAGGTCCTCTCTCCTTTCTGCTCTCCTCCTTCTATCTCTTTCTCTCTCTTTTTCAGTTTCTTTTTTTCTTTCTCCTCCTCCCTCAATTTCTCCCTCTGGTTGTAGATGAAGTTTGTGATTCTGTGCAACTCAGAGATCTCTAAGGTAGATCAGTTTGACACGTTGCAGTGGAAATGCCTCCATATATCATTGACTGACTGGTCTACAAAGGCAGAGGCAAGGATCCTCTGGTTCTTCTGGCAATTCAGGTCCAGGTGAGCATAAGTTACCACTGTCTCTAGGAGGTGAACCCAAAAGATATCAGGGGTTTCCTTTAAAAGTTTGAGTGGTCCACTGAAACTCCAACGAATTCAGGGGCTTATTTCCCATTTCTTGCAGGACTTCTAATAGGTTATCTTTCGCCATGTTATATCGTCCCAATGATTGGGATCATTATAGTCCCAGTCTGGACAGTTCAGGGGCCAGGCTACTCACACAGGGGCTACCTGCCCTGGGGCTACCACAATCGGTCATCTGACCACTTCCTATATCTTTTCAGACAACTTTAGTAATTCATCTTTAGTGAGGAAGACATGCAAAAGCTGTGTCATGTCTCCCCACGATAGGTTATGGCTGTCTATTATAGACTTCATTGTTAAGATTACTGCCTGGGGGGTCCAACTGGAAGGAGGGGGTGTCCTTCTTTCAGATAACAAGGTTGGATGCTGAGAAGGGCGTATGTGTTAGCACATATTCAAGGTGGCCCTTGTTCTCCCTGGCACTAGTTTACTCCAGCTTTTTTCTTTTCCTTCCCTCTAACTCAAGGGTGTCAAACTCAATTTCATTGACGGCCGCATCAGCATTGCGGTTACCCTCAGGGGGCCAGGTGGGTATGGCCAGGGTGGGTGTGGCCTATTGGGTGGGTGTGGCTACAGTGGGTGTGGCCTACAGGGTGGGCCTGGCCAGCTCTACATCGTTCGCATCAAGGGTGTCTATGAGGGCCTGAGCAGGAGTGGGACAGATCTGAGGGTCTCTGGAAGAAGGAGGGTCTCTGGGCCAGGGCCAAGGCAGTGGGGGCCGTTCCCTCACTGTTTCCAGGATGGCTTCGCGGGCCACATGAAACCACTTTGTGGGCCGGATCTGGCCCTCGGGCCTTGTGTTTGACATGTCTGCTCTAACTGGATTCCTAGACTTGGATAGTTCTTCCCAGCAATACCAATAAGGTATCTGGCCAGGCTTTATTTTCAATCTCACTTCCTTTATTACTTCAAAGTACCGCACTCTGGCCAAATTTGTATCCCGATTTCATCTCTAAGAAAAGCTCACTTCCTACATAATTCTTTCACTTGTTTTTTCTTCATTCCAGCCAGGACGGGCACTCGCCTCTCATCCCACGCCACCAACAAATCTCCTAGGGAAGGTTCCTGTTGCAACCCTTGAGCTACAGCTTCTCATGTTCCCTTTTTCGATATAGGGTACAATTGGCTTAGTCAGGTCTCCCTTTCCAGCAGCACAACCCAGCCGTTCTTAGTGACACTAACTCTGCCACCCTACCATCAGATTTCAGACAAAAAACCATCTGGGAGGACTATGGTTCCCTCACACACTACTGGCACCTCCTAACCAGGGAACAAACCGCTGTCAGTTTCTCAGACAAAAACAAGGGGGTCTGGGAGGACTGCTGCCCCCAACTCAGCAGGTATGGACACCTCCTTCAAATGCCATCAGTTTTCAGACCCAAGAGGGGTCTGGAAGGATCTCTGCCTTTTTGCAGTAGTATGGGCACCTTGTTCAACCATGCTCTGCTTCACTGGACCTTACCGGGATCTCCTATTGACTCCAACCCCCTTCCCTCATTTGTTGCCCACTTGGCTCCCTCGCTCCTTTTTGCAAAAGGTTCCACACTCCAGTTCAACCTCCTTGCATTCCAGATTCCTGCCTGTCATAGCTTGACAGAGCTAGCAGCAGGCCTGGGGGCAGCTAGGAAAAACATGGAGGAGGTGGAATCCTAGCTGCAACCAGAGGAGGAAGTCCACACACAAATACATAGACACACACACACACACATGCCCTTTCACTCCCCAAGATTCCTTAAAACTGTAATTTAGCAGTATATACCCAACTTTAGGCAGCTTTTGAGCAAAAAGACTCAAAGACCTCTTATACCCCCCTGTGCTATTGAAGTCTTGATGGGATTTGCAAAGGGCTATTTGTTTTTCTTGTCAGGGCTTAGCTTGGTCCAGAAAAGATTAACCTATGTCCAGGGAAAGGAGATAGTGGGTTTCAAAGGGTAATCCTGTCAGTTCTTTATTGTTTACACAAGGTAGCCGTTTGTGTTTTCTTCTTGTTACAATTGTTTTCTTTGGAAGTCTACCCAGAGCTATTAACTCCACAGGGTTGGGGAGGAAGAGAGAAAAAAACTTTTCTCTGGTGCTTTTTATTTTCGGCTTGGCTTTTCTTATGCAGGGAAATGGCTGTTTCTTTAGAAGCAGCCTTCCTGAATGGATATGTATTTGTGATGGCTGCTTGCTGGGGCTAGGCTTGCTGTCTCTTAAGATTTTCTGTTATTCCTTTAGGGAAGATCTACCTGATTAATATTTCCCAAAATGTTTCTTTCTCTGAGGGGTAGGTAGGTAGGTGTTGACTTCCAACACATTCTCAGTTGAAGACTATTATTAATTAATTAATAATCCATCAGTATGAACAGCAAAGAGGTCTTCTAGAGTGGAGATTTTTCTAGTTGGGGAAAGTCACTGCAGTCAGATTATTCACTGAATTCAATGTTCCTCAGCAACAAATGCCAGAAATCCAATTCTAATATGAAATTCTTCTTGGAATACCTCAGCAAAGGATCCTTTTTTCTGTTGCTCCACCTCTCTTTCCACCCCTTGATCTTTTCTATTTCCCTACAACTTAGCATGACATTCTTTCAACATTTTTCCTCATTGTTTTAATGTAAAATGTCGATCATATTTGTTATGCATTTACATTTTATTAATGCTTTCTGTATTTTATTTTGCTATTATCTGCCCTGAACACCTTTTTTCAGATAAAAACCAATTTACAGGCACAGTAATAATGTCTGCCAATTGATTAGGCTAGTTACCAATTTCCAAGGATGCTGTCAATGCCTTGAAGTTCTTTGAAATACTGCATTTGTCAGAACCATGACAGATGCCTCATTGGGTATGAATCCAGTAACACAGGCTCTTCAGTAACTCATAATCTATTGATCACAAGGTGGCAGACTAGATAAAATAGATAAATAAGGATTCCTTCTATGTCCCCTCTTAATCTATCTGTGTAGGAGAAAAGCAGGCAGAACTGGAGGGTGGGGTTATATGCTTATATATCAGTTTAGATTCCTTATGTTGCCACAAGAGATCCAAGTTAATTCTGATTGTTAGTTGACTAGATTCTTGTGTATAGACTTGAATAAATCATTTATGTTGCAGCCTTTATGAATTGTCCTGTTTATTTGTCCCTGACAGCCTGCACTTTGTCCATTGGATTACTAATATATTTCCTGTAAATAAGCCTCTTTTCCCTAATAATTATAAAAACTGTTTCCCTAATCATTGCTCACATCAGTTTCCCAGTTTCAGGACTGTTATTTCTCTCTTTAAAATATAGACAGAATTTCATCAACCTCCACATAAAATGTAGCCATCATAAAGGACAAGGAGATGCTGCCGATGGGCAGTCCAGTCAAAAATATTTGAGGAAATGGTGTAGGAAAAGGCTTTATTCAGTGATCTCACAAGACCAAATCATAAGCTGCATTTTTCTCCAGATCCAGCAGACATCCATGCATGAAAAATGGGCAGTTCAGTCACAGATGTTGGGAAAATGGTGTAAGAAAAGTCTTTACTTGGTGATGGATGGATGGATGGGTGGATGGATGGATGGATGGAAGGATGGATGGAGGAAGGAAGAGATTTTTAATACCAATTAATTAACAAAATCCCATAGAAGAGACAAATTAATTGAAAGGAATGTTTAAAAGTTGTGCTGCTGTCTTTGATTTGTGATTAGTTGGTTCAGCAACCTATAGCATTTATTTAAGAAAATGGAAAGGAATCTAACTCTGTTCAGTGGTGTGTTGTGTGTGTGTGTGTGTTTGTGTGTGTTAATTTAAACAAAACTTTCAGTTAATTAGAGTGGAACTGTGTTCTCATTGTTTTATATGGGATTTATTTTATTTTTTAAATAAAATATTTTTAAAAAATACTTTTAAAATTATGGTCAAATTATCTCCATATTGGATTGTCAACAGTATTTAGCAGGGATTATCCACCTTGCCACTCTTGCAATCCTGTGGTGAAAAACTGTGGCACAGGAGTACAAAGATCATTCAAATCATTTCGGGTTTTGTTTCAAAGGAATAGTTACTTCAAAAACTGAGACTATTTTGTTCTGGACTGAAAACTTATTTTATGCACACCCGTGCCTACCTCAATGCCCTTATAGCATCATATTTGGAGCAGGAATATGTATAGTTAGGGAACAGTTGCAAGACAGAAATATTTATATCTGCCCTTTCTTCTGCCATTCATTTCCGAATATAAAAGAGTCATCATGCTTAAGCCACACCAAAAATGTATTTATTTCCATATCATGTACAATGCATACACTTCTGTCATATTCTATATACCTGTATGTGCTTAAAAGCTCATTGAAGAATTATCCAAGGTTTGTTTTTCCCCAAAACACTTCCTAACTCAGGATACATTGTATTGAGATATGGCAATTAGAATTGCTCTTCTCCAACAGCAGAACTTACCTTCAGATTTTCAAATGGCAGTACAAAAGGTTAACCTACAAGATAACAGAGCTTAATGACAATTTTATTATAAAAAACCTGTTGAAGATGTTCTTTTACTTTTCTCACAAAAAATTGGCTTCGATCAACTATAATGCAATTGCAGATTCTCTTGTTAGTCTGGACCTATAGCCATTGCTTTAGGGAGGTATTTTTATCATTTCCTGAACAGAATGACATATTCTAATATTTATTCCTCAGTGGGATTCATAATTCTAGCCATAAAAATGGTGCTGCCTGTTTGCTTAGCCCATCTGATAGAAAGAGAAGGTCTGATTTCAGCAGAAAGTGGCATAAATTGTATAGCAGTGATGGCTGCTGCCTCTATACCACTCTCATGAATGTTCAGTATAGTTTTATGAATTGCCTGTAGGGAGAAAACAGCTTTAACCAATAATAGTTTTATCTTACATTAGTCACAGAAGAATATTGTAATAACCTTTGTCTGAGGATTTTTTTCACCACAGATCCTTGCAGTAACTATTCTGTTTGACACAACCATTTTCTGTACTAAGGCATCTCACCCTTTATATCCAAAACTCAAAACTTTGGGGGGGGGTGTGTGGAAATGTCTAGGTTACACAATATATCTGCTGAAAGAAATTAGCAAGGTTAATGCTTTGGCATCTTGAAAGCTCACCGCATCCAATTTGTGAGGGGACTTTTGGGGAAAGAGTGGGAGATATTTATTTGTACATGAGCACATGACACAAACATATGCACTGATATTTATTTTGATGACCTTGTTATGTTGGAAGTTTTTAAATAAGGGTTTTTGTGTTCATGTTCATCAGTTGAAGATGAAGGGGAAAGTCTTTGATTTTTAAAAATTTGCGTATGTTTTGATAGAAAAAATGGGGTAGAAGCAGTCCTACAAATAACCTGATACCATGCAACCATGGGCTTAATAGGTGACAACCATTCAAAGTCAGGAGCCAGTGCAGCTTGGGAATAGAAGTGTAACGTGGGTGCACCAAAACATACCCATAACTGCCACTACATTCTGGACCAGTTACAGCTTTCACAAAATCTTCAACTAGTGTACCAAAACAGTTGTGGAGAACACTCCCCCCCAATCCAGTTATGGCTGTCACCTGTTTTGTTTGAAAGAGACATGAGTCTAGAAAGACCTCTGGATTGTGAAAATTCTGTTTAGGATAGTGTGACTCCATCTCTAGAAGCAAAGATGCAAAAACACTCCAATTGTAAAATTGGAGAAGCTTCCATTAAAATGTGAAGTAATTTTATTTCCTTATTATTCGGAAAAAGGCTAAAAGCTGAGGAATCGTATATCAGCAACAGCTTTCTGAAAGAAGATTTTTTTTAAAAAAGCCGGTTTGGTATAGTGGCTAAGGCTCTTTAAGGAAGAAAAATTTGCCTTGAAGTTCTTTTAATTGGTTTCATCTATTGGAACAATGACACCTGAAACCTTCAGATTGCATTCTCCAGTAATTCAAGATAAGTCACTAGTGTTGTTAAAGACAGCTGTGTTGCGCTGAGCGACCGGTCAGGGTTCTGGCCTCAACTCTTAGAGCCCCGTAACAGGGGTGAGAATTTAGAGGGACCCTCGCAAGGGTGAACACCTTGAATATGGAAGGATCTTGCCCTTTGCCACCGACCCAGTGTGCCGGACGTTCCAACGGTCACACTTGGGAACTGCGACAGCTCAGGGACAGAGTCCTGGGACAAACTGAGGCACCAACACAAGTTTGTTCAAGGTGAGAGAGCACAGAGTGCCCGGGGTGGATGTTTTTGCCCCCGAACAGCTCCGGACACCCTCCTTTTATTAGGCTGTTTCATTTGGGAGGGGGAAACACACTCATGAGGGAGGTCAAAGGAAAACATAACTCATTGTATACAACTGGTAATGAAGAGAGCAAAGGTCATCACAGGAAACAATAAAGCATAGCTTATCATATTACAAATGCTAACAGAGAATACAAGGGTTGTCATCAGTCAAGAAGGCATATCTTAACTTGAAAGGCATGACTTGAAAGGCATGACTTGAAACATAACTTGAAACATAACTTGAAACATAACTTGAAACATGGACAATTATAAAAGACAAGTCTTGTTATAAATGAAGCAGGGGACAAAGGTTTATCACAGGAATGCAGACTTCATAATTATAATTGGGGAAAGGCAGAGGTTTTATCTTGAAGCAAGGACAATTATAAAAAACAAGTCTTGTTACATACAAGTGTAAAGAGATTTATCACTACAACTCAAGAATGCAAAACTGTATAACTTTTAATATAGAAATTAACAAGTGTAAAGAGATTTATCACTACAACTCAAGAATGCAAAACTGTATAACTTTTAATATAGGAATTAACAAGTGTAAAGAGATTTATCACTACAACTCAAGAATGCAAAACTGTATAACTTTTAATATAGAAATTAAAAGGGTCTTTTGGAGTCTGGGATAACTACACAGCTGTCATTCCCATTCTTTGTAACAAGTCTTTGACATTGTAAGATGTAGAAATGGAAAACTTAGGAATGTGCAGATTTATATATCTGGTTAACCAAAATAAAAAAAAACCAATCCAAATGTTATATTTTCAGTTTTGTGACTGTAGTTCTACTTTCCACTTTCTATAAAATGTATGGTATGAGACTAGCAGCCTTTTAGTAGTATATAGTCGTTCAGAAGAAGGCTTCTCCATTCCTGAAGCTTACCATTGCATGGATCCTCTTACAGGATAAGTGGAAAGGTGTAAAAGGAAGGTGGATACATTTATAAATAACTGTTCTTCTACCTACCTTTGAAGAAGACGTAATTCACAAGGACCATCACAGTGGCTGGCTCTAGATCTTCAATCGCAAGAGCTATTTTCCCATGAGTCTTGTTTCTTATATAGTCATTGATCTGCTTTTTAACTATTCAGGGGACACTGAAATTGGTAGACAATCCCCCAGCTTCATAAAATTTAGGCAATAATTTCAAGGATTCTTTAATGAACAAGACATTGCCTATGTTCAGCTATACTTTACTGCTTGCATGGCTAAGTCCATGGATGAGCTGTTGGAATCCTACATGTATCTCCTTCTCTTCAGTGTCTGAGAGATTAAAAGCAAGTGCTGTGTAAATCTGATTCTTGGTTTCTGATTTGGCACCTGATGTCAACAGTGCAAAAACTGTGGAGATGCTGAAGGGAGAAAAGAAAATATTTTTGGCAGTTGCATCTGAAGCAATTTCTTGGTAGAATCTGAATGCAAATTTAGAATTACTGGAAACTATCTTATGATAGTTTAGGTACTTCTGCCCTTCTTCTGCCAAAGGAAGTTCCTGTGTGGATTTTTATCTTTATGGACTTGGTCATGATCAGGATATTCTGGAAATTGATGGCAACAGACTTGAAAACTAATTAGTAAAAAGAAATTGATTATGGTCTTCATTGCAAATCTTCTGCTAATAATCTCTACGGAAGATATTAGAGGAACAATCCAAAAATGAATAGGAATTCTGTAAGAATGGTAGATTATGTCCTATAGCCATATATTTAGATACCATAATTGATTTAGCTTTCCTGCAAGTAGTATAAGAAGGAATTTAGAAGTTAATTTTACAAGGTTGCATATATATATATATATATATATATATATATATATATATATATATATATATATATATATATATATATATATATATATATATATATATATATATATATATATATATATATATATATATATATATATATATATATATATTTCAGGCCGGAGTGTTTCTCCTGCTGCTACCAGGAGCAATGCGTGGTCTGGCTGTTCCTTTCTTTCCAACTGCCGGTGGGGCTGTGTTCTGACTGGGAGGAGGCGTGGCTGCTTTCTGATTGGGTGGGGGTGTCCTCCGGCTGGGTGGAGGCGTGGTTGTCTTCTGATTGAGTGGAGGCGTGGCTGTCTTCTGATTGGGTGGATGCGTGGCTGTCCCCTGATTGGTTGGAGGCGTGGCCGTCCTCCGACTGGGTGGGGTGTGTTCCGGATGGGTGGGGTTCTTTGTTGTGTTGTAATATCCTGAGTGTTGTGATTTGGTGTCTTGAGGAGTGGGCTGTGTAGTGGCCTCTAGAGCTTTGGTTTGGCTCCGAGTCGGCAGTTGGAAAGAAAGGAACAGCCAGACCACGCATTGCTCCTGGTAGCAGCAGGAGAAACACTCCGGCCTGATGATGACGGATGGGATTTCGTCGAAACGTCACCACAACTTTCTGAAGATGAAAGGAACGCGGGAAGAAACCCGAGACTCTAGATCTACACATACAGACACCCGCGAGAATCTACGAAAATATATATATATTTTGTCTTCAGCCTGAAGATAACGAAAGGGAATATTTCTACACCACTCTGCAATCTGATAATATAAATAGTAGAAGAAGAAGGATAAAGGGACCATTTGAATGAATGAAAATTCTTCATATATACAGTAAGTAATCTTGTGGGATGTGATTGGGGATTTAAAATCACTATATACAATTTAAATGTTAATACTGCTTCTTTTTCTGTAGTTTAAGAAGTTTATATATTTGAAGTTAGACCCCTTCTCAAGAAGCCTGCCCTGGACCCAGCCATTTTGAATAACTATCGTCCGGTCTCCAACCTCCGCTTTTTGGTGAAGGTTGTTGAGAGTGTGGTAGCGCATCAGCTTCCTCTGTTCCTGGAGGAAACTGATTATCTGGACATGTACCAATCGGGTTTCAGGCCCGGGTACAGCACGGAGATGGCATTGGTCGCGCTGATGAATGATCTCTGGTGGGCTCGGGACAGGGGTTGCTCCTCTGTCCTGGTCCTTTTAGATCTCTCAGCGGCTTTTGATACCATTGACCATGGTATCCTGCTGCGACATCTCAGGGGGTTGGGAGTGGGGGGCACTGTTTTATGGTGGTTCTCCTCCTACCTCCTGGGCCGTTCACAGTCGGTGTTGACGGGAGTGCAAAGGTCCACCCTGAGGCCTCTCGTTTGTGGAGTTCCTCAGGGGTCGATCCTCTCTCCCCTCCTCTTCAACATCTATATGAAGCCGCTGGGTGAGATCATTCATGGTTTCGGGGTGGGGTATCATCAGTACGCTGATGATACCCAACTTTTTCTTTCCACCCCGAACCAACTCAGTGATGCCCTCGACGTGATGTCCCGTTGCCTGGAGGCGGTTCGGGTCTGGATGGGGAGAAACAGGCTCCGACTCAATCCTGCCAAGACTGAGTGGCTGTGCATACCAGCATCTCGGGAGAACCAGTTTTGTCCATCGTTAGCTATGGGGGGTGAGGTGTTACCCCCCATTGATAGGGCTTGCAACTTGGGTGTCCTCCTGGATTCACGGCTCAGTTTAGAAGACCACATAGGAGCCATGACCAGGGGGGCTTTTGCCCAGGTTCGCCTGGTGTGCCAGTTGCAACCCTATCTGGACCGAGATGCCCTACGCACAGTCACTCATGCACTCATGACCTCCTGTTTAGACTACTGCAACGCTCTCTACATGGGGCTGCCCTTGAGGACCACTCGGAGGTTTCAACTGGTGCAGAATGCAGCCACACGAGTTGTGATGGGGGCTTCCCGATACTCCCATGTAACACCTCTACTCCACGAGCTGCATTGGCTTCCGGTTGCCCTTCGGGTGAGATTCAAAGTGCTGGTGATGACCTATAAAGCCCTTAATGGCTTGGGTCCGTGTTATCTGAGGGAACACCTGCAGTCGGCATCAAGCTCCCTTCGTCCTGTGCGCTCCCACAGGGAGGGCATTCTCAGGATACCGCCGGTTAAGGAATGCCGGCGGGTTATTCCCAGGGGAAGAGTGTTCTCTGTGGGCGCGCCTGCCCTTTGGAATGATTTACCTGTGGAACTCCGGACCGCGCCCGATCTGCGTTCATTTCGCCGGGACCTGAAAACCTGGCTTTTCGATCTATCAGGCCTGGACTGAAGGGGTTTTAGCTTTTTAAATATTGTTTTAATTGTTGGGCTTAATTTAATTTATTTTAATTTTATATTATCTTATATTGCATTTTATGCTGCCCTGTAGACCACCCTGAGTCCTTCGGGAATAGGGCAGTACAGAAGTCTAATTAAATAAATAAATGAAATAAATAAATAAATACTTCTGATATTAGAGATGTGGTAATCATGTTTATAACTTGTATTCCTATATTTAGAATTCTATAAAATAGCATTTTAGTAGCTTCAGTTCTTACACACTACAGTAAATATTAGTACATTATCCAAAAAGAAGATAATATTTAATAGGAAACAGGAAAAGAACATATAAATTTCAGATTTGCATAAATCATTATATGGAATATATGTGCAGAATGTTTGGGTATGAAGAAAAAGAGAGAAAGAGAAAGATATCCACTGGCCTCTCAGGATACAGAAAAAATTAATGCAAATTTCATGGTAATGCAACTTTAATTCATTTTACACCTTTGAAGTGGTATATGTACAGCAATGCAGCTTACCTAATTATTCATGTGAGACTATAATTATCCAATTATTCAGTGTCAGATGACTGAATAATAATAAGTAATGATGCAAATCCTGTATTTGTATATTTACTAGTATAAGAATTGGAAAGAGGGGCACATAACTAAGGCAGAATATCAGCAAATAGCCCGTGCCTGCAAAGATGAAGTGAGGAAAGCTAAGGCTCAAAATGAACTAAGGCTTGCGACCAAAGTCAAAAATAACAAAAAATGCTTCTTTCAACATATAAAAAACCAGAAAAACGTTAAGGAAATGATTGGTCCATTAGTGGGGGAAAGTGGCAAGAAGGTGACAAGCAATAGGGAGAAAGCAGAACTACTTAATTCGTTTTTTGCATCTGTCTTTACACAAAGGGAAAAAACAGTCCAACCTACCCAAACCAGTGCCATAAAAAACAGAATAGAAACGCAAGTTAAGATAGGCAAGAAAATGGTAAGTGAGCACCTGTCCAGCCTAGACGAGTTCAAATCACCAGGACCAGATGGATTACATCCCAAGGTTCTCAAGGAACTGGCAGACGTGATCTCAGAACCACTGAACTATATTTTTCAAAGATCCTGGAGCACTGGGGAACTACCAGAGGACTGGAAGAGAGCTGATGTAGTTCCCATCTTCAAAAAAGGGAAAAAAATAGATCCAGGAAACTACAGACCTATCAGCCTGACCTCAATACCTGGGAAGATTCTGGAAAAGATAATCAAACAACAAATCAGCGAACACCTTGATGCAAACAAAGTCATCACTAAAAGTCAACATGGGTTTGTCAAAAACAGATCATGCCAGACAAATCTTACTACATTCTTTGACCAAGTGACAAAACTAGTGGACCAGAGGAATGCTGTAGATATAATTTACTTGGACTTCAGTAAGGCATTTGATAAAGTAGATCACAACCTACTACTTGATAAGATAGAGAAATGTGGGTTAGATAGCATTACCACCAGATGGATTCGTAGCTGGCTGACAGGCCGTACTCAGCGTGTGGTCCTCAATGGAACTGCATCTACATGGAAGGAAGTGTGTAGTGGGGTGCCCCAGGGCTCTGTTCTGGGCCCACTGCTCTTCAAGATCTTCATCAATGATTTGGATGAGGGGATAGATGGGGAACTCATTAAATTTGCAGACGACACCAAGCTGGCAGGAATAGCCAATATTCCAGAAGATAGGCTTAAGATACAGAAGGATCTGGACAGACTCGAACAATGGGCACTATCTAACAAAATGAAATTCAATGGTGAAAAAAGCAAGGTTCTACATTTAGGCAGGAAAAATCAAATGCATAGGTATAGTATAGGTGGTACCTGTTGTGATTCAGGGTCAGCCTGTGGGTTCGGCAGCTGGGTCGGATGACTCGGATGACTCAGACGAGGGGGAGGAGGGGGGTGTTGAAGAAGAACTTGCTGATGATGGCTTGGAGGCTCCGCAGAGCCCCCAGCCAGGCCCCTCTTACTTGGTGGAGACCCAGCTGTGTGAGCCCGACAGTGTGGATGAAGATGACCCACAGCTGGCCCTGTTCAAGGACGCCCGACGCAGGAGGCAGTCAACTAGGATCAAGCAGAGAAAGGCTGTGGGACTTCTCGGAAGGAGGCAAAGAGAGGCCATGCCCTGAACTCTTATAAAGGGAGTGTTTGGGGAAGGGCTGGTTTGCTGAAAGCAACCGCTCCGATAGAGGATCAAAGCTCCGGTATCTTGTTTCATGTTTTGTTGTTTGTTTGTGCAATAAATTTGGCAGACGTATTCCAGCCTCTGCCGTTTGTACAGGGGTTGCCTTTCTGCAAGGCCGGTAGCAGGCTGGTACAGAACAGTTTGCTTTCAGCCTCCCACCCCTTACTAATATTATGGAGCAGCTACGTGCCGAGAATGCCCAGCTCACCCAGCAACTCACTTTGCTGGCAGCTCAGGTGGCTCAACTGCAAGCTCAGGTTCATGCTGCACCCCCACCCAGGAGAAAATGCCAAGTTGCAATGCCGGATAAATTTACAGGTACTCCAGAACTGTTTCCTGCTTTCCTGGGACAATGCCAGCTCTTTATCAGCGTGAGAGCAGCTGATTTCCCCACTGACCGGGATAAGGTGGGGTTTGTGTTAAGCCTTCTTTCGGGTGATGCAGCTCGTTGGGGCACGCCTCTGCTGGCTCAACCTAGCCCATTGTTGGACAACTTTGTGGGGTTTTGTGATCATATGCGTCTGATGTATGAGGACCCTATTAAGACGCAGACTGCCACTCGACGTCTGAAAGCTCTGAGGCAGGGTCAACGCCCCCTACAGGGCTATATCAGCGATTTCCAGCTGCTTTGCCAGGATTCCGCCTGGAATGAGGCTGCGCTCGTGGATGCCTTCCAGGATGGATTGTCGGAGGAGATGTTGGACGAGCTGGCCCGTGTGGAAATTCCCTCAGACCTGAATGGGCTGATCCATCTCTGCCTGCGGATAGATGCCCGGTTGCAGCAGCGAAGGAGTCGCCGTGCCACCCCACAGACCCCTGCCGCCCCTGTTGTGCGTGAGCTCCCAGTTCAAAGGGAGGAGCCAATGGAGCTGGGTGCCGCCAGGTCTCGTCTATCGGTGACTGAAATGAACAGACGACGATCGGGGGGGTTGTGTTTTTACTGTGGGGACCCTGGACATTTGGCTGCTTTTTGCCCAAAGAAGCATCAGCGGGCATCAGTGACCAAGCCTGCCCGGAGAAAGTCCCCTACTTTTCTGTCGGGAAACGCCCCGAGCCCGATCTAGACGGTGTGATAGATCGGGCGTCCCACAACAACACTGAGCGACGTCTTTCCGATGGTGCCTGTGGACCTCCACGGCATTTGATTTTGGAGGCACGTCTGATCCTTCCTGGCAAGCCAGAGGGGATTCCAGTCCATGCCTTAATTGACTCTGGGGCCACCACAAATTTTATGGACTCAGCATTTGTGGCCAAATGGGCTGTTCCCCAGTGCCCGGTGGATCCGCCCATGTTAGTGGAGACTATCGATGGTCGAGTGCTCCTGTCTGGGCCTATTACGGCCGCCACGCAACCATTATGTATGGCCATCAGTTCCCATGTGGAGGCCATCCAGTTCTATATCACCTCAGACCTGCACTTCCCCGTGGTCTTGGGACTGGCGTGGCTCCGGGCGCATGACCCACAGATCTATTGGTCACAGAACTTGGTCACCTTCCCAAGCTTGCAGTGCGTGGACCACTCCCACCATATCTGTGCCGGCCAGGTGGAGGGTTCCCCAGGGGTTTCCTTGCCTCCCGAACTGTCCGACTTTGCTGATGTGTTCAGCGAGTCAGAGGCGGATCAATTACCCCCGCACAGGCCCTATGACTGCCCCATTGATTTAGTCCCTGATGCACCTCTCCCAGTGGGGCGTTTGTATTCCATGTCGGAGCCCGAGTTGGCTGCATTGCGGGACTTTCTGGAGAAGAATTTGGCTCGCGGTTTCATCCGGCCCTCGTCCTCGCCAGTGTCTGCACCCGTGCTCTTCGTCAAAAAGAAGTCGGGCGAATTACGGCTTTGCTGCGATTACCGGAAACTCAACGCCATCACGGTGCGCAACCGTTACCCGCTGCCCCTCATCCCCGAACTCTTGGACCGACTCCGGGAGGCTAAGATCTTCACGAAACTGGACCTGCGTGGAGCTTACAACCTCGTCAGGGTTCGGCCAGGTGATGAGTGGAAGACGGCGTTTGGTACTCGCTATGGACATTTTGAGTACACGGTGATGCCGTTTGGCCTGACCAACGCCCCCACTGTGTTTCAGCATTTTATGAATGACATTTTCCGGGATTTGTTGGACCAGTTTGTCGTGATCTACTTGGACGACATCCTGATCTACTCCCCGTCGCGTGAGGTGCACCATCAGCATCTCCATCAGGTCCTGCAGCAACTCCGAGAACATCGGCTGTTTGCCAAGTTGGAGAAGTGCCAGTTCTACCGGGTGACCATCGATTTCCTGGGTCACCGCATTTCTCCTGAGGGCATCGCCATGGAGCCGAGTAAGGTTGAGTTTTTGCAGAGTTGGCAACCCCCGCGTCGCGTGAAGGATGTTCAGCGACTTCTTGGATTTGCCAACTATTACCGAACTTTCATCCCTGGGTTTGCTGCCTTGACAGCCCCCCTCACCCGGCTCCTGCAGAAGAAGACTCGGTTCCAGTGGAACGCACCAGAACAACAGGCTTTCCAGGCTTTGAAGGAAGCCTTCATGAAGGAGCCCATCTTGAAGCATCCTGACCCGCAACGGCCGTTTGTCGTGGAGGCGGACGCCTCCGACATTGCCATTGGGGCAGTGTTACTCCAGGCAACGACGCCCAGCGGTACCCTTTTCCCTTGCGCGTATCATTCACGAAAACTGAACCCTTCGGAGCGCAATTATACCATCTGGGAGAAGGAGCTGCTGGCCATCAAAGCGGCGTTCGAGGCCTGGAGGCATCATCTGGAGGGAGCGCGGCATCAAATCGAGGTCCGGACGGACCATAAGAATCTGGAAAGCCTGCAGACCGCTCGGAATTTGAACCAACGCCAGATCCGGTGGCCTCTTTTCTTTGCGAGGTTTGACTTCCGGGTTCGGTACATACCAAGCGGGCACAATCAAAGAGCGGATGCTCTGTCCAGGAACCCCGAATATTCCCGAGCGGAAGACAAGCTTCTGCCCAGGACAGTGATCCCCGTCGAGTCTTTTGCTGCGGTACGGGAGCCGGTTGATATACGGGCTCGGATCCGGGAGGCACAGCAGCAGGAGGTGTGGTTGGCTCAGCGGAAGGAGGAGGTGGGGCCAGATTCTCCTTGGACAGTCACGGATGGACTCTTGTATTACAGTGACCGGCTCTATGTTCCGGGAGGGCCACTCAGGGGACTCATCCTCAGCCAGTGTCACGATAACCCGGCGGCGGGGCATTTTGGCCTGTTCAAGACCCTGAACCTGGTCTCCCGTACCTTCTGGTGGCCCCGAGTCCGACACGACGTCCAGTCCTATGTCACCTCCTGCATCCCATGCAGGCAGGCCAAGTCAGCGACAGGGGCCCCGCCTGGATTACTGCAGCCCTTGCCAACACCCAAAAGACCCTGGGGGGCTGTGTCCATGGACTTTCTGACGGATTTACCCCCATCCTCTGGTTTCACGACAGTGTATGTGGTGGTGGACATGCTGACCAAGATGGCGCACTTCATCCCCTGTCACGGCTTACCGTCAGCCCGCGCCACTAGTCGTATGTTCATTCAGCAGGTGTATCGGCTGCACGGCCTCCCTGATAGAGTCGTCTCCGATAGGGGGCCCAGTTTACAGCCCGCTTCTGGCAGGAGTTGATGCAGGCGTTGGATATCAAGATTTGCCTCTCGTCCGCGCATCATCCTCAAACTGACGGGGGAACCGAGAAGGTCATCGGTATCCTGGAACAATATCTGCGCTGCTACGTCAATCTGCAGCAGAACAATTGGGTGGACTATCTGGCCATAGCTGAGTTTGCATTTAACAATTCGCAGCACACCTCCACACAGATGACACCGTTCTTGGCCAATGTGGGTTATCACGCCCGGTTTTTCCCCCTTTCTCCCGTGGACTCACTGGAGCCGGCAGCGAACGACTTCATGGCAGAGTTACAGGCGATCCATCGATTGGTGCGACGTCAGTTGGAGAAGGCCAAGGCCGATTACAAAAGGTTTGCTGATTGGTCAAGACGGGATACGCCTCCACTATCGGTGGGGGATCGGGTCTGGTTGTCCACCAGGAACCTACCGTCAACACGGCCGGTGAGAAAGTTAGATCACCGGTATTTAGGACCGTTCCCAGTCGAGGCTGTCATCAATCCGGTCGCCTATCGCTTAACTCTGCCACGTTCCCTGCGCGTGCACCCAGTCTTTCATCGGTCTCTGTTGGTCCCCGAGCACCCGGCTTGTCCACTCCGCCGAGCGGAACCTCCCCCATCAGGACCTCGTGATGGAGGCAGCACCCCCGAGTACGAGGTCGCCAGCATCAGGGATTCCCGTTGGCTGAAAGGTCGTTTCCAGTACCTGATCGAGTGGAAAGGTTACGGACCAGAGGACTTCACCTGGGAAGACGCGACCGCCGTTCATGCCCCTGCGTTGGTGACTGCTTTTCATGAACAATTCCCATCCCGACCGCATCTGGATCGGCAGCCCCGGGGGAAGGGCCCTGCGGTGCGGGATAGTGTTGTGATTCAGGGTCAGCCTGTGGGTTCGGCAGCTGGGTCGGATGACTCGGATGACTCAGACGAGGGGGAGGAGGGGGGTGTTGAAGAAGAACTTGCTGATGATGGCTTGGAGGCTCCGCAGAGCCCCCAGCCAGGCCCCTCTTACTTGGTGGAGACCCAGCTGTGTGAGCCCGACAGTGTGGATGAAGATGACCCACAGCTGGCCCTGTTCAAGGACGCCCGACGCAGGAGGCAGTCAAGTAGGAGCAAGCAGAGAAAGGCTGTGGGACTTCTCGGAAGGAGGCAAAGAGAGGCCACGCCCTGAACTCTTATAAAGGGAGTGTTTGGGGAAGGGCTGGTTTGCTGAAAGCAACCGCTCCGATAGAGGATCAAAGCTCCGGTATCTTGTTTCATGTTTTGTTGTTTGTTTGTGCAATAAATTTGGCAGACGTATTCCAGCCTCTGCCGTTTGTACAGGGGTTGCCTTTCTGCAAGGCCGGTAGCAGGCTGGTACAGAACAGTACCTTGCTCAATAGTAGTAACTGTGAGAGGGATCTCGGAGTCTTAGTAGACAATCACTTCAATATGAGCCAGCAGTGTGCTGCAGCTGCCAAAAAAGCCAACACAGTGCTAGGCTGCATTAACAGAGGGATAGAATCAAGATCAAGTGAAGTACTAATACCACTTTACAATGCTTTGGTAAGGCCACACCTGGAATACTGCATCCAGTTTTGGTCACCTCGATGTAAAAAAGATGTCGAGACTCTAGAAAGAGTACAGAGAAGAGCAACAAAGATGATTAGGGGGCTGGAGGCTAAAACATATAGGGAACGGTTGCTGGAATTGGGTATGTGTAGTTTAATGAAGAGAAGGGTGAGGGGTGACATGATAGCAGTGTTCCAATATCTCAGGGGCTACCACAAAGAAGAGGGAGTCAAGCTATTCTCCAAAGCACCTGAAAGCAGGACAAGAAGCAATGGATGGAAACTAGTCAAGGAGAGAAGCAACCTAGAACTAAGGAGAAACTTCCTGACAGTTACAACAATTAACCAGTGGAACAACCTGCCTCCAGAGGTGGTGAATGCTCCAACACTGGAGGTTTTTAAGAAGAGACTGGACAGCCATTTGCCTGAAATGGTATAAGGTTTCCTGCCGTAGCAGGGGGTTGGACTAGATGATCTCCAAGGTCCCTTCCAACTTTATTATTATTATTATTATTATTATTATTATTATTATTATTATTATTATTATTATTATTATTATTATTATTATTATTATTATTATTATTATTATTATTATTATTAATTTATTTTTTAAAAAACAAGTTTTATTGGTTTTCCAGTTTAAGATCTGTGTATTTAGTAAGCATCATGGTAACTGGGTAATCAAAAATTCAGTAACAGAGTTTTCAGTACATAATTCAGGCTACATTATCAAAACATCCTTCTCTATTTTCCTTAGCATTTAATACAATATGTTTAAACTAATAAATTTCTAAGAATAGCATGGTCAGTTAAAAGATTTATCAGTCCAATTTCAATGAAATATATCCATGTCCATGTTATTAAATTTTACCTAATTTTAATTTTAATTATAGTATTCAAATTTAGCCTTTAACATCCCAGATAGTATTCACAACCAAATTTCCCTTATTTCATTATACCAAAAACTGTAACATCTAACATACACACAAAAGCTGAATGGCTAAGCTCTACCTGATAAACATTGTCTATTTTACATCCTAATATATCACACGTTACTGATAGGGCAACCTATATTTATCAATTTACATCTACTTATACATAACCAAATTCTGTTTTAAATTTTTGTTAACTCTTAAACATCTCAAACATCTTTTAACATCAAATATAGGATCCATAAGCCACATTTCCTTTATATGAGTATACAAATTATAATGTCTAAAATAGGTCTAATAGATAGATAAACACATTCTAGTTCTATCTCATAAATGTTTTATATTTTGGATCCTAATATATCACTGATTACTAAAGGAGTAGCCTTTAATGATTCTCTAAGAACTCATTTTTTAAATCTAACTCTAGCTTTCTTTCTTTGCCAATCAGATTTCCAGACCAAAACCTTTAGATTGCCAGATAGGTCTCCCTTCGCTCCAATATATGTTATTTGAATTGAAGGAGGCCCTCTAACCTTCAATAATCCACAAAAGCTAAACCATTTATAATTGTTGTGTTGTTGCCCTGTTAATTCCAATGTCTGTATTTGCTCTAATGTCTTTATTTTCAGTTTGGTCTGGATTCTTCTTCCATCTGAGTTCATTTGCTTTAAGTAGAGAATCTTATCCAGTTTTGTAGCTAGTGCTTGGCTATCCAAGATTTCAAGAAGCTGTCTTTGTTGATCTTCCGCATCCTCTATGTTGGCATTACTATCTTGTGAGTGGTGTTATGGAGTTATGGCCTCTTTAGATGAAGTCAAGACTCGAGTGTTAAATTTTTTCATAGTTTGTTGTTGATCCTTAGGTTTTTATCTTTAGCTGATGCCAAGGACAGTTCCAAAGTATAAACAAGTTTATTTGCCAAATAATGTTCACTTGAAGTATCAGGCTTGGCCACAAGATGTCCCCAGATGCTGCCATTAAAGAGGGTGGGGAAAAAAATCTCTTCCCTCTCTCCTCACTGGGGGAAACAATTCAAGAAGCTTTTAACAGGAAGAGGTAAACAGTTAGGATACAAAGAAGGCAGGTCTCACCCACTTTTTCCACTGTGCTTTCGAATGTTTGCTTGTGAGTTTGGCTTTGGCAGGAAAAGCTAGAATGATGGGCCATGGGAGTGGATTATGGATTATAGAAACAAAATGTTAATGAATTTTCTTTACAAGTGTAAACCCAGCAAATACACTGTTTACCAACTATTAAGTGATTTATGTTTTAAAAAATCAATAAAATATATGGGGGGGAAAGAGAAGCAAAATATCTTCAAGGAAAAAAACAAACAAGAAAGGCCAGTTGCCTTTTGCAAAGCACCTTTGGGACAACCCTGACCCAGATGACTGAGAAACTCCATAGACATTTACCAGAGCTGATGCATCTCCATATCTTTGTGTCAGGAAGTGCAAATGGTTGTTATTCCTAAGTTACAGAAAGGATATGTTTTTTCCAAAAGAGACCCGTCGACCTGTTCAAAGTTAATGGGGTTGGTCAGCCATTTAACTTTGATTCCGACCTCCGCCACCACGGCTTTGCTGATCAGGCAACAGATACATCTGGAATCGATCAAGGCCTTGTATTCCACCCGCTGGCCTGTTTGGGGACTCGATCGGTAGTGCAAAGGGCCATATGGGCTCACTTACCATGGGATCGTCCACCGACTCATCCTCGCTCTCGGACTCCACCAGTCGGCTTCTGGTAACTGTCGGTGTCTCTTCTTTCTCCTGGATTTTCTGCCGGGGTGTGATCCCCTCCATTTGTTTGGCCACCCTTGATCTCTCTGGTCCCTTCTTAGGTGTTGGTGCAGGCCCACCCCTCTGTGGGGCAGGTAAGGGTCCCCACAGAGCAGGAACGGGGTATTCTGCTGCTCGATGACCGGGCCATTCACACCAGAAACACCTAAATGACATCCAGGAAGGGAGCCCAGAGGAGCCCTTACCGGGGACCGGGATTTTGCATCCTTCGTCCCTTGGCTTCTCCCTACAGGACATGGCCTGTTCCTCTCCTTTGGCTCGGAATTCACGCAGCCCTGCATCGAGGTTCACACCACACGATACCACTCCTGAAACCTACCTGGGACCCTCCTGACAATGCACGCTTGGCGTAGGTCTCAGTCTAGGCCCACTTGGAACTGATGAATCAACAACCGTTCCAGCCAGGATCGCAATCTACTGGTGGCTCTTCTAAATTCTCGTACATACTCTGCTGCAGGCCGGCCCTGTTTTATTGTCAGAAGCTCTGCCTCGGCCCACTGGACCCTCAAGACATCCTCGAATCGGGACCTCAGTGCGTCTAGGAACAGACCAGCATCAGCCAATTCCCTGGCATGTTTGGTGTACAGGTCAGTCACCCAGTCTGCTGCTTCACCCTGCAATCCCCCCATCAGAGCCACCACCATGGCCCACTGAGATGGGTAGAGACTAGCATACCAATCCAGATGGTTCACAGCTTGGCTCAGAAAAATTGCCAAGCAGTCTGGATTCCCGTCGAATGTGTTTGGAAATGGCGGGGGACCCCAGGCCATCCCTGGACCCCATGGAGCTCCAATCATCCCAGGGCCTGTATTAGTTTGAGAGTTGTACTAATGATATTTGTATGTAATTGAATTATTATAATCCAGTTGCTATGCTGCTTTTCAAATATGTAATTGTAATATTAGAAAATCAATAAAATTTTTCAATTTTTTTTTTCAAATTTACATAAATCATTATATGGCGTGTTGTGTAGCCGGTTCAAGCAGGCATTGAGCGAGATGGAATGTTCAAAACAGCAACATGCTTTTTTATTATTATTTATTTATTTATTTATAAATATTTAACAACAACAACAACATATCTACAGAGGTCATGATTCAATGATACACAATTCTAATATAGTGCATTATGCACACAAATAAAAATATAGGTTTAAGTAGAATATCAGCATATAAATATATTCTATCTATCATCTATCTATCTATCTATGTATTTATCTATCTACATGTCATATATATGAACATATTTTTTTAACAACTACATATTCAATTTTATTTTCCCATTTCTTACACAAACAAGTCCACAAATATATCGCCATACATAAATACATACATGTAAGTTTGGGTGCTGCTCGTCCATTTCCCCTTTCACTGCATCCACCCTACTTCTCTCTCTTCCCTCTTCTCTACTTTCTTTCTCCCTTTCTCCTTTCTTTCCTACTTCCCTCTTCTTCCTCTCCTCTCCTCTTTCCCTCACCACTCCCCTCCCATTTCTCCCCTCTTCTCCTCCTCTTTCCCTCCAACCTTCCTACTTCTTTATTGACGATCAGAATAGCATAGAAGCAACAAGGGAGCTGCTGCACAGCTATTTATATGGTTGGCCAATAGGCAGCGACCAATAGGTTTGAAGCATAGGTTTCCCGCCCAAAGACCTACTTAGCTGGCTGGAGACAATCAGTCTGGGCCGGCTAGCAACCGTTACAACATAAACGTGAACTAGGACTTAGCAATTGAATGCAAGCAATTAGCAAGCAGTGCAACAAGAGCAAACACTTACAACATATACAAAAGGCCAATACATTACATTGGATATATGTGGAGAACGTGTGTCTGTGTGTGTTTGTGTGAGAGAGGGAGAGGGAGGGAGATGTCCATTGGTCTCTCTTAGGATACAAAAAAATATGCAATTTTCATTATAATGCAAATTTAACTCAGTTGAAATCTCTGAACTGGTAAACAGTTCATACCCTCAGGGCCCCAGGATGAGGAACAAAGTGAGGTCTTCAAGGACTTACAAAAGACTAACAAGACAGGGTGGGCCTTGATCCTGACTATATGACCAACTATTAGAAAAAGAATATGTACCTAATTTTTTTTTTATTGAAAAGTTTTAACATACAATTTTTCCCTTAGAAAATCCCCCCTCCCCCACCCTTCTCCCTCCCCCCCTTCCTCCCCCCCCTCCCCCCCTCCCCCCCGACTTCCCAGAGCTAAATACAAGGTATGTATAAAAAAAAACAATCATAAACAACCATATACTAACAACCATAAACTCTAAAATCTATCACTCTCTAGCTTATATAGGATAAAACAAACCTTAGTAATATTAAATATATATTAAAAAAAAACTAATATAGAAAAAGAAACAAAGAAAGAAGCCTTATTCAAATATAAAACTTCTTAACCCTATACTTATTCTGGATAAACTCAAACCATTCTCTCCCTTCCATAATATAGCGTTCCTGCAAGTAATCTTGCAAATAGGCCGAAATCTTCGCCATTTCAACCAAGTCGGAAACCTCTAAAGCCCACTCTTCTATGGTCGGCAGTTCCTCTTTCCAGTACTAACCTATCAAAAGTCTTGCTGCCGTAATTAAATTCAACATCAACTTAGTGTCCACAACTGTAGCATCTGTAATTATTCCCAACAAAAAAAGTTGCAGACAAAACTTTATCCTCTGTTTAAAAATCTTCTGCATGTTCCACCAGACTTTTATCCAAAAGGCCTTAACCTTTTTACAAGTCCACCATATGTGAAAATATGTTGCGTCTTCATCACCGCACCTCCAACATTTAGGCTAATGATTCAGATACATACTTAGCTTTTTAAAATCTAAATACCATCTATAAAACATTTTGTAAAAATTCTCTCTTAGATTTCAAACTTGTTTAAATTTTACATTCCTCACCCAAATCTTTTCCCACCTCCCCCTACTTGGCTGTAAGTACGTTGTGAAAGTTCCATAGACTTCTGCTGTTCTTGTTCTTTTATCTTTTTTGATCGTTTTAAAGCAGCACGCGTCACCCTCTGTTCTCTGGGAACATCCAAAGGTGTTATAACTTGATCTCCTCCAGCACCATTCTCCTCTGTCTGTCCATCTTCAGCCTCTTGATGTTCTCCTTCTCCAGATCCCTTTGCAGCTTCCAGAAGTGTTAATGGGGTTGCTTTTAAAACATTATTGTAAAAATCACGCGCTTGCATCACAGTAACCAGACGGTACCTTTTACCTTCATGCATCACCATCAACCCAGCTGGGATCTCCCATCTGAACCTTATATCTCGTTGCTTGAGCTCTTGCACAAGAAATGTAAAATCCTTCCTTCTCCTTAAAATCTTTGGAGGAATTTCTTTTAGAACCAGAACTTCTTGATCAGCAATCACGACTTTAGTATCATAGGCAGCTTGTATAACTTCATCTCTAATTTCCCTTTTTGCAAAATAAACCACCACATCTCTAGGCAACTTTCTCTGTCTAGCAATCCATGAATTCACACGAAACACTTTATCCATGCCTCCTTTTATTTCGGATGCTGGCTGATTCAATACCACTTCAAGAGCCTCAGAAACCAGCTGCTTTAGATCTTCCTTAATATTCTCCTTTAAACCTCTGATTCTAATGGCAAACTGCATCTGGAAATATTGAGCAAGACTCAATTCTCTATCCATTTTATCTCTTAAATCTTCATTCTCCAGTACTTTTGCTTCTAATATGGCATTCTTTTGAGTCAAATCTTCCACTTTTTCATCCAAATCATCCACACATTCAGCCACTTTATACACTGAAGACAAAATGTCTACCTTCATCACCCTGAACTTCTGTTCCATCCTCTCCTCCATTCTCTCCTCCAACTTCTTCAATTTCTCCTCCATCTGTGCAAATTTATCACCAATTGATTGATTAATTGATTCCAAAAGTACCTGGGCATGTTTATCCAAAGCATCTCGTAAATCCTTCGGTGTCAATACATCAGGAGGGTGCAACGCCTGTAATGATGATTGTTGCACCGGAGAAGATCCACCACTCCGAAGAGTTTTAGGGGGAGGTTTAGCCGCCATCTTTAACTTTCAATTGTGACGCACTTTCACTTAAAGTTTAAAAAAGTCCATCAAGCTCGAGAGTAAAATAAAATAATCCTCTTCACCTTTTCCTCTTGTACCGCTCTGCCTGCTCCTTTTAATCCATAGTCCTTCCTTCAGGCAGGGGTGGTCGCAGACGCCTGGCTCTGCTCCATGAAATCAGGAGCAGAGGCGCTGGCCAGCTGGGAGCGACCCAGGCTACGGGGGAGTTCGATCCTTCAGCCGCCCAAGCTGCAAGCTCAGGCGGCCCCGGAGAACTCGACCCCTACCTGGGGCCTCACCCCCTCCTCTTCTCCCGAGGAGGGGGCTTCAAATTCGCCCGAACAGCTGATCGGCGCTGTTTCGGGCGAAAATCACTCAGCTGAGCCGCGGGCAGCCCGGGAAGGCTGTCTCCGGCGCCGCACAGCCACCAGAAGTCTCAGAATATGTACCTAATTTTTGTAGGCCGTTGCTATAACCAATCAATATTAAATGGTTCTTGAACTTTTCATTTATTTCAATTGCTGAAAAAGCCATTTTTTGTTTGCCAGTCTTTAAGCAATGCTTAAAATAAATATGTCTGTGTGCTTCTGGTTAATGCTTAAGTGAGTATTAAGCTTAAGCATAGTTCTGGTTAATGCTTAAGCGAGTATTTTCACACCACTCTGCAATCTGATGTGCATAAATAGCAGAAGAAAAAGGACAAGAGACCTAACTGAATGAATGAAAATTCTCCATATATACAGTGAGTAATCTCATGGAGTAGAGGTGTGACTTTAAAGTCACTGTGTAATGTTTATTTATCTTTTCATGTAGTTTGTAAAATGTATACATTTGAAGAGACTTCTAATGTTAGAGGCGTGATAATGATGCTTTTAGTTTGTATTCCTATATTTATAATTATATAAAAGAGCATTTAAATAGCTTATATCATTTAACCTACAGTAAACATTTGTGCATTACCTGAAAAGAAGATACTTACAAAGAAGCAGGAAAAAGAGCAAATAGATTTCAAATTTGCAGACTTCAAGTTTGCCCATGCAGCCGTCATGGACACTTGGAAGACAAGCTCCATCTTCTTCATCCAGTTTCACATCACTGGGGGACCCTGAAAAGGGTCGAAAGTCGCCCGGTAGGGGTGGCCAGCAAGGAGGGACCCTCACTGGATCGTGGGAAAGTGGTAGTCCTCCAGTTAGAGCCAGTGAAACTCTCCAAACCAGCAGACGAAATACTGGCTGTAGAATTATGGCTCGTCACTAGGCTGCAAACAGCCTAAGTCACACTTACCACCAGGCAACTTTAAAGCAGCATGGAAGAGATGGGGTGAAATTTACCTCTCTTAAATCCTAATTATTTTTTGTACCTGCATAAGCTGTTAAGTATTCCCTGTGGAGAGGGAAGGGAGAGTTTAGCCCTCCCTCCAGAAACAGCAGCGACTGACTACTCAGGGGAGTTTAAAACATTGAAAAAATTAACTGGATCCCAACCGGAATTTTATTTCCTAAGATTTGTGGACTAAAAGATTCTGTATTTTTTACTCTTTACTTTCTATTTTTACTGAATATCTGTGAGAGAGTGAGAGGGAGGGAATGAGAGATCTCCACTGGTCTCTCTTAGGATACAAAAAATATGCAATTTTCATTATAATGCAAATTTAACTCATTTGAAATCTCTGAACTGGTATATATAGAGGAATGCAGCTTACTTAATTATTTACGTGGGAAAGTAGCAGTGGAAATAAGTATTTTTAGTACATTTTACATGATATGTCTACATTAAAAACAAAGAAGTGTAGAACTTTATATATTAATTGTTAATAAAGAGTAGAACAGATGCAGTTACATATTAAAAATTCATATAAAACATATAATTATAGTTAAGAAGACAAGAGAGGGAAACTATTTTCATTTGGCAAAATATAGATACTGTTATGTATTTATGTGTTTGGGTTAATACGTTCTCTAGTTATGAGGTAAACCGGCCGGAATACACGGCAGCTTTGACAGCTGTCAAAGCTGCCTTAGCTTCGCGCAGGCGCAGCAGTCTGACAACTGTCAACTGTCAAACTGCGGCGACTGAGCAAGCGCGGCTAATGTTGCAGCTCCGGCTGTCTAAACCAGCCGCCGCGGATTGAACCTCGCAATCCGCGGGAAACCGGCAAGTTTCTGATTGGTCCCCAGCGTGCCAGCTGGAGTATAAATAGCGGCGCAGAAAACCTGTCAAGCGCCCGGTTCCACACTACAATAAACTGGTTGTTCTTGAGCCTGCTGTCTTGCCTATTCCTTGCTGAAGATAAAGCACTGGCGATGAAGGTGAGATTCCTGCTACGCTAAGCTGAAGTCACTAGCCGTGGAAAGAGAATCTCTTCTACGGTTCAGAGCTAGTCATGGCTGAAGTCACTGAGCCGGAAGTTTCACTTCCCTTAAAACGCTGCATAGCAGTTCCCTTCATCAAGACAGCATGGCTAACCTCGGGCATATCCGCGAGTTCGATATCCGGCACCCAGAATGTTGGGAATCACACTGGGGCCAGGTTGAAGGATTCCTGCTCGTCAACAAAATCGCGGACGATCGGTCCAAGGCAGCGGCACTCCTTTGCCTTAAGCGGGCCAGCCATTTACGACGTGGCCGTCGGACTGTTCAGCCCAGATCCCATCGCCTCAGTTTCCTACGCAAAACTCACGGAAGGGCTCAGTAAGCATTTTATGCCCGCAAAATCGGAACTCTTCTGGCGCGTAAACTTCACATGGTGATGCCAACTTCTGGGCGAGTCCGCCACAGATTTCATAGCAGGGGTCAGGCATGCCGCAAGGAGGTGCTGATTCCCTGACCTGGAAGACCGCATCCGTGACCAGGTGGTCATCGGACTCAAAGACAAACGACTTCGGAAGAAGCTAGTCACAAAGCCATCCTTAAACCTAACCGAGGCCTCCAGGGAAATCTTGGCTTATGAAGAAAGCCACCAAGAATCAACCGGCCAACCAGGCAACGGGCCATTCGGGTCCGTACATCAAGAGGACTTAACCCTCAGCAACAACGGGGAAAACGACATCCTAACAGATGTGGACGCGGTCCAACGGAGGTTCGAAAGGCTCCAAACCCGCCGTGACAGCTGCGGAGGACTGCCTAGCAACCAAGCAACCGGCAAAAATTCCAACTTCCCGAGGGGCAATTCCCAAGGAAAACCGACGAGATGCGCCAGCTGTGGGGGAAGTCACCCCAGGGCCACCTGCCGTTTCCATAGTGCCAAATGCCACGGCTGTGGCAAAACCAGACACCTCAAAGCCGTTTGCAGAAGCCAGAAGCCAGAACCCGGAGAACCTGCACGAACTAGAAGTGACGTCCGCAGGTATGAGACCTTCCTCAGCCGACAGAGTTAAGCCCCCCGGGTCACTAGTGCAGACCATAGCCAGAAACGAGGGGTCACAGGCGGTCCATCTAATTTTAAAACCTAAGATTAGAATCTTAGTACAGCTTCAGAGGGTCCCATGTGAAATGGAGGTAGACTCAGGGTTTTCGGTCTCCCTCATTTCGTTTAAAACCTTCCGTGAGATTTGCCCCTCAGCAAGCAGCAAATCCCCTTACGTCCTACCCAAGTGCACCTAGCCGATTTTCAAAAGGCACCCATCCCACTTAAGGGAAAGGCCAGAATCTGGGTAGAATTCAAAGAATTCAAGGGACCCTTAACAGTCCTGGTAACCCAGGGTCCCCGTACTAGCCTAATAGGCCTCGACTGGTTCGAGGCCTTGGAAATAGCCACCGCCACTGCCATGGACAAAATCACTAGCAGAATACTGGCCTGGGTCACCTCTGGCTGGCAATCCACATCCCCCGGGCCTGAATTCCAGCCTTACTTCTCAAGGAGACTAGAACTATCATCTCATAGGGGTTGCATTCTATGGGGAAATAGAGTCATTGTCCCTGACGTACACAGACCCAAGGTGCTTAACACTCTTCATGAGGGTCACCCGGGAACGGTAAAAATGAAGGCATTGGCCAGAAGCTATGTCTGGTGGCCCGGTATAGACAAAGATATAGAGTCACATGTGGCCAGATGCTACCCCTGCCAAGTGACCAGACCAGCACACTCGCACGCCCCAGTACACAAATGGGAAGCAACCAACAATCCATGGTCCTGAGTACACTTAGATTTCGCTGGACCCTTCCAAGGGCAGGTATTCCTAATTGCCGTAGATAGCCATTCCAAGTGGCTGGAGGTCGCGCCTGTCACTAGTATGACCACAGCAGCGACAATCCAAGTACTTAGAGGACTTTTCGCCACACACGGCCTTCCAGACGTATTAGTTTCAGATAATGGACCCCAGTTTACTTCCCGTGAATTTCAGACTTTCACAACGGACAACTCTATTAGGCACGTCACTTCGGCTCCCTTCCACCCCTCGACGAATGGCTTGGCTGAGGTTATGGTTAAGACAACGAAAGATGCACTATGGAAAATTATTGCGGGAAATTGGCACCGCAGGTTGGCCCAATACCTGCTGGCCCAGCATACCACCCCCTGCACAACAACAGGCAAGTCACCAGCTGAACTGCGTTGGGGGAGACGCCTGACTACAAGACTGGATAGACTGCACCCGGACAGGACATTGGCTGAACCAGAACAGCCCCTGCTTCAAAGAACTTTTCAGAAGGGGCAGCTCGTCTGGGCAAGAAACTATGGGGAGCGGCACAAATGGACTCCAGGGGTTATAACAGAACAAACCGGGCCATTATCATATACGGTGGACACTGACGACAATAACCGTTTGCGCCGCCACATCAACCAATTACGGCAACGCTGTGCGCAAAACGTAGGGGGAAGGGACAGCAGGTCAATTTTAAGACCTAACTTCAACCCCGGAACTAACAACAACCCCATAGCTGCACCGCCCAACACAACCAACAACGAACTCCCAGAATCAGACCCCACGCAAGCATCCGCACATCCAGATCCAAGAGGAACAGAAGCGAATGCAGCAACACCCCCCCGTCCTTCCGAGAGAGCCAAGAAACACCCAGCCTACTTAAAAGATTACGAATGGGGGCTTAAGAAATAACACAGGGATTGGGGTGGTTATCCCACCTGTTCAGGGTTGGGGTAAGGGGTGTTATGTATTTATGTGTTTGGGTTAATACATTCTCTAGTTATGAGGTAAACCGGCCGGAATACACGGCAGCTTTGACAGCTGTCAAAGCTGCCTTAGCTTCGCGCAGGCGCAGCAGTCTGACAGCTGTCAACTGTCAAACTGCAGCGACTGAGCAAGCGCGGCTAATGTTGCAGCTCCGGCTGTCTAAACCAGCCGCCGCGGATTGGACCTCGCAATCCGCAGGAAACTGGCAAGTTTCTGATTGGCCCCCAGCGTGCCAGCTGGAGAATAAATAGCGGCGCAGAAAACCTGTCAAGCACCCGGTTCCGCACTACAATAAACTGGTTGTTCTTGAGCCTGCTGTCTTGCCTATTCCTTGCTGAAGATAAAGCAGATACAGAGTCTAAAGCAGGGGTGGGCAACTCTGGCAACTTAATGACCTGTGGACTTCAACTCCCATAATTCCTGAGCCAGCATACCTATGCATACCTATGCCGGCTCAGGAGTTATGGGACTGGATGGCCACAGGTCATAAACATGCCATAGTTGCCCACCTCTGGTCTAAAGTACTCTGCAATGCTGAATTTGAAGTGAGAGGCAGGTGACAATGGCAGGGTTTTTTTGGCTTCCTCAGAGGGAACCAGTACTAAAATGATCCCCGTTCCTATTCCAGCCTGCATTAAACCTTTGCATGAGCTGAGATAAACTTCTAGTCCTAGCAATTCATAAAAAACAAGGCAGCTTTTTTGCAAGGCTGGAAGTTGACTTTAGGAACAGTATAAGATTTTCTTTCCAAGCCAAGTTCTCCCCTTTTTATTTTTGCATTACCTATCTCCAAACTGGGGGAAATGACTCTTTTGATTTTTCAGCAATCACATGCTAAATTTTGGAGAAAGCCCCAAAGGCTACAAAATAAAAGGGAGGGATCAGGGGTGAGACAGAGTTTCACAGGTAAGATACAGAAAGGTAATAAGGGAGAACAGTTTTGCATAGAGAATGGCAATTGTATAGGCCCTTTCGTTTGGAGTGAAAACTCAGGCTTTCTCTCTCATCACCCATTTGTAAGTTACATAAGTGAGCCAAATAGAGTGTGGATTCACTCACAAAGCCTGCGTGCCCATATGAAGCATTCCCCCAAAAAGGGCAGAGCTTTATCCAGGTGGCCAACTGCCATTTCTCTTGCATTGAATATGTGTTTTGATCCCTGCTAATTTATTCTCATTGATCGAAAGGGTGCTTTCCCCCTAACTGTAATTATCCTGCTTAGGATTAATTTTTTTTAAAAAAACTTGAATAATCTTGCACTTTTAAAGAATCCCATTAAAAGAAAAAGAAATGGGGTATTTTCTTAAAAAAACAACAACAATCAGAGATACAATAGCAGGTTGTTAAAATTCTATTTGTCACCAAAATCTGCGGCAATATCAATAAATTTGGTCCTATGGTACTGAGCGTGCCATATTTTATTGGTAATGAATCTTATGATGATTAAATATAAGGTATAAATTTTATTACCAGTAGAAGTTTTAAAAAAATGAATGACAGAATTTTAAAAACTCCGCCCAATCTACACTATTACAACAACCTCACATTGATCAAGAAAGATACTGATTAAAGGAAAAAGATTAAAGTGAAAATTGAGAAAACAGATGACGGGATTTACCAGAGAGAATATATAAAAAAGAAACATTTGTTTGAATATGTTTAAAGAAATAGAAAAGATTCTGAATACATATGTCATTCTAAGAGGGATGAATTCCTTAAATAATACTGTATGCTTTTTCCCCCTTTTTTATTTTATTTCTTGATATAAGTAATATAAAACTTTTGAAATGGCTTAGATGAAGGAAATGTTTTAGATAATTAAATGTGTTTGAATTTGGGGAAACTATAATGTATAAAAAAGAAAAAAATGTTTTGAATAAGAGTTAAAGGATTAGATGACTAGACACATTAATTGGAATATTTAAAGATTAAATATATTTTTAACTATGGCTAAAAAGAATAAGAAATTTTGGGAATGAATATATATTAGCTTAGGAGGAATATATATTTTAAGGAGTATTTTACTTTTTATGTTTCTTTACTCTTGCTCTCTTTTCCTTCTGTTTTCTGTTTTTATCTATTCTTTAAGAAATGTAAAAGTGTTGAGATGGTTTATATGGGAAAAATGGATTTAAATCTTTAAATGTAATTAACTGTTGAGAAAATCTTAACCAGCAAGAATACTTTAAAGAATACTTTATGGGAGAAACAAATCTAAATAAGGACTGTAACAGGATATAAGATGAGGCAACCGGAATGATTTATATCCTGTAACAGGATATAAAATGAGGCAACTGGAATGATTAGGTAGAAAAGAAATATTATATTGATGTGATCATTATTTCTAGGAATATTGGGAAAATCATATATATAACTGTTATTTATCAAAATAATAAGAAATGTATTAATTCAAGGTTTGCAAAGAAGACACTTTGGGGAAAAGGGGAAATCAACTAGATGTACTATGTGGATTATGGATTATAGAAACCAATTGTTAATGATTTTTCTTTACAAGTGTAAACCCAGCAAATACACTGTTTACCAACTATTAAGTGATTTATATTTTTAAAAATCAATAAAATATATGGGGGAAAAAGAGAAGCAAAATACCTTCAAGGAAAAAAACAAACAAGAAAGGCCAGTTGCCTTTTGCAACGCACCTTTGGGACAACCCTGACCCGGATGACTGAGAAACTCCACAGACATTTACCAGAGCTGATGCATCTCCCTATCATTGTGTCAGGAAGTGCAAATGGTTGTTATTCCTAAGTTACAGAAAGGATATGTTTTTTCCAGAATTCACATGGATTATTTATATATTTGAATGCTGGATGTTATCAATATATATGATGGCCTTCTTCACGTTTATTCCTCTTAAAACTAGCTAGGTATATATTGTACTGCAGATAGCTCAAAAATGTACCCAAAATGGTCATGACCACAACATGACATGGGTTTGAAATAAGTAGAGCATAAACCTATATTACCATATTCTTGACTTGAAAAAAATAACAATTTATCACCAATATTTTTTCATGCTGGCTTTCAGCTAGAAACCAAAATACTGCAACTCTGTAACAAAAAGGTATTTTACAAACACAGTTTATGATAAAATAAAATCTCTCTTCTTTATCACTATTTTCCTTTCCAGAACAAATTATCAGCAGGATGAACAGAATCATTCATCTGTGCTTGGCCTTGATAGTGTTTTCTCTCGTCAGCCATGGCCACCACGATGTCAATCATCACCACGATCATGATGACCCTCAAGCTGCTTTCAAGATCCAGAGCAATATTGCTCATTTTGCAACTGAATTCTACAAAATATTGTCTGCAAGATCACAGGACAAGAATATTGTTTTCTCACCCTGCAGCATTTCTATGTTGCTTTCCATTCTGTCATTAGGGTCAAGTTCAAATACCAATGCACAGATTTTAAAGGGCCTTGGTTTTAACTTGACACACATTCAGGAAGATGAGATCCACCAGGCCTTTCATGATCTTCTCAATCAGCTCACACACTCAGAGAAGGATTTCAAGCTAGATGTTGGACAGGGCCTGTTTCTAAAGGAAGGCATAAAACCGTTGCAGACATTTTTAGACAAGATTAAGGAATTCTATGATGCAGAAATCCAAGCCACAAAGTTTCAGGAACCAAAAGAAGCTGAAAAACAGATCAATGATTATATAAAGAAAAAAACACATGGAAAAATTGTGGAACTAGTCAAGGATCTTGACCCAGAAACTGTCTTTGTTCTCACAAACTACATATTCTTTAAAGGTAACTTGCACAGAGAAAAGGGAAGATTCCATCACTAAAGGAAATATCCAAAGGTGCTATTGAGGCAGAGTAAAGCCTTTTGAGTTTGGTGAAAGAGGGGTGGAATTGCTCCAATTCAGAAAAAAAACCCCTAATTTCCAATCAATACAAAGTACATGCACTGAAAAACTAGCCCAGTACAGAAATTTAAGTATCTTATATAGCTCTCATGTAACTACTCCACTCCAGGGGGTTGTAGGAAACAGAAACTGTGTATTGTTTGTAACTAAATTACATGGTATTTCACTTATGTGGAACCATTTTAGGAATGGTGGTTCCAATTTTTTAAAAGCACCTAAGAGCCCTTTTACTCAAAGTGTCATAACTGATATTATGTCAGAATAGTGGCCATTATTCCAATTCTTCATAAAACTGGATTATAAATGCAACTAAAATGCACTCTTGTAGAATTTAAAAACAAACAAAGAAAGAAATGAATAGACTGTTCAAAAGAAGTCTGCTCGATATAAGATCATAGGCTGCACATCTCTCGGTGTGAACAGCCTATAGGTCTTTGCGGCTGTGCATATTTTAGAATGGGTGTTAAATCACCTTTGTTAAATCATCAACAAAAACTTAAATGAAATATATCATGGAAGAAGTTACACAGCCCTTTTCTTCTGACAGCAATGCTGGACCTCCATTGCTTCACTGTCTAACCAGCATTTGCTGCAGATGTGCAGAAATCATACCATCTTCATCCCATCTTTGCAAATGCTCGTCAGTGTAAGCAAATGAATGCAGAGCATCTTACTAATTAAATCATGCCATCTTTTTGCCTTCAGCAAAGATCACAGCATCTTCTGGGAGGTGAATCTAGTTCATCTTATGCAGGCATGATACTATTATTTAAATATCATTGTGGGTCTCTTTTGTTCTTTTTAGGCAACTGGAAGACTCCTTTCAACCCAGAGCTCACAAGGGAAGAGGACTTCTTTGTGGATCACAACACAGCTGTCAAAGTTCAAATGATGCACAGGACCGGTTGGTTTTACTTCTATTTTGATAGACAGCTGTCTTGCACAGTATTGCAGATAGACTACAACGGTACAGCTACCACATTTTTTGTTTTGCCTGATCCTAACAAAGAGAAGGAATTGGATGAGGCTCTGTCAATAAACACTCTGACGAAATGGGCAGAAAATGTACACAGGTAACCCTTATTTTACTGATCCTATATTTCTCCATATTTAATATAGTCCTAAAGATATCTAAACATACTTCAAGGTCTGGGCATTCTGTGCTATACTCTTCCTGAAGCTTTTTGAGGGTTGATTTTAAGCTAGAGACCAGCAACCTAGGGCTGTGCATGTCTCACTAGTGATTATGGTGCATCTCTTAGTATTGTCCCCTGTGTATGAGAGTGGAAGGTAGGGCAATATCTGTGACTGCAAGACGGTGAGTGTGACATCATGACAGAGACCCCTCCTCCTTTGTATTTGCATTTATAAAAAACTATGGGGCTTTGACACTGTGGTGACCATCTTGTAGATTTTGATCTTCCATGCAGCCACTGCAAATTAATTCCCTTTCTCAGATCAAATAGATCACCTGAACTGGATCAAAAGAAGAATCTGAATCAAATCAAGAGTTCCAATTATAGGTAGTACTCACTTATGGTTCATAATCTGGACCAGCAATTCTATTGTAAAGTGAAACATCAGACTGTTCCTGATTTGTAACATCACTTCATCAATTCCAACTAAGGCTCTTAATCTAATCAATTTATGACTGTGATTGTGATTGCAATTTCCTGCCAGCTTCCCCATTGACTTTTTTTTTTTGGAAGCTGCATGTGAAGGTTGCAAATGACAATCACACAATCACAGGATGATCACTATAAATCACTTTTTTTCTTCTTTTCCTCTTTGCTTGTTTAAGCAATCTTTCTACACTGTGATGGAGGGAGCGGGGTCACACAAGCTATCTCTTTAGGCCAGCATTCCCCAACTTCTCTGGCTTTGCAGACCAGTGGAGGAGGGAGAGGAGATGGTTCCACGTGAGTGGTGGGCAAGTGTATGCAGTTCCCACATGCCTTCTGTTCATACGAATAGAGCTGGATGCATGCACTTGCCCGACAGTTGCACAAGTGGAGCTGTGCACATGCGTGTGCTGGCCCACCACTTCCATGGCCCAGTTTTGAATGGGCCACAGTCTGGTACTGGGTCGCGGCCCATATTGGACACCCCTGCTTTAGGGAATCAGCAGACATGTCCTAATACAGAGAGCCCTTTTATAGCAACTACCTTAGACAGCCTCTATTTGGAAATACAACAGTAATAAACAGTGGTTAAAAAAATACTTTCTGACCAATGCACATATATCCAAATTTCTGTGCTTGACCACAAGGCACACCAGAATGAGTGTAACTTTTTGAGAGCAAAAATCAGTTGTTGTTGTTGTTAGTTGTGATGTCATGTCTGACCCATCATGACCTCATGGACAACGTTCCTCCAGGCCTTCCTGTCCTCTACCATTTTCTGGAGTCCATTTAGGCTCACACCTACTGCTTCAGTGATTCCATCCAGCCATCTCATTCTCTGTCGTCCTTTTCTTATCTTGCCCTCAACCTTTCCCAGCATTAGGCTCTTCTCCAGTGAGTCCTTCCTTCTCATTAGGTGGCCAACGTATTTGAGTTTCAACTTCAGGATCTGGCCTTCGAAAGAGCAGTCAGGGTTGATCACCTGTAGGACTGACAAGTTTGATCACCTTGCAGTCCAAGGGACTCGCAGGAGTCTTCTCCAGCACCACAGTTCAAAGGCCTCAATTCTTTGGCACTCAGCCTTTCTTATGGTCCAACTTTCAAAGCCATACATTGGAAAGACCATAGCCTTGACTATATGCACTTTTGTTGACAGGGTGATATCTCTGCTTTTCAATGTGCTGTCTAGATTTGACATGGCTTTTCTTCCCAGAAGCAAGCGTCTTTTAATCTCTTGGCTACAGTCCCTGTCTGCGGTGATCTTGGACCCCAGGAAAATAAATATGTCACTATCTCCATTTCTTCCCCATCTATTTGCCAGGAATTGAGAGGGCCAGATGCCATGATCTTGGTTTTCTTAATGTTTAGTTTCAACCCAACTTTTGCAATCTCTTCACTTGCAACAAGAGGCTCTTTAGTTCCTCTTCACTTTCTGCCATTAGAGTGGTATCATCTGCATATCTTAGGTTGTTGATATTTCTCCCAGCAATCTTAATTGCAACTTTTGATTCATCTAGCCCTGCCTTTCTCATGAAGTGCTCTGCATATAAGTTAAATAGGCAGGGCAACAGTATACAGCCTTGCCGGACTCCTTTCCCAATTTTGAACCAATCAGTGGTTCTGTGTCCAGTTCTCACTGTTGCTTCTTGACCTGCATATAGGTTTCTCAAGAGACAAATAAAATGGTCTGGTACTCCCATCTCTTTAAGAACTTGCCACAGTTTGTTGTGATCCACACAATCAAAGGCTTTAGCATAGTCAATGAAGCAGAAGTAGATGCTTTTCTGGAACTCTCTAGCTTTCTCCATGATCTCTAGTTCCTCTGCCTCTTCAAAATCCTGCCTGTACTTCTGGTAGTTGTCGATCCACAGTTAGAAATTCACAGTTAGTTAGAAATTCACAAAAGGTGATCATCTGACTCCAGGACAGTGTAACTGTCTTAAGCATCTGAATTTGTTGTTGTTGTTGATCATGTGACTATGGGGATGCTGCAATGGTCATATGTGGGGAAAACAGTTATAAATCACTTTTTTTCAGTGTAACTTCAAATGGTCACTAAACGAACTGCTGTAAGTTGAGGACTACCTGTATTAACTATTGGATGAAACTACTTCAAGCTTGTTAGAAGTAACTGATGTTGTTGTTGTTGTTGTTGTTGTTGTTAAATATTTGGTATTTTGTTTGTTTGACTTTGTTAAATCTTGATGTTTTAGTTTAGTTTTAAGCCACCTAAACTCATGTCTGGGTTCAGCAACCTATAAATTTATTCATTCAGTCAGTCAAGTCTGATATTCATTTTGACAACAACGCCTGTTGGTTCTACTCAAATATTTTAAACAGATTGATAATGGTTGTTAAGATAGGAACTAATATCAAGGATTTCTCTGTTAAAAGTCAAGCTTCCATTTGACAATGATGGCTTTGTTATGGGTGGTGTGTGTGTCTGTGTGTGTGTGTGTGTGTGTGTGTGTGTGTGTGTGTGTGTGTGTGTGTGTGTGAGAGAGAGAGAGAGAGAGAGAGAGAGAGAGAGAGAGAGAGAGAGAGAGAGAGAGAGAGAGAGAGAGAGAGAGAGACTGAGAGAGATTGTTTTACTGATTGTAGGGAATATTACAGAGTATACTTGTTAACTTTCTGATGTCTAGAATGAAAATGTCTTTCTGTCTTTCTGAAGGGGTACAGCAATGGTCTCCCTCCCCAAGTTTAATATTTCAGCCACATACAGCTTAAAGGAACCCCTCTCCCAGCTTGGTATTACTGAAATCTTTACTGATCATGCTGATCTCTCTGGAGTCACCGGGCAGCCTTTGAAATTGTCGAAAGTAAGTAAAACATTCATATTGATCATTTCAGACAGGATTTCAGCAAGATGAATGCATATTTCACAGCAGCAATGTCAAGGGGGGAGGGCTATTTGAAAAGTCTCACCCTTGCAAAAAAGAACTTTCCCTTCCAATTGTTCCTTTGTAAGCCAAATATGTGCATCAGATTATCTTTTTGGCATCAGTTCATGAATGTTCATCATTGTTGTTGTTGTTAGTGGCGAAGTTGTGTCCGACCCATCGCGACCCTATGGACAACGTTCCTCCAGGCCTTCCTGTCCTCTACCATCTTCTGGAGTCCATTTAAGCTCACGCCTACTGCTTCAGTGACTCCATCCAGCCACCTCATTCTCTGTCGTCCCCTTCTTCTATTGCCCTCAATCTTTCCCAGCATTAGGCTCTTCTCCAGTGAGTCCTTCCTTCTCATTAGGTGGCCAAAGTATTTGAGTTTTAGCTTCAGGATCTGGCCTTCTAAAGATCAGTCAGGGTTGATCTCCTCTAGGACTGACCGGTTTGATCGCCTTGCAGTCCAAGGGACTCGCAGGAGTCTTCTCCAGCACCATAGTTCAAAGGCTTCAATTCTTTGGCGCTCAGCCGTTCTTATGGTCCAACATTCACTGCCATACATTGCAACTGGGAAGACCATAGCCTTGACTATACGCACTTTTGTTGACAGGGTGATGTCTCTGCTTTTTAGTGTGCTGTCTAGATTTCCCATGGCTTTCCTCCCGAGGAGCAAGGGTCTTTTAATTTCTTGGCTACAGTCCCCATCTGCAGTGATCTTGGAGCCCAGGAAAATAAAATCTGTCACTACCTCCATTTCTTCCCCATCTATTTGCCAGGAATTGAGAGGGCCAGATGCCATGATCTTGGTTTTCTTAATGTTTAGTTTCAACCCAACTTTTGCACTCTCCTTCTTCACTCGCAACAAGAGGCTCTTTAGTTCCTCTTCATTTTCTGCCATTAGAGTGGTATCATCTGCATACCGCAGGTTGTTGATGTTTCTTCCGGCAATCTTAATTCCAACTTTTGATTCATCTAGCCCTGCCTTTCTCATGATGTGCTCTGCATATAAGTTAAATAGGCAAGGCGACAGTATACAGCCTTGCCGGACTCCTATCCCAATTTTGAACCAATCAGTGGTTCCGTGTCCAGTTCTCACTGTTGCTTCTTGGTCCACATATAGGTTTCTCAAGAGACAAATAAGATGGTCTGGTACTCCCATATCTTTAAGGACTTGCCACAGTTTGTTATGATCCACACAATCAAAGGCTTTAGCATAGTCAATGAAGCAGAAGTAGATGTTTTTCTGGAACTCTCTAGCTTTCTCCATGATCCAGCGTATGTTAGCAATTTGATCTCTAGTTCCTCTGCCTTTTCGAAATCCTGCCTGTACTTCTGGTAGTTCTCGATCCACATACTGCTGGAGTCTAGCTTGTAGGATTTTAAGCATAACTTTACTAGCATGAGAAATGAGTGCAATGGTGCGATAGTTTGAAAATTCTTTGGCACTGCCTTTCTTTGGAATTGGAATGTAAACTGATCTTTTCCAATCCTCTGGCCACTGTTGAGTTTTCCAAATTTGCTGGCAAATTGAGTGTAGCACTTTTACTGCATCGTCTTTTAAGATTTTGAATAGCTCAGCTGGAATACTGACACCTCCACTAGCTTTGTTGTTGCTCAGCTTTCCTAAGGTCCACTTCACTTCACATTCCAGGATGTCTGGCTCGAGGTCAGTGACCACCTCATCGTGGTTATCAGGGACGTTAAGCTCATTCTTGTATAGTTCTTCTGTGTAATTTTGCCACCTCTTCTTAATTTCTTCTGCCTCTGTTAGGTCCCTGCCATTTTGGTCCTTTATCATGCCCATTTTTGCATTAAACGTTCCCTTCATCTGTCCAACTTTCTTGAAGAGATCTCTGGTCCTCCCTATTCTATTGTTTTCTTCTATTTCTTTGCACTGTTCATTTAAGAAGGCATTCTTATCTCTTCTAGCTATTCTCTGGAATTCTGCATTCAATTGAGCGTATCTTTCTTTTTCTCCCTTTCCTTTCGCTTCCCTCCTTTCCTCAGCTATTTGCAAAGCTTCCTCAGACAGCCATTTTGCTTTCTTGCATTTCTTTTTCTTCGGGATGGTTTTAGTTGCTACCTCTTGTACAATGTAGTGAACCTCCATCCATAGTTCTTCAGGCACTCTGGCTATCAGATCTAATTCCTTAAATCTATTTGTCACCTCTACTGTATAATCAACAGGGATATGATTTAATTCATACCTGAGTGGCCTAGTGCTTTTCCCTACTTTCTTCAGTTTAAGCCTAAACTTTGCAACAAAAAGCTCATGGTCTGAGCCACAGTGAGCTCCTGGTCTTGTTTTTACTGACTGTATAGAGCTTCTCCATCTTTGGCTGCAGAGCATATAGTCAATCTGATTTCTGTGTTGACTGTCTGGTGATTTCCATGTGTAGAGCTGTCTGTTGGGTTGTTGGAAAAGAGTGTTTGCTATGACCATCGTATTCTCTTGACAAAATTCTATCAGCCTGTGCCCTGCTTCATTTTGTACTCCAAGGCCAAACTTGCCTGTTATTCCGGTTATCTTTTGGCTTCCTACTTTAGCATTCCAATCCCCCATGATGATAAGGACATCATTTTTTGGTGTTACTTCTATAAGGTGCTGTAGGGCTTCATAGAACCGGTCAATTTCATCCTCTTCAGCTCTGGTGGTTGGGGCATAGACTTGGACTACTGTGAATGGTTTGCCTTGGATTTGAACTGATATCATTCTGTCATTTTGAGGATTGTATCCCAGTATTGCTTTTCCTACTCTTTTATTGACTGTGAAGGCTACTCCATTTCTTCTGTGGGATTCTTGCCCGCAGTATTATACCTGATGGTCATCTGAATTAAATTCACCCATTCCTGTCCATTTTAGTTTGCTGATTCCTAAGATGTCGATGTTCAGTCTTGTCATCTCTTGCCTTGATTCATGGATCTTATATTCCAGGTTCCTATGGAGAAAAAATCTTTACAGCATCAGACTTTCCTTCCACCACCAGATATATCCACAGCTTAGCATCCTTTCGGCTTTGGCCCAGTTGCTTTATTCTTTCTGGCGCTACTAGAACTAGCCCTCTGCTCTTCCCCAGTAGCATATTGGATGCCTTCCGACCTGAGGGGCTCATCTTCCAGCATCATATTGTTTTGCCTTTTGGTACTGTCCATAGGGTTTTCATGGCAAAGATACAGGAGTGGGTTGCCATTTCCTTCTCCAGTGGATCACGTTTTGTCAGAACTCTCTGCTATGACCTGTCCGTCTTGGGTGGCCCTGCACGGCATAGCTCATAGCTTCATTGAATTACGCAAGCCCCTTCGCCACGACAAGGCAGTAATCCATGAAGGGAGTTCATCATTACAAAGAGGATAAAGATTGAGATGGCAGGCTCAGTTTTTCTTTAAACTAACTCTTCAAAAAAAGCACTGGCCAACTTAGAAAGATGCATCTGTCTTTACCCAGAAAGTCGCAGGAACATGACAGGGAAAGTGAAATTGACTTTTAAAAAATATATGGAAAAATGCAACAATAAAATGCATAGAATAGGAATTGCACCAACTGCAACATATCTAATAATAAAGCTGGAAGGGATCTTAGAGGTCATCTAGTCCAACCCCCTCCTCAGGCAGGAAACCCTGTACCATTTCAGACAAATGGCTGCCCAATCTCTTCTTAAAGACTTCCAGTGTTGGAGCATTCACAGCTTCTGGAGGCAGGTTGTCCCACTGATTAATTGTTCTAACTGTCAGGAAGTTTCTCCTTAGTTCTCAGTTGCTTCTCTCTTTGGTTAGTTTCCATCCATTGCGTCCTGTCTTGCCTTCAGGTGCTTTGGAGAATAGCTTGACTCCGTCTTCTTTGTGGCAACCCCTGAGATATTGGAACACTACTATCATGTCTCCCCTGTCCTTCTCTTCATTAAACTAGACATACCCAATTCCAGCAACTGTTCCTTGTATGTTTTAGCCTCAGGTCCCCTGATCATCTTTGTTGCTCTTCTCTGTACTCTTTCTAGAGTCTCAACATCTTTTTTACATGGTGGTGATCAAAACTGGATGCAGTATTCCAAGTGTGGCCTTACCAAGGCATTGTAAAGTGGTATTAATACTATCCCTCTGTTATTGCAGCCTAGCACTGTGTTGGCTTTTTTAGCAGCTGCAGCACATTGCTGGCTCATATTTAAGTGATTGTCCATTAGGACTCTGAGATCCCTCTCACAGTTACTACTATTGAGCAAGGTACCTCCTATATTATACCTGTGCATTTGGTTTTTCTTGGGACAGATCATTAGTGTGAAGATGTACAATACAATGTACAATGTACACCTTCTGCCAATGTCAGCACCCCACCGTCCTGTGCGCTCCCACAGAGAGGGCCTCCTCAGGGTGCCACCGCTCAAGGAATGTCGGCTGGTGGCCCCCAGGGGGAGGGCATTCTCAGTGGGTGCGCCAGCCCTCTGGAACAGCTTACCAACCGAAATCCGGATGGCCCCCGACCTCCGTACCTTCCGACGCGACTTAAAAACTTTCCTGTTCCAGCAGTCCGGCCTGGCATGATAGCGTTAATTGGGGTCCCAGTTTGTTTTCACTATTGTTTTTATTATTTTTATTGTTCATCTGTATACCTTCCTTCCTCTGTACACCGCCCCGAGTCCCTCGGGAGAAGGGCGGTTTATAAAAACTAATAAATAAATAAATAAATAAATAAATAAATAAATAGCATCCACATCACAGTCCTTGCTGGCATTCTTGACTTTCTTACATATACACTTCTTGTCCCTACTGGCCGTAACACCTGGAAGACACCTGACCTCTTTTGAAACCTTTGTTTCCTTTCCTAAATGTACATCGCTTATAATTGAATCTAGAGGGAGAAATATAGTGTGTCTGGACATATTCCATCTATTTCACTTGTGGTGATCAAAAGGATTCATTAGACTAAGGAATTGAAAGAAAAAATCAACTGCAGTATAAATAGCAGACTTGCCTGATCAATCCATATTAGCAGAGAACTAATTTGATCATTAAGGGACACGGTGGCTCAGTGGGTTAGGAGGCTGAGCTTGTCGATCAGAAGGTCGGCAGTTTGGCGGGTCGAATCCCGAGTGCCGCGTAACAGAGTGAGCGCCTGTTACTCGTCCCAGCTTCTGCCCACCTAGCAGTTCGAAAGCACGTCAAAATGCAAGTAGAAAAATAGGGACCACTACGGTGGGAAGGTAACAGCGTTCCGTGCGCCTTTGGCGTCTAGTCATGCCGGCCACATGACCACGGAGATGTCCTCGGACAAACGCTGGCTCTTCGGCTATGAAACGGAGATGAGCACCGGCCCCTAGAGTCGGAAACGACTAGCACGCATGTGCGGGGGAACCTTTACCTTTACCTTTACCTTTAATTTGATCATCACAGGGACACGGTGGCTCAGTGGGTTAGGACGCTGAGCTTGTCGATCAGAAGGTCGGCAGTTTGGCCGAATCCTGAGTGCCACGTAACAGAGTGAGCGCCTGTTACTCGTCTCAGCTTGTGCCAACCTAGCAGTTCGAAAACACGTAAAAATGCAAGTAGAAAAATAGGGACCACTCCGGTGGGAAGGTAACAGCGTTCCGTGCGCCTTTGACAACTAGTCATGCCGGCCACATGACCACGGAGACGTCCTCGGACAAGCACTGGCTCTTCGGCTTTGAAACGGAGATGAGCACCGGCCCCTAGAGTTGGAAACGACTAGCAGACATGTGCAGGGGAACATTTACCTTTACCTTTTAATTTGATCGTGGTTGCTACACAGTTCCAGTGAACAAATGCATACGTTTGGAGAGCACAAAATCTGTCTAAAACTTTTTTTTTGAAAGTACAGAACACAGAACTGTGGTGATCCAATTTAACAATCCAAGAAACTCATTTTTGGATCTGGGAAGACTCTGGGCAATATGATTTTGGGAGCTGGAAATGGTGCCTAGAATGGCTATTTTAATCTTCAGTTTGTCAATGGCTGAATTAGAGGAGGCCTCATAGTAGCCCTGTGCAGTATTAGGCCCAGGCTTCTGCCCTGATCTCTCTCTACTTGAAAGATGGTGTTGAAAGTGATCTGATTAAAATATGCATTAGTTATAAACTTTTCTTTGTTTAAACCAAAATATTGACCAACAATATTCACTTTTGGAACTTTAAAAACTATTCACTATTCCTCAGTACTGTTTGATTCTAATAACAAATGGAGTTTCTTTGGTTCCTTTCTCTCCTTTTTGTCTTGAATGACTATATTTTACCTCTTTCTTTTCATAACTGTTTGACCCAACATTTTTAAAAGTTGGCAACTATAAGATGTGTGGAATTCAACTTTCAAAAGTTGCTAGGTTTGAAGAACACTGGTTTAAAATCTTTCCTAAGGAGAATCCAGAACTGACTTCAGCAGTACATAGGCTAAAATTGGAACAATACAAAGAAAGTGAATATAGTTCTAGTATTGCAAACTCACAGATCAGTGTAACAAGTTGTCATCATTTCTGAAATATTTTTCTCTACTCCAAATTTCAAACTTTTTCTCCCTTTCTTCTCAGGTTACCCACAAAGCTGTGATAACTGTTGATGAAAGTGGAACTGAGGCAGCAGGAGCCACTGCTGCAGAAGCCATTCCTATTTCAGTGCCTCCAAGGATTAATTTTAATCGTCCTTTTCTAATCACGATTTTTGATAAAGCGACCAATGTTATATTATTTGTGGGCAAGATGAAAAACCCAATGCAGCCATAAAAAACAACAAAACCCCAGAGTGCATTGGATTTTGAATACAATTCAAAAATAAAGTATCATTGGAACATGAATTTCAAAGAAAGAGGGGTTTTTTTTCCTGCAAAGGAAAGTTAACAAACCAATTTGGTTCTTGTGTGAATCCTCATATGAAACGCATGGTTTGTAAATAGAAAAAACTAAATAAATGAGAGAGTGCTCAGGAGGATTGTCTGTAGACCAAAGAGAAAATTGAAGAAAATAGTCCCAAAATACAAAAAGATACATTTTTTGATAATCAAGATTAACTACTAGACCATTTATCAAATGCAATCAGACCAGTGCCCTTCCACTTTTTGTTTTAACAAATGCGGCATCACAGAAACTCAATTTTTTCTGTCTTCATTATTTGTTGAGCTCCACAATGCAACAAATTATTTTAAATTGGACAAGCCTGGGATGTGGATCACCAAGACTATTTTTGAAAGGATTTTCTTTTTACTCAGAAGAGCTTCCTAGGGTGAAACTGGGAATGCAGAATTTCCATAAGACAGTGTATCATGCAGTCCTAAAGAGGTTGTGTAGAACAGGGCTATTCAACCTTTTCACTGATTGTACCACTTTTTGGATATGGCAATATTCGGGTGCCTGCCTTTTTTGAAATCAACAATGATCTCTTTGGTTTTCCAGTGTTTAAAACTAAGCTGTTTTTCTTACATTAGTTCACCAAACCCTCAACTTCCTTGCGCTAAGCACTCTCATTGTCATCTTGAATAAGGTCCGCTACCGTCCACATACTTCACAATATGGTTGGTGCAAACCTAGCAAAACAGTCATGGGTCAACAGCGTGAACAGCAGCAGAGTTAGGACGCAGCCCTGAGGAGAACTTGTGCTCAAGAAAATGGTGTTAGAAATTTTTGTTCCAACTCACACATACTGGGTCTGTTAGTAAGAAAATCAAGAACCCAGTTGCACAAAGAAGTGCTTAAGCCTAAAAGCCCTTCCCCCCCAAAAAAATATATGTGAGAATGTTGTAAAACATATAGAAAACAACGTTTCTTTATGCATTTATTTATTTTCAAACTGCCTAATGACTCTGAAGTGGATGAAATATAGTAATATACAGTAATATAATACTGTCTGGATGCTGATTAGGTCTCCTCCCCCCCATTTCCTAGTTCTCTGTCCTCTGTCCAAGATATTCACTGGTTAAATAAAAGATGAATTTGAGTCCTTTCAGCTGGACTCAAATTTTGGACATATCCATATCCTTTTCTTAGCAATAACACAGATGTGATGTGACTTTGCACTGACATCTGGGAGATTTTCTTGATTTCCCCAATTGAATGAATGAATGAACCTTTATTGTCAAAGTACAACCATGTATACATTGAGATTGGCTGAGCCTCCCTTTGTGCCCCCCCCCAATTCACAGTGACAACAAACCCTCCATCTTATTACACCATGTGAGCTAATTGCACAACACACTGGCCTCGCAAGTCAATCATACATAAAATTTATAAAATTATTTCCTGTTCAAGAGCCTAACAGCCCATGGATAGAAGCTTTTCTTCAACCTGTTAGTACGGCTGGCTATACTCCTATATCTCCTACCCAATGATAGGAGAATAAAGAGATACCGACCAGGGTGTGAGTCATCCCTGAGAATTTTCCTCACTCTTCCAAGGCAGCGAGCCCTGGCGATGTCATCCAGTGGTGTCAGGGGACAGCCCACAATGTCTTGTGCTGTGCTCACCACCATCTGTAATACTTTCCTATCCGCAGCTGTCAGACCAGCATACCAAACCACAATACAGTACGAGAGGACGCTCTCTATAGTAGACCGGTAAAAGAGGGTCATTAGCCGTTGTTCTACTCTGTTCTTCCGCAAGACCCTGAGGAAGTGGAGTCTCTGTTGGGCCTTTCTGGCCACCTGGGTTGTATTAACTTTGCAGGTAAGATCTTCACAGAGGTAGACTCCCAGAAATTTAAAGGAGGAAACTCTCTCCACACAGCCCCCCCCCCCATATAAAGTGGGGCAAGTTCCTCTTTTTTCCTCCAGAAGACTAGCACCATCTCTTTTGTCTTGCCGATGTTCAGGTGGAAGTTGTTCTTGAAACACCATATGGATAATTTTTGTACTATCCAGTCTAGGTGATGGCCTACTAACCAAGGCTGAAGAGTTTTAAAGACCAGGCCAAGATTCTGCAACCTTTTGAGGTTTGGTTGAACAAAATATACTTACATTATTAAGAAGGAGATTGTTAAGTCGTGGGCTCTGGTGAGCAGAAATGATGACACAAGGCTGAGTACAGAGAAACTCATTCTTTTATTCTTGCTGGAACTGTACTGAAGCTTGAGCCGTACCCAGCCACAATATATAGCCTAGTCCCTAGGTGGCAGCCAACAGGTTTGAACCCACGCTTGCTGCCTGGGGCTGACCAATTGCAGGACCGGAGACGGCCTGTCTGGGTTGCTGGAGAGCCGTTATCTCATCCAGCAATGCACGTGGTGTAATACCACAAGCCCAATACATAACACCCCTCCCTTCTTAGATCAAACTATGATACCCATGAAATAGTCTTAACAGCAGTCAAGACTTATGAATCACTCCCAACAACCGTAATGAAATAATAACAAAAATAATAAATAATAATACCTATACATTCAAGGTGGCTACAATGAGATTAAACAACGTCGGAAAGGCTTTCCAATGCAGTAAGGACTACAATGAGATTAAACAACGTCTGAACGGTTTACAAATGCAGTAAGGACTACAATGAGATTAAACAACATTTCATGAACATGCTTACAAAGCAGTACTGGCAGTTTCAAGATGCCCCAGTTTCTGTAGGTAGTGGTACAAGTTTCACAACAGTATACATCACTTTATTTTACAGTATAGTCTGTGAGGTACGCAGGAGGCTTGTGTGGCCTAGAGGAATGCCTTGGAGTTCCCCTCACTTTGTGGTCTACCAGCTTATCCAGTGGGCTGGGTAGACCCATGTCCCCTTGTGCACCAATGTCCAGGGGGATGGAAACACTCTGGCTGGCCTCACCTGGTTGGCCCACCCCAGAGTCAGTCTGTTCTGCAGAATAGGTGCAGCAGTTGCTGAGATTCAGCTGGCTCGCCTGGTCAGCCCGCAAAGTGGTTTCATGTGGCCCGCGAAGCCATCCTGGAAACAGTGAGGGAACGGCCCCCACTGCCTTGGCCCTGGCCAAGAGACCCTCCTTCTGCCAGAGACCCTCAGATCTGTCCCACTCCTGCCCAGGCCCCCATAGGCACCCTTGATGCGAACGATGTAGAGCTGGCCACACCCACCCAGTAGGCCATATGCACTCTATCCACGCCTACCCAGTAGGCCACGCCCTCCCTGGCCATACTCACCCGGCCCCCTGAGGGCAACCGCAATGCTGATGCGGCCCTCAATGAAATTGAGTTTGACACCCCTGCCTTAGGTGTATCCATTCCTTTATCCAAGCAGATTTGGGAGGCCAAATCTTCTTTCCTTTGCGTCTTGTAATAATTTGAATTTAATTCTCAGTTTCCTCCCTTGCCAAATAAATTTGGATGTAATTTTATTTAAATTTTCAAAGAAGTCTTTGCCTAATTTAATCGGTATGCATTGAAATAGAAAAAGTAATTTAGGGAGTAAATTCATCTTAATTGTCACTATTCTCCCCATAAAAGAGACATGCCTGAGGCAGCTTAAAGAAAAAGAAAAAAACCGGAGTTTATGTGTTTCTTTGTTTTGTGAGTCTTTCTTGCTTTGCACTTGATTCCTGTGTTTTTAAGGGTTCAGGGAAGTGATTGGGGGTATGTGTGCATTCTTACTACACCCCCAGAAGGGAAAGAAGAAGAAGGGCTGACCAGCTAGCTCAGGGGTCTACAAACTTAGCAACTATAAGACCTGTCGACTTCAACTCCCCGAATTCCTCAATGATGGCTGAGGAATTCTGGGAGTTGAAGTCCACAAGTCTTAAAAGTGCCAAGTTTGAAGACCCCTGAGCTAGCTGGTAGTGATGCATATTAATAAACATGGATAAATTCATCATACATTTGTCAGTGCAAAGGGAAAATGATTCAGCAAAGGAACAGCCACCGAAAAATTAAAACTGGTACTTTTTTCCTTTTTTCTACAGTTTGTAATATTTTATTAGATTATAGAATAAAATGCAAAAATACAAAAGCAAATATTAGGACACGGTGGGGAGGAAAAAGGGGGGAAAGGAGGGGGAGAAGGGAAAAAGAACAGACTTCCTCTGTTGCAGTAGAAGGAAGTATTAACATTGAACCTCAACTTTTTACTTTTCCATAATATTATAAACTAGCCATTTCTATAACAACAAATGAATCTAATCAGTAAAACCCAAAATCCTCCCCCTCTTTTTTTTAGTCATCAAGTTTTTGACATCTTGCTAAGCACTGGTGGTACTCAAATGTTGTCATGTCCTAAAAGTGGTACAATCTGTGAAAAGGTTGAAAAACCTTGCTATAGGCCACCCAGCCAAACAGAGGTAATAGATAAACTTTTTGCTAGTCAGCTAACTAAGGTATGTAGGAAGCACATCACAAGAGTAATGGGGGACTTTAATTACCCTGATATCAACTGGGAGACAAACTCTGCACCAAGTGGAAGATCAAACAGATTCCTGACAAACCTAGCAGACAACTTTCTCTCCCAAAAAGTAGCGAAGGGAACTAGGGGATTAGCCATATTGGATTTAATTCTCACTAACAGAGATGAAGTGATAGAAAGTGTCGAAGCCACAGGAACCTTGGGGGGAAGTGATCATGCAATATTGGAATTCAACATTATGGAAGCACAAGCAATAGAACACAGCCAAACTAGAGTCTTGGACTTTAAAAGAGTTAATTTCAATAAACGTAGAGAGACCTTGGGAAGAATTCCATGGAAGAGAATCCTAAAGGGGAAAACAACTCAAGAAGCTTGGGAAGTTTTGAAAAGTGAGATTATAAAAGCCAGTCTAGCACAATACCAATGAAGAAGAAAAATAACAGCTCTCAAAAGAAACCAGCAGGGCTGCATAAAGAACGTTCTGATAAATTAAAAGATAAAAAGGACAAGTATAAAAAGTGGAAAGGGGGGCACATAACTAAGTCAGAATATCAGCAAATAGTCTAAGCCTGCAAAAATGGAGCGAGGAAAGCTAAGGCTCAAAATGAACTAAGGCTAGCAACAAAAGTAAAAAATAACAAAAAAGCTTCTTTCAACATATAAAAAACAAGAAAAAAGTTAAGGAAATGATTGGTCCATTAGTGGGGGAAAGTGGCAAGAAGGTGACAAGCAACAGGGGAAAAAACAGAACTACTCAACTCGTTTTTGCATCTGCCTTTACACAAAGGGGAAAAACAGTCCAACCTATCAAAAACAGTACCGTAAAAAACAGATTAGAAACACAAGTTAACATAAGCAAGAAAGGAGCCTTGGTGGAGCAGTGGGCTAATGCCTCCTTAAGTAATACCAGCTGCCTGCAATTAGTGCAGGTTCGAGTCCCACCAGGTTCAAGGTTGACTCAGCCTTCCATCCTTCCGAGGTAGGTAAAATGAGGACCCAGATTGTTGGGGGCAATAAGCTGACTTTGTAATAATGCCGCTTGGGGGGGCGCAAAAGCCCTAATAAGCAGGCATATACATAGAATGAAGGCTATTGCTAAGCACATTGATTTGTGCTTTAGATTGTAAGCCGCTCTGAGTCTTCGGAGAAGGGCGGGATATAAATAGGATTTTTTAAAAAAACGGTAAGTGAGCGCCTGTCCACCCAAGATGAGTTCAAATCACCAGGACCAGATGGACTACACCCCAAGGTTCTCAAGGAACTGGCAGATGTACTTGGACTTCAGTAAGGCATTTGATAAAGTAGAACACATTCTACTACTTGATAAGATAGAAAAATGTGGGTTAGACAGCATCACCCCAGATGGATTCATAGCTGGCTGATCGGCCATATTCAGTGTGTGGTCCTCAATGGACCCTGCATCTACATGGAGGGAAGTGTGTAGTGGGGTGCTCCAGGGCTTGTTCTTGGCCCAGTGCTCTTCAACATCTTCATCAATGATTTGGATGAGGGGATAGATGGGGAGCTCATCAAATTTGCAGACAACACCAAGCTGGCAGGAATAGCCAACGCTCCAGAAGATAGGCTTAAGATTCAGAAGGATCTTGACAGACTTGAACATTGGGCACTATGTAACAAAATGAAATTCAATGGTGAAAAAACTAAGGTTCTACATTTAGGCAAGAAAAATCAAATGCACAGGTATAATATTTATTTATTTATTTATTTATTTATTTATTTATTTATTTATTTATTTATTTATTTATTTATTTATTATTTATTTATTTATTTATTTATTTATTTTATTTGTTTAGACTTATATACCACCCTTCTCCCGTAGAACCCAGGGCAGTTCACAAGATTTTTTAAAAACAATGGAACAAATTACAAAAATTAAAAACAATTAAAATGATTACACTAACCTTGAAACTAAAACCCCAATTACAATTAAAATACAATTAAAACCCCAGTTAATACTCTCAGTCCAGGCCAGAAAGCTCGAAGAGCCAGGTCTTCAGGTCCCGGCGGAATGAGCGAAGGTCAGGGGCAGTCCTAAGCTCTAAAGGTAGCTGGTTCCAAAGGGCTGGTGCACCCACAGAGAAGGCCCTCCCCCTGGGTATTGTCCGCCGGCAATCTTTTACCGGCGGTACCCTGAAAAGACCCTCCCTGTGGGAGCGCACAGGACGAAGGGAGCTTGATGCCGGCAGCAGGTGTTGCCTCAGATATCCCGGACCCAAGCCATTTAGGGCTTTATAGGTCATCATCAATATAGGTGGTACCTTGCTCAATAGTAGCAACTGTGAGAGGGATCTTGGAGTCCTAGTGGACAATCACTTAAATATGAGCCAGCAGTGTGCTGCAGCTACCAAAAAAACCCCAACACAGTGCTAGGCTGCATTAACGGAGCAATAGAATCAAGATCATGTGAAGTGTTAATACCACTTTACAATGCATTGGTAAGGTCACATTTGAAGTACTGCATCCAGTTTTGGTCACCACGATGTAAAAAAGATGTTGAGACTCTAGAAAGAATGCAGAGAAGAGCAACAAAGATGATCAGGGGACTGGAGGCTAAAGCATACAAGGAACGGTTGCTGGAATTGGGTATGATTACTTTAAATGAAGAGAAGGGTGAGGGGGTGACAAGGCAGGACGACAAGCAATGGATGGAAACTAACCAAAAAGAGAAGCAACCTAGAACTAAGGAGAAACTTCCTGACAGTTAGAACAACTAATCAGTGGGACAACCTGCCTCCAGAAGCTGTGAATGGTCCAACAGTGGAAGTTTTTAAGAAGAGACTGAAATGGTATAGGGTTTCCTGCCTGAGCAGGGGGTTGCACTAGATGACCTCCAAGGTCCCAATTTTATTGTTGTTGTTGTTATTGTTAATTGTTATTATTACTTTTCCCCTTGATTTTAAACTTTGAAATTAGGGAAAGTTCAATTTGTGGAATTCTAATACATAAACCTTCAGCTTTCAAGTGCATACTTGTAATTTTTTCATCATAGACTTATTCATCATATATATTCATTGGAATATATATTCCAATATATTATTGGAGTATTTTTCTAGAGCAATTATATATCCAAGCATGTTCTTTTGTACCATGGGCAACATTCACAGTGCCACATAAAGCTGCTAGAGATTTAATGAAAAAAGAGTAATTATATTGCCTATGTCACTTCTACCTTAAGAATTCGGCAGTATATTAAACTAGGGTCCTTGATACCATCTGAACCTGGTTATTTACTTGCAGGCATTTCATTTCCCAACTTGATAATATTATAAGTGTGAGTGAGTGTGGGGTTTTTGTCTGCTTATATACAGTAGTTTTGCCTTTTGGTACTGTCCATAGGGTTTTCATGGCAAAGATACTGGAGTGGGTTGCCATTTCCTTCTCCAGTGGAAGAAAGTGACGAAGAACTAAAGAGCCTCTTGTTGTGGGTGAAGAAAGAGAGTGCAAAAGTTGGGTTGAAACGTAACATTAAGAAAACCAAGATCATGGCATCCGGCCCTCTCAATTCCTGGCAAATAGATGGGGAAGAAATGGAGGTAGTGACAGATTTTATTTTCCTGGGCTCCAAGATCACTGCAGATGGGACTGTAGCCAAGAAATTAAAAGATGCTTGCTCCTCGGGAGGAAGGCCATGTCAAATCTAGACAGCACACTAAAAAGCAGAGACATCACCCTGTCAACAAAAGTGCATATAGTCAAGGCTATGGTCTTCCCAGTTGCAATGTATGGCAGTGAAAGCTGGACCATAAAAAAGGCTGAGCGCCAAAGAATTGAGGCTTTTGAACTGTTGTGCTGGAGAAGACTCCTGCAAGTCCCTTGGACTGCAAGGCGATCCAACCGGTCAGTCCTAGAGGAGATCAAACCTGACTGCTCTTTAGAAGGCCAGATCCTGAAGCTAAAACTCAAATACTTTGGCCACCTAATGAGAAGGAAGGACTCACTGGAGAAGAGCCTAATGCTGGGAAAGATTGAGGGCAAGAGAACAAGGGGACGACAGAGAATGAGGTGGCTGGATGGAGTCACTAAAGCAGTAGGCATGAGCTTAAATGGACTCCAGAAGATGGTAGAGGACAGGAAGGCCTGGAGGAACGTTGTCCATAGGGTTGTGATGGGTCAGATGCGACTTCGCAGCTAACAACAACAATACAGTAGTTTCCCCTGCCTGCTTTGGTAGGGGTGGGGTTTCCTCCTTTTCCTTGATTAGAGTATTTTTTTTTCCTGTCTGGTGGCTTATCTAGTATTAATCCCTGCTCCATGATGGGATTCTCAGGATGGATGGCATTCAACATCCTATTGAATAATTGCTGAGGATGTTTGGAATACTAAGGGTGTTTATGATGTGACTAGGTTAAAATCTTTGGGATCTTTAGTTGCTGATGTTTCCATACATCAAAAGAAAATTTGAAGCTACAAAGACAGAATTACAGTGGGAATCTGAAACATAAGAAACATGAACACAGGAAAACTCAACACAGTAAAAGAGGAAATGTAGCAACTCTATGTTGCCACCTAGAGTAACCCCTTAGCCAGATAGGTGGCAAATGAATTTAACAAATAAATAAATAAATATTGACATCTTGGCATCAGTGTATTGAAATGGATTGAAAGTACCGTATATACTTGAGTATAAGCCGACTCGAGTATAAGCCGAGACCCCCAATTTCACCCCCCAAAACTGGAAAAAGTTATTGACTCGAGTATAAGCCGATCCGCCGTTCTGCAAGCCTGAATACACAGGAATACCCTGTGTGGCCGCGGCTCGTCGGCAGGTCTCCGTTCCTCCTGCCGACCTTTGGGGAGGTTTGGGCGCCTCCCCAAACCTCCCCAAACGTCGGCAGGTCTCCGTTCCTCCTGCCGACCTTTGGGGAGGTTTGGGCGCCTCCCCAAACCTCCCCAAACCTCGGCAGGTCTCCGTTCCTCCTGCCGACCTTTGGGGAGGTTTGGGCGCCTCCCCAAACCTCCCCAAACCTCGGCAAGTCTCCGTTCCTCCTGCCGACCTTTGGGGAGGTTTGGGCGCCTCCCCAAACCTCGGCAGGTCTCCGTTCCTCCGCGCAGACCTGCCGACCTTTGGGGAGGTTTGGGCGCCTCCCCAAACGTCCCCAAACCTCGGCAGGTCTCCGTTCCTGTTTGGGGAGGTTTGGGCGCCTCCCCAAACCTCCCCAAACCTCGGCAGGTCTCCGTTCCTCCGCGCAGACCTGCCGACCTTTGGGGAGGTTTGGGCGCCTCCCCAAACCTCCCCAAACCTCGGCAGGTCTCCGTTCCTGTTTGGGGAGGTTTGGGCGCCTCCCCAAACCTCCCCAAACCTCGGCAGGTCTCCGTTCCTCCGCGCAGACCTGCCGACGTTTGGGGAGGTTTGGGGAGGCGCCCAAACCTCCCCAAAGGTCGGCAGGAAGAACGGAGACCTGCCGAGGTTTGGGGAGGTTTGGGGAGGCGCCCAAACCTCCCCAAAGGTCGGCAGGTCTGCGCGGAGGAACGGAGACCTGCCGAGGTTTGGGGACGTTTGGGGAGGCGCCCAAACCTCCCCAAACAGGAACGGAGACCTGCCGAGGTTTGGGGACGTTTGGGGAGGCGCCCAAACCTCCCCAAAGGTCGGCAGGAGGAACGGAGACCTGCCGAGGTTTGGGGAGGCGCCCAAACCTCCCCAAAGGTCGGCAGGAGGAACGGAGACCTGCCGAGGTTTGGGGAGGCGCCCAAACCTCCCCAAAGGTCGGCAGGAGGAACGGAGACCTGCCGAGGTTTGGGGAGGTTTGGGGAGGCGCCCAAACCTCCCCAAAGGTCGGCAGGAGGAACGGAGACCTGCCGAGGTTTGGGGAGGTTTGGGGAGGCGCCCAAACCTCCCCAAACGTCGGCAGGTCTGCGCGGAGGAACGGAGACCTGCCGAGGTTTGGGGAGGCGCCCAAACCTCCCCAAACGTCGGCAAGTCTCCGTTCCTCCGCGCCCTGCCTGCCTGCTTCTTTCCGCTGCGGAAAGAAGCAGGCAGGCAAGGCGCGGAGTTTGGGGAGGTGCGCGCGCACCTCCCCAAACCTCCCCAAACTTCGGCAGGTCTCGGACGGCGGTGGCTTGGGAGAGGTGCGGGCGATCCCGGAAGCACCAAAGCCTCGGCCGCGCACAAGTCCTCGGTAAGTTTTTTTTGTTGACTGGAGTATAAGCCGAAGTGGAATTTTTCAGCCCAAAAAGTGGGCTGAAAAATTCGGCTTATACTCAAGTATATACGGTACACAGTTTCAGACAGAAGAACATTTAGCATATGAAAAACAAAGAAACAGTGTTGTTTTCATAATTAGGAGGGATATAGTCAGGTCAGCACTTGGTATATGCAATCAATGATTGATTAATTTCAATTAGAGATTGTGAACAGCCCTTTAATATGACAATTATCCTTCCCTTTATGATTGTTTATTTCTTTAATTTTAAATCCAGCTACCCAACAGACCCTACTTACTGGAATCTGGTTATTTCATCTTTAAATCTGTTCTGTGGCAAAACAAAAGCATCCCTGTTTGTAATCCAGTTAATCTACAACAGACAAAACTATGGACCTACACTTTGGAATAGCAAATATTTATCTCACCATTCCACTTAATGTTGTAATGTTTTTTTTTCAGGCTTCAGAAAAGTAAAAAAGAGGCTGTCCTGCGGGTAAGATAGAAGCATTTGAATTTAATTTAAAATTATAATGAAAAGTATTATGACTTGCAAAGTGGAAATGATTTATATATTGTTATCAAGGTTTTTTAAAAAGTGCATTCAAAGTGTCCTTCTTTTAAAATACGATCTAATCAGACTGAACAGACTAAGCCAATTTGCCTAGAATCTCTTCCTTACTGGTCAACGGAGCTTCCATTATTAGATTACATAAAATTGTCTTGCCATCAGCTCCATATCTAATGGAGATTCTGTTATTAAATGTTTACATCTTTAGAAAGGCCTTTTACATATGAAATAATGTAGAAATGTCTTTAGTATTTTCATTAGTGTGTTGGGTTGTTTCAGTGTAAGAGTGAAAACTAAGTGAATTTGGGAAGATTTCTAATCTTAATTTAGCTTAATGTGAAATAAAGTAACATTAGATAATCCCATTGATGTTACCGTTAGAAACATATTGGGATAAATGGGATAAATGAATTGGATGGGGTTCTATTATATCCTCCAAATGCCAAAACATCGTTTCTTTTTTAATTACAATAATAACTTGTGTCATCAATTTATATTTACTCTGTTCACCAGAAAGAAGTAACCGGTGCAAAATGAAAGCTAAATTTTTGTTGGTCTTCTTTGGACTGATTGCTGAAACGTACTTATCAAATGGAATTGCAAAAAAATCAGGAGTCGAGGTACCACAGAGCTTAGTGTTAAATCTCTTCCCTTTCAACAATTCTGATAAACATTATCCACATGATACTACTCAAGAGTCATCTAGAGAAAGCCCCTCACCATTAGTCTCTTTGCACAATTTCACAGAAAACATTAACAATTTTGGTTTCAATCTCTACAGGAAAATAGCACTGCAGCATGACAACAATATCTTCTTCTCCCCACTGTCACTGTCTTTTGCTCTAGCAATATTCATGTTGGCTTCAGAAGGGGAAACCTGCCAGCAAATAAGTCAATCTCTAAATCTGCCATTTTTGAAAGAAAAAGATGAAGCGTTTCTGACTTTGTTCCAACAACTAAGGCTAAACATCACCCAAAATAAAGAGTTCACTGTTTCGCAGAATAGCTTCTCTTTCATCCAGGAAGAATTTCAGATCAAGAATGCTTTCCATAACTTGTCCAAACAATACTTTGACATGGAATTTTTGTCAGTTGATTTCCGCAACTCTACTCTTGCCAAAAAAGTGATCAATGAGCACATTAAAAAGAACACAAGAGGGGGAATCCCTACACTGTTTCGTGATTTTGATCAGCATACTAAAATCATTCTGCTGAACTACATACTATTTCAAGGTAAATGTCTTTTCATTGATTCTTTCATAGTTTTTAAAGAGGAGAGCTCAGGGCACCAGCTACAGTAGCTTTATAAGAGTGTCTCTGTAAAAATGTGGGCAACCCCTCCTTAACTTAGTCCCCCAAAGTGTGTCAACAGAAGAGTCCATTCTCATAGCTATTATTCCTTTTCCTGTATGTTTTGTTTATGGATGGAAAGGCCAATTGGTTCACATCAATAATCCTTCTCATCTGCATACTTTAACTTCACTGATATTTCCATGCATAAAGGCTATTATCATTTTTGGTCCTCATTTCTTATTTTGAACTTGCAGTGCAAATGTTGCCAGTGGTAGGAGAAATGTGTGTACATTAATGAAAATTATTTACCTTCCAGTAATATACAGTGCTATTTCATGTAAAATTTAAGGTAATTCTCTGCCTTCATAACAGGTGAAAAATCTAAGATATAGTGTTACAGGTAGTCCTCAACCTACAGCCATAATGAACCTGTCCATTATGGTTGGATGTTGTGACAGCTGTTAAGTGAGACAGCTTTGCTTAATGACCACTATCCTCTATTCTCCTTGATTCAGTCATTAAATGACTATGTGGGTCCTTAAGCAGAGTATGGGTGCCTTGGGGATGGGGGGAGCCTTTGGAGGCCTATAGCAGGCCTAATCCCACCTGTCCCAGGCCTCTTAAGATATCACTCATTCTCTGAGACATCCCATGATCTGCTTCCTACCCAGTGGTGGGATTCAAATATGTGAACAACTGGTTCTCTGTGTGGATGCCACTTCCAGAAGTCCACTCTGGGCATGGGCAACAAAAAATTAGCTACCAGTTCTGCTGAAGTGGTGCAAACTGGCTAAATCCCACCACTGTTCCTACCTCTTGGGGTTGTTTGTTGCTGGGCAATGTGACATGAATCTGGAAGTGGCCACCATTTTCTGAGCAACCACAATTCAATGCAGCCACTCAGAAAATGGCAGCCACCTCCAGATCATACCACGTGACCCAGCAACAAAGTGGCTTGCTATCTTTCATTCAAAGATAAGTGAGGAAGAGGATGTGGAGTGGGAAGCAGGCCAAGGCCTGCGGAGACCCAGTGGAGGCCATGGAGGGAGATAGATAGGGGAAGATAGGCAGGTGGGTACTGCAGCATTCCTAAGGACGAATGACAGAGGGGGTGCTGCCGTGGCTTTACTGTCAGGAAATGGTCGTAAGTAGCAATAGCAACAGCAAAAGCACTTAGACTTATATACTGCTCCAATATGCATTTCAGCACTCTCTGAGCAGTTTACAAAGTCAGCATATTGCCCCCAACAATCTGGGTCCTCGTTATATTTATTTTAATTTTATTTTTTATTTTAATTTTATTTGTATACCGCCCTTCTCCCCAAGGACTCAGTCAAAGGATGGAAGGCTCAGTCAACCTTGAGCCCCATCGGGATTGAACTGCTGAATGTGGACAGAGTTAGCCTGCAAAACTGCATTCTAACCACTGTGCCACAACAGCTTTACCAAGTAGCTTTTGGGAGGGGGTCTGTCATAACTTTGAATAGCCACTGGTTATAAGTTGAGGACTACCTTCATGATATATAAATTCCTCATGGTTTTGTAGAACTTGTCACTGGAAAAACCTGAAATTACCAAAGCCTCTGAATATCCCTACGAAATATTCAGAACTCTTATTTTTAATTGGGCCAGAATACCATAATTTCAGAGGGAAGTTGACTGATCAATCAATCGATTGATTAATTGATTGATTGACACAATTTTAACATGGTACATTTTACCTAAATGACTCTTCAAAAGTTCTTTGAAGTTTACCTTACACACATAAAAGATCCCCCAAGTTTTAATAAACAATTATTGTATAAATCAGGAGTAAGAAACTAAATTTTCTATAGCTTACAATAGTAAAATAGAGCATGATATTCCCTACCTGGTAACTCTTAATAGTTTCAAATCTTAATTGCTAGAACCTCCAGCCAGCATAGGTCCTGGTTTCTGTGACCTGAGAACCAGATAGAGAAGGAGGGATCTGGAAAAGTGGATATGCAAATATTGCTGTGTAATCATTTAGCATATTAGCATGTTTCTTATCCTATTTGTCTGAACTCAGGACATAGCTGAAGGAAAAATCCAGTTAATTTTTTTTAAAAAAAAATGGTATTTAAGGGAAATTCAAATGGCACACTAATTCTTTCACACTAATACAGTATATTAAGAGACCTACAGTAGGGATGAAGAATACTATATATCAGACATGTCAAACACAAGGCCCGGGGGCCAGATCCGGCCTGCGAAGTGGTTTCATGTGGCCTGCGAAGCCATCCTGGAAACAGTGAGGGAACGGCCCCCACTGCCTTGGCCCTGGCCCAGAGACCCTCCTTCTGCCAGAGACCCTCAGATCTGTCCCACTCCTGCCCAGGCCCCCATAGGCACCCTTGATGCAAATGATGTAGAGCTGGCCATGCCCACCCAGTAGGCCATACGCACTCTAGCCACGCCCACCCAGTAGGCCACGCCCACCCAGGCCATACCCACCCAGCCCCCTGAGGGCAACTGCAATGCTGATGCGGCCCACAATGAAATTGAGTTTGACACCCCTGCTATATATGAAAGTGGGTTGAGACAATGCCTCCTTATGCCATTTCTGAGTTTTGTGAATGCAACAGTAAGTCCAGAAGGAGTTCTGTGTACAGAGTTCTGTGTACAGAGTTCTGTATATGCTTTGCGCTGAATGTAGTGAAACTATCGAGTGAATTCTTTCCCCCTACCAAATATTCCATAAATATGATTTTGAAGCCAGGCCAGGATTCATACAGATGTGCAGATTCATTATACCACCTTGCAATTTTCATGGAAGGGTCAATTAAGTATTGCCTTGCATGGGCTGTATGTTGCTGAATTTCTAACTTTTTATGAATATCGTGAATTTCATTTTTCTGTCTCTTTTATAACCAAAAAAAGGGTAGTGAATGGGATCAGAAAGATATTTCCAGCATAGCTTGTTGCCTGTCAAATATTTGAAAAGGGCTCCATAGCAACTAAAAAGCCTATTGCAATTAAATATTGCTAATTTCACTTCTCTTATTTTTAGCTCTTGCTCAGATTCTTTTCTAATTGCAAAGTTGCACTGAAGTGTGTTGCTGAGAGATGAGGGAGGATGAGTACATCTGCTATCTTGAACATAAAGGGGTGGTTTAAATCCTAGAGGGTTCAGTGTGTTTTAAGCAATTGGAAAGCATGCAGGATGCCACCCATTGTAGCTGGAGGTTACAGGGAGGTAACTAAATATTTCTTGGTGGATGGGTGGTGGTAGGGGGGGAAGAATTGGCATAATCACATTGAACAGTAAGGCAATAGCTTTTAAGAGACAAAAACATATTGTGATGGAGCCTCCATAGCTATTCTGCCTCCATAGCTATTCAAAGAAGTCTTGTTGATCCCAAAAAGTTGTGCTGGGAATGGTGGTGGAATGGGAGACCTTATTCCTGATAGAAAGAGGAAACTGGTCAATAGCATAGATAGCAAATGTGGTGCCTCTGGCTTCTCACTTGAGGCCATATACTGCCTGGGCATTGCAAACAAAGTAGGTGATGCCAGAACCAAGAAATGGTTAGAGCAGGATAATAGTTAGATATGAATGAATGAACGAATGAATGAATATTGGATTAAATATACTCAGTAGGATTATTCTCAAGTGGTAGGAAGTCCAGATTTAAGTCTCCATTTGATCATGGAGCTCACTGACACTACAGTATTAATCTGTGATAGTGAAGCAGAAATGCACATTGATGCATGGAGCTAGTCAGTATGAAAAAGTAAGCAGTAGCATTTATCAGCTTTTCAAAATGAAATGGGGCTGGATTGAACTGGTGATTCATATAATTAATCACTACTTCTCTAACAAGAGACTTAGTTAATGTGCAGCTCCTATTTATGAAAAGGAATCTCATATGAAGCTGTCTAGCCCCTGTAACTGGAGTGGAACCAAAGATTCAAGCATACAGTAAGAGTGCACTATAGATTTAAAGTTTCAGTCATACTATGGAAGAACACAAATTCATCTTTAAATTGAAGTAAATCAGGCTGATTTGTGTCTAGATTACTGTTAAATTTTCCCTCAAAAATTCTGGATTATATTATAATATAAAATAACATGTTGCACTTCTTTACATTTTCAGGCAAATGGCTACATCCATTTTCTGCTAAACTTACAGAGCTGGAAACTTTTTATATAGATAATTACAGAACTGTCCAAGTGCCAATGATGTTCAAAACAGACAGAATTGCTGCCACATTTGATAAGACCTTGCAGTGTTATGTGATAAAGCTGCCATACAAAGGAAGTGTGCAGATGCTGATTGTTATCCCTGTGAAGGAAGCTGATTATATGTTTGTTGAAGATGATTTAACCAATGAACTTGTGGAATCTTGGCTTAAGACCATGAAGATCAGGTACAAGTCATAGCAATCACTTCACATTTTTTATTCCTAAAATCCTGGATAGAAAATCCTGTAGTACAAATTAAAATGACTACTCAAACAAAGAAATGACAATAGAAATGTCAAGAAGAGGAAGAAAAGGAAGTAACTGGGTGTAATGTATTGGCCTTATCTGTTTTAACTCACTTGCTTAATGTCTGACTGCTTGCTTAATATCTGACTGCTTGCTTAATGTCTGACCTATTTTCTGTATGTTATGTAATGGTTGCTGTTGCTGAGCTAGACTTGTTGTCTCCAGGCTGATAATTAGGTTTGGGGCAGGAAACTGCTACTTTAAACTTATTGGTTGGCGCCTAGAGGCCAACCATATAAATAGCTGCGCAGCAGCTATTAGCTTGCTTCTGTTCTGTTCTGAGTTAGAATAAACTTGTTGCTGTTTCAACACTTTGTCTCACTTAATGCCTCAAGAACTGAATATTTAACACTGGGAATGGGCCACTGAAATTTCCCAAAGACAGCCTTTTGATCTTTACAATGTATCGCTTCATCAGAAATAAATAAAAGACATTGAGTTCCCTATTACCAAGTCTACTAAGAAAAAGGATCAATTTTCATTTATTTAGGAAGGTCTATATCTTCTATAAAATCTTCTGCATCATTTTTATGAAAGCCTTCCAAATGTCTAGATTTTCATATAGTTTCCTCTTCCACAAGTTGAACTTATCCAATTAATTCAAGCAAGACTTGTCACAATCATTGTCTTTGCATCATTGGTGCTCAAATTTTCATGGCATCCAGAAAGAGAGGAACAATATGCAAATGTTCTGCTGCCTGCTATTTATCTTCACCAGTGTATGCACATTTTCCTTCAACTTGCATTTATATTTGTTTGCATTATAGGAAAATGGATATTTACCTTCCAAGCTTCAAACTAGATCAGACATATCACATGGATCAGCTGCTTCAGGATTTGGGAATTAAAGATCTTTTCTCTTATAAAGCAGACCTAAGCCATCTCACAAATCACAAATTCGTAAAAATATCACAGGTAAAAAAATAATTGGTTAATTCTGCAGCTTACTATATTGTTCAACCAAACATATTTAACAAGTAACATGACCCATTCATTTACTGGAGACCCACTTGCTAAACGTGGGTTTCTCTAATTTTAATTAGTTGGAGGCAATAGAAAAAAGAAACAGGATCTTATAGTTCACAAATTTATAAGTTACATCAGACATGTCAAACTTGCGATGTCACGTGACATTGTGCAACATATTGGGATGGTTTTGCCATTGCCGGGAATGGGGTGGGCACGGCTTCTGGATGATGCGTCTGGCCCACGGGCCGGCAGTTTGACACCCCTGAGTTACATGATCATAGCTGATGGGGCTTGCATCGATTCATGATCTGTATAGATCTAAACAAAAGTATCATGCCTAGTCATTGATGTTGCATTTGTAGACATGGTGTTTTTGCCCTTACAAAATTCGACCTCATTGAGTGATCCAGGTCCAGAACCATTTCGGATAAGTGCTATAGATTAACCTTACTGAAATGAGACAAGTATTTAACTCCTAAGAATATTCAAGTTTAACCAGAAATTACTAGAATAGCATGAACCTACATGTTCTGATAAGAGTAGGAAAGGCTCAGAATTTAACTCTCATTCCATGCTAAATAATCCAATCTACCTGCACTGTGATCCTCTGCAACTATCCCTTTTAGTTTTTCATCTTATTATCAGGAAATCAGATTATCAGGAAATGTCTCCAACCCAGAAAAATAGCATCCCAAATTCTACCAGCTGCATACTATATATTTTATGATAGATATGTATTATTTTAAAATATTAATATTTAATATTATACATAGTGGCCTATGGGGAAGAATCTAGTTTAGTTCTCAGTTCTCAGTGACTTGAACCTGCCAAAGAGTTTGACTACAATTCAATATATCTGACTATAGTTTGAAAATTTCCAGCATAGTTACAGCAGTCAAGATCATGATAGCTAGTAGTTTTGGGAATTGCAATACCATCAGTTGTAGAGAGTAACAAGCTAAGGAAACATGATTTAATCCATGTTATTGATAATATGTATGCCGATCCTGTGTATTATGTAGTAACACTGTGCAAGACCTTCCGAATTTCAGATCTTACTGGATGAGATTATCTGAATTCATTCCAAGCAACCTTTGTTGATATATGCAACTGAAACTATCTTATTCAACTAGAAAATGGCTTTTGTAAGGATTTGATCTGAGACAGTTGACTCTACTAATCTTTATATATCTCTCAGTGATTTTCACTACCATTGACTATTGTATTGCTTTCAACCAAACAATACTGCCTTTAGTTTGGGTCCAGAGAATGATGTTGGCAAACTACTATTAAACAGACTGTTCTGCTCAATGATCTCTTGCCATATATAGTCTAGCTCTGTATCACTAATTATCACTACCGGATATATAAATATATATTCTTCATTTTCAAATGTTTCTTTTTCTTGAAAAAGTGAGTTCATGATCAAGTACCTGCTCAAAATCTTTTGCAAAAAGACCATCAATTCATTTAGATTTTCTACAATCACCTAACCTCCATCACTACCATTACTAGCCAGCCACCCACCCCTGGTTCTGCCTGTCTGTCTAATTGCTGGTCTTCATGTATTTAGCAAAATGCTGAACAAATTTTCTTTTATGCTTCCTTTGTTTAGGGATAACAAATCTGGGCTGCAAACATCTGTATAGGATGGAAAACACTGAATTCTTTGCTGACATCTAGTGATTTTTGCAGCTCAAATCTGGTAGTCCTATCCTTAATACCGTCGATGTCACTTCTGTACATTTCTGTATGTTTCACTTGTTCTCTCCATTTCCTAGAGCAGGGACCCCCAAAACCTGGCACATGGACTATCTGGAATCAGATTGTGGCCTATTCGGAATCAGACCGTGCGAGCGGTGGGCACTGGCATGTGTACGTGCACATGCTCAGCTTGACTCATGCAAGCGGCGGGCCGGCGTGCACTTGTGCTCACACACACGCACAGCTCAATTTGCACAAGTCAAGCTGTGCGTATGTGTGCCAGCCCACCACTCACACTGCCCAGTTCCCCTCTCCCCCCCAGCCAGGCTGTTAGCTGCAAAGGTTGGGGACCACTGTCCTAGAGGAAACCTGCTTCCTGCTAATAATTCCCTTAACTGTGTTCGTTAATTATCCTAGTGACTTTTGAGATTCAGTCATGTCCAGAAGTCTGGAGAGATTGGATCTTTTTGACTGCCCCTTTTAATTTCCTTTTTCCTAATTTCCCCTCTACAGAATGTTTATCTTTTAAAATTCAATGCTGGCATATCCCCAGTATGTTCTTATTGAGACAAAAGTGTTTGTAGCTGTGGATTTAGGTTGCTGCTTCCACATAAGTGAAAAAAATGTATGCATGCTCAATTTTCAGTCAGTAGAAATGTGTTGAAGAGGCAGACCAGTTGATAGGAAACATGAGCATCTTGCTAAAAATCTCCCTATATTTCCATTCTTTTTAGATTCTTCAAAGAGCAAGCATTGAGGTGGATGAGAAAGGAACAGAAGCTCAAGCTGTCAGTGTAACTGAAATCATCGCATACTCTTTGCCTGATACTATCCGGATAAATCGGCCATTTATTTTTATGATATATGAAGATATTACCAAGATTTTATTGTTTTTGGGCAGAGTTACTAACCCAAAAGAACTGTGAATTAAACAAAACCTAGTAATTTCTTTTTGATGCATCCTAATGACATAACCCCTCCCACCACCACAAGTCAAATTACATGTTATACTAAGAACACATTTTAAATATGCTTTTGCACTAACTTCTTAGTTTTCAGGAGAAGAATATAGGGATATGGAAAACAGGTAAACATTTTCTTTCTTAAAATATTTTCACCAAAAATTCTCTCCTCAAAACAATGTTTTTCTCTTATGCTATTATACATAGCAAGGATCTTTCAGGAAAATAGAATTAGAATAAAAATTTAATGGAAAAAATTACACTCACACAATCCCTTTTCCCAAAGCATTCAACACTAAAATAGCAAAAAGGAGCATAGTCAAAGAGAAAACTCCCACATCCATTGTGTGGGAAATATCTTCATTCACACAAAGCAGTATGTCAAAAATAATGGGCACGTTCTCCAGAATTATTAATCCAAGATATATAAAAAGCAGGGACCTGATTTGTGGGAGAGTAGGAGGACAAAATAGGATCCTTTGTTCAGTTGTTATGGTCATGAGGTCTACATTTTAAATACAGCTGAAAATTACTGAACTTTTTTTTAAAAGAGGATTCAGTGTATTATATATACTCTTTATTGCTGTTAGAAGTAGTTGGGTCCTCTTCTCAACATAAAGAAATTACAAATGTTTTCTGCAAACTAATCAGAATTAGAACCACAGCATAGCGCTATAATTTAATGCTGCTATCAAAAGTATTTATTAGCAATGTCTATGGAGATTCTCAGTCATCCAGGATGTGATTGTCCCAAACATGCTTTTTCAGGAGGCAACTGGACTTTGTTTTTCTTTGAAGACATTTCACTCCTTATCCAAGAAGCTTCTTCCACTCTAACTGGATGGTGGGAAATGGATTTATATTCACTGCAGACAGCTGATCATTTGCATTCTTTTAGAGTCATTGAAAGCAGTCAACCAAAACTATTTCAAGTCTTTCATGAGTTTATCCTGATCAGCTTGGTCTTGCTCGAAGTATACAGATCTATAATAAGAACTTTGCACTTGTTACAAGGGAGAGAAGCTCTAGCAGCAGCAGAAGGAAAGGGAAAATAATATGTACCAGTCAACATGAAAATGAGAGGTGGGAGAGGTGGGGAAGCAAATCAGATTGTGGAAACTACAGAGGTATCTCACTGCTGTCCGACACGCTGTCCGACACAGGCAGGTTCTTTGCCTGCATTCTTTTGAAAGGACTTGTCATTGTCTTGGAATGTCCCAGAGGTGCAATGTGGCTTTCAGCCAGAATGGAGTAGAGCAGGCATATTTGACATTAGGCGAGTCCAGAAATGCAGTGAGCAGAACATGCCTACTTACTCTTTCTTGATCTGACAAAGGCATTAAACACTATAAAGGAGCAGTCTCTCTGGATCTTCCTGAGATATTATGGATGTCCAAGGAAATTTGTGAGGTTGAGTCAGCTACCGTACAACAGAATGACAAGACAGGTTCTTTACCATGGTGATACATCAACTGCATTTGTTATTTCCAATGGAATAAAACAGGATTGTGTGGTAGACCCAGTTCTATTGAATCTGTTCTTCACTTGCATGTTATCACATTTTGTCTGGGGTCTGAAAGTGGAACTTGTGTATCAGGTACCAATTGGATGGCCCCCTCTTTGACCTTCACTTGAGTGCACAAGGTGTTTCTATATAGTCATTCAAGAAACCTTCTTTGCTAATGACTGTGCATTCTTGATGCACAAAGACAGTGATTTCCAGTTGATGCTGAACAATTTCTGACACTGCTATGCTCTGATTATCGGCTGATTAGATTATCAGATAATCAGCTTGATTATCACTCTGAACAAGACCGGACTACTTTAGCAGCCCATGCCAAATGATATCTGTAGAACCAAAAGTCAGTATTGATGACACCTAGTTGACAAATGTAAACAGCTCCAGATACTTGGGAAGCATCATCTCTAGTGATGCATCTTTGGACAAAGAAATTGACTGCAGAATTAGCAAGGCCAACCAGGCACTAGTTGCATACTAGAGTGCTTTATCAACATATCATCTTTTATCATCTCTAGAAAGCTGATCGGTGGTTATTCCTTCTTTCTTATTTGGATGTGAGTCCTAAATACTGTACTGAAGAAACATAAAAAACCTAAAATTTCATATTGCGTTCTTTAGTCCATCTTTTGCAGATGTTGACAAAATTGTATCTCCAACCTGGAAGTTTTGGATCAGTGTCCACCAGCATTAAATCCGATTATCAAAACCCAGACAATGTGAGTGGAACATGTTATCAGAACGGATGACCACCATATGCCTTACTAGTTGCTCTATAGCATACCAGAGTCTGAGAAAAGACCTCAAAAGGTTGACCATGCAACTCCAAGATGCTGCAAAAGAAACCTTGGGTCACTGGGTCATCCAGCCAAGGGAACTAAAAGCTATGGCTGTTGACTGAACCTATTGGCTAACCCTGTGCTATGAAGCCTCCATCAGCATTGAAGACAGCACTGTCCAAAACTGATAGAAAAGTGTGAGTGGCATCACAGTGTAACACCCAGTTACTACAATAATGGATTTCCAGTGCCTCACTGTGCTAGACTCTACACCTCCAGACTGGGACTGCAGTCACTTCTGTGTCACGGATAACTGCACCACAGTGCTTCTTCTTTGAACACAAAGGATTACTATATAGACTTGATCACAGAATTTATAATTATGGAGCACTCAGAAAAGGGCAATACCCCAAAATACTGGAAAGTGTCACTTTTGGGAAACTGTATGAATTGCATCATAAGAGAAGGCTGTATTTGCTGTTAATTAAGAAAAAAGGACTGACATTGATGGAAATCTGGGACAGTGTCTACTGATGAGGTAATAAAGAAACATTATGGAGAAATTTAGTTGCTACATTTGGGTTGCTGAATGCTCTCTGCATGATACCGTGAATGTTCGTTTCTTAAGAATATAAAAAACTCCACTCATTCCAAGGCAAGCCACCAGTTCATGGAGCTTAATATCATTTAAATATGGCAACAGTTCTCTAGAGCTTCAGACTGATATCATTTGCAGAACCCATCTGGAAAGACATGGTATTGAAACTAAGATTTTCAGCACAGACTCTAATCACCGAGCCTTTCCTGGTATTGCTCCTTTGGTGTTTAAGTGAATACCTTATTGTTCAAGGGGTTGGTTCACTACTATAGGAGCAGAGAATTTTTGCTATCCTGCATGTATCATTTACATATTAATCACTAGTGCAGGGGTAGGCAACCTCGGCTCTTTTATGACTCATGGACTTCAACTCCCAGAATTCCTGAGTCAGCTGACTTAGGAATTCTGGGAGTTGAAGTCCATGAGTCATAAAAGAGCCGAGGTTGCCTACCCCTGCACTAGTGCAATGGATACAGAATATTCCTGTCTATTTTTTATTTAATTTAAATTAAAAACTGCAAATTAAATCTCTCCCACCCAAAACATGCCAGTATTTTAATGGCCTACGTTTTATTGTGCATAAAGCATTCATTATTTCACATTGTAAAAAGTAACCACACATTTATTCATTCACAAATTAGATTATCTTTATCATACACCAACATATTTAAAAAAACAGATAGTCTGATATCAATATAGTTTTGCTGATTGCATTTGTGAAGTAGAGAAGCTGACAATAGCTTCATACAGTCTCTCTCAAGTATTGGCATAAATTGAATGTTTTAAATAAAACTGCATTTTGCAGGCAAATTTTGATAGGAATGTTAGCATGAATACAAACAGAATGATATTGATATAGCTAAAAGCATGATGGCTTGAATTAACTACTAATTAAAAACTAGATTAATCATTCTAAAATGTTGGATAAAGAGAAACTACAATAGAATATACTGGTAAATTAAAACAAAGTATTTGTACAATAAAATTTGCAATGTGAAATTTAAGAAATCATTCATATGCTATTTGGAGGTATCTGTTTCTTATTAAAAAGTGAAAAGAAATCCCTCTTGACATTTTATACACCAGATAAGCAATATTATCTAAAATTATAGCAGAAGTTTATTTTAAAGGACTACACACTTCTCCACATTTCTCTGTTCATGCTTCCAGATTCCACACTGAAGCTTCTTTGATATTTAAAAGCTTTTTTGAAAGAGAAAGTGTCACTTGTTCAGTTAATTCTTATACGCAGAGCAATTTCACACATATGGCCCTATTTCCATAGCAAAGGCAAATTAGAAGTCCATAAGCTTGTAAATAGCTATATTTTAAAGTAGAGGGCACTTTCATTCCGAACTGAATAACCTGAACTAGTAGAAGGCATAATTGAGAGGGGGAAGTAGGGAAACCCTGTCTCTTTAGCTGCAGCAGATTTAAAGCACATTGCTAAAGTAACGTTGAATTAAGCACTTCACTTACAACATTGGCATTCTGCACATATTACATTATTTCTATGAAGGTATTTTACAACATAGGAATTTATTTAATTGACAGAAGATGTTAACGTTATGGTATCAAATCAATCCCTCCTTCCTGGTCCTTAAATTCAAGGTTGTACTCTAGCTTTGTCCAATCCTGGCTTCAGCCACATTGCCTCTGGTGGTCTTTGGTGTGCATGGTTTCTTTCGCCAGCTCTAGGAGTTTGATTTTCTGTTTTTCCTTGAGAGAAAGAAAAACACTCTTACCACACAGACCAGATCAAATTAACAGTGTTCAGAACTGCTAACTTCTTGCAGTCGTCATTTACAGCTCCAAAACTGTTGGGATCTTAAACTCATGTATTGTAAGTAAAAAGAATCAACATTATTTCTTCTAAATCCAACAAGGTGATGCTTTTTAAAAAGAATATTCATGATTCAAGGCGCACCCACTTTCCCATCCATTGGGCCATCCAACTCCACTGGCTTCCTTTCCACCCATCTCCCACACCCTGTGGATTTTCTTCGTGTGGAAATTGTCCATCCATTACTATGCAATAAAGAAAAGTCTGCATATGGACCTCAGAATACACAAATCTTAAAACTATTGGCTTGGAAAAAATATATACATATTAAAATAATTTTATTATAGAATCCTTTTTAAAAAAATCAGACTCATTTGTTTTAATAGTGATCAATACAGAAAACTGGGTGAAGTCATCTGTAAGCCTGTGGGTATCAGTATGTTGACCATATGTGGTTATACAACTGCCCTGGGCCTTCCATGAGATGCTACTGAGGTGCATCCTCAGTGCTTGGATACTTGTGCATCTGGTAGGGAAGGATCACCTTCAAGCTTAAAAAGACTGAATGGCTGTGGATTTGGCACTTGCCCTCCCACCCCGCCGTGAATTTCCATTGTTAAATTTGGATAGGGTATCATTCGCCTATGCAAAGTTGGTCTGCAATCTGAGGATCCTCTTAGACTCATGGTTCTTGTCTGAAAACCAGATGGCAGCCATGGCCAAGAAACCTTCATACAATTATAGCTTGTACTCATTTCTGAATCAGAAGACATTTCATGGTCAATCACACACCTTAGTCACCTACTGATTGAACTACTGCAGCATGCTCTATACAGGCTGTCCGTAAAAAGCATTCAGAAGTTTCAGCCGGTCCAGAAAGCAGCAGCACATACAATATTGGTCTTACTACAGAATCCTCATGCAATATTGCTGCCACATGAGTTAAAGTGCTACAATTCAAGGTGGTCTTTTGCTTTTTTTCTTCTTCTTTTTCTTCCTAGCATTTTCCCATAAGTGCACTTTTTTCAGATCAACCGAGTATTAACTCATTGGTTGCAACAGGAATTGACCAATTAATTCCTTCTCATCTAATTGGGCTGAGGGAGTGACTGGCCTCAAACCATCCAGCAGGCTTTCATGAGCAATATGGGACTATAATTCATAATCTTCTGTTTTCTAGTCTGGTGCCTTAACCCCTAGACCAAAGTGGCTTTCTTTTGTGCTACCATTGCTTCACTGTTAGAAAGATTATGGTGAAAGACAACTATCTTAAACATAAATAATATTGCCAGAGCAATCATACCTGCCTGTCATTGTAATTTATATACCTTAATTTGATGAGTAATAATGTGAATAAGTTTCCTGTATCCTTGTTAAAGATATTTATTTCTGAGCACTAATGTTAAATTAAAGGAATTATTTAGAACATTACCAGATACTTTAGCAGTATATGCCCACATGGTAAAGTATTACTTATCCAAACCCACATTAAAATTCTTCATCTTAAGTACACATAATGCCTGACAAGCTATATGTTTTAATGCTTTGTGAAGGAGTGTAAGAATATAAGTTATTAAGTTGAAAGAAAATGTCTGAAGCTCTTCACAATGAACAAAAGGTAAAAAAAAACAAATGCAGTACAACAGTCACAGAACATACTTCTTTTGTAATTACCTATGTTTGTGATTCATGTTTGCTGTCTATTTGAGTATGACTCATTTAATGCAGTGTATTTACTAGCAATGGGAATGAATATGTTCTGTTTCCAAAACTCACTGATGCAAGTCTCCTGTGGATAAAACTACTTTCTGGATGAAATCCTATGAACAGCAATGCACTACAAATGAAAGTTACAGGCCTACTATAAACTGAACATTGATTCAGATATCTGGGAATTCCCACAGCTTCCAGATGAACACTACTGAAATACAAACTGAGATGCAATCATACATCGTTCTGGTTTTCAAAACAATGGCACAGGTAGTACTTACAACAGTTCATTTAGCGATCATTCAAAGTTACAACAGCACTGAAAAATATGACTTATGACTCTTTTTTATAGTTACGATCTTTGCAGCATCCTCATGATCATGTGACCAAAAGTCAGATGCTTGACAACTGGTTCATATTTATGACCTTTGCTCTGTCCCAAGGTCATGTGATCCCTTTTGCGAACTTCTGACTGGCAAAGTCAATGGGGAAGCCAGATTCACTTAACAATCGTGTTACTAACTTATCAATTGCAGTGATGCACTAGCAACTATGGCAAGAAAAGTCGTAAAATGGGGCAAAACTCACTTAACAAATGTCTCACTTAACAACAGAAATGTTGGGCTCAATTGTGGTCACAAGTTGAAGATTTCCTATATTCGCAAGCTTTCCAGTGCTCTTCCATGTGCACATGCCTCCGCACCTGCCAGGCTGCAGAGACAGGGCTCAGACATCTGCGATCAAAGCCCCATCTCTGCAGCCCAGCAGAGGGGCTGAGGGTCCAACTCAGCAGGCAGCAATGTCAGCCAAACCCCAAGAACAAGAGGGAGTTCTCAGGAAGGTGGCAGCAGCTTGCAACCTTCCCTGTCGGCTTCTCCACTGACTTTCTGAGAAAGTTAACAGAGATGATTGCAAAGGGCAATCACATGATCAAAGGGCACTTGGGAATTGGTCATTAAATGTGAACAGGTTGCCAAATGCCACAAATGTGGTCGTGTGATCACAGGGGGAGCAGCACAATGTTTACGATAGCCAGAAGTGCTTTATGGGCCATAAAGCACTCTTTCTGAGACAACGGTAATTTCAAACAGTTGTTAAATCACCAGTTGTAAACTGAGGATTACCTGTAATATCAAAAAATACAGGCTGCTGATGAATCAAATTGCAAAATAACAGTGCCTAAGTAAACAATGGTTCTTTAATTATCAGTACATTCATACATATGAATTTGTACCTCTTTTGACCATCATCTGAATCTAAAGCTATTATTCCAGAATGATGATCAGTACAAGTACAAAGTCATATGTGTGATTCATAGAGATAATGAATACTAATTCCACACTACTCTTTCCCACATCTAACAGCATTAAAATACGGTGATAACTCAATTGCAGCTGTTCCTGAAAACCAGTGTAATGATTACTTTAGTCATCATACTAACCAGAACTACCATAATAATTCTAGTTCTTTGTACCATATATTTGGGCCAGGAACATTGTTTTTGAGATGAAACAGCTTACCAAAACAGCTTACCAAAACAGGTCCCCAATACTAAATCAGAAGCGTTAAACCATAACTTAATTCATGGGTCGTCTAGTCTTAGTAATAAACTAGAATGAATCTGTAACCTCTACTTCTGTATTCTTGCTAAAACAGTGGTTAAAACAATCATAAATAATTATCTCGACATAGCTGTGGAAATGACAACATAAGCAGAATTCATTTTCATCCTGAGTATGAGAAACAACTTAAAAGTGTGAAAATGAAAAATCAGTTATTTATTGTAATCTTTAATTCTGCACTAATTTTAGTTGATCACTTACAAGCTAACCTTCCGTGAATGGCTCTCTTTATTCCCATTGCTTTTTTGATCAACCGTGTTATTTGTGTTACGAGAAGAAGATGGTAAGGTGGAAGTAGAGTTAAAAGCAGCAGTGCCACTGACATTGTTGGGACGAGTTCGAAAGGAATCGTCTGAAAGAAAATATATAAAATTTCAGAAAATCAGATTATAATTAAACTACCGTATTTTTCGGACCATAAGACGCACTTTTTTTCCCCAAAAGTGGGGGAAAAACGAGGGTGCGTCTTATGGTCCGAAGGTGATCTGTATGGCCAGCCCCAACCTCCGCAAGTGGAAAGCAAGGGAGATTGCCAGGAGCACAAATCGGCACGTGCTGAGAAACGCTGATCTCACGCTCCTGCACTCTCCCTCGCTCGGTTTCAACTTCCCTTGCTACAAGAGAAAGCAGGCTGAAACGGAGTGAGGGAGATTGCCAGGAATGCGAATCGGCTGATCTCGTGCTGCTGCAATCTGCCTCGTTTCAGCCTGCTTTCTCTTGTAGCAAGGGAAGCTGAAACCGAGCGAGGGAGTTTGCAGGAGCGCGAGATCGGCCGATTCGCATTTCTGGCAATCTCCCTCACTCCGTTTCAGCTTGCTTTCTGCAAGAGAAAGCTGGGCTGCAGGGCCACCTCCGCGGGTACTGCTCTAATGCAGAGAGGGAAGGACAAAGAGGGAGGGAGGGAGGGAAGGAAGGAAGGAAGGAAGGAAGGAAGGAAGGAAGGAAGGGAGGGACAATGGGAGAGGGAGGGAGAGAAAGAGAGAGAGAAAGAGAGGGAGAGAGAGAGAAGGAGAAAGAATTTTTTTTCTTGTTTTCCTGCTCTAAAAACTCGGTGCGTCTTATGGTCCGGTGCATCTTATGGTCCGAAAAATACGGTAATTTGTTTCAGAGCTACAAATTTTTGTTAGTTGCATGAACTGAGTATCAAGCAGGTAAGGTAAAGGTAAGGTAAAGGTTCCCCCGCACATGCGTGCCAGTCGTTTCCGACTCTAGGGGCCGGTGCTCATCTCCGTTTCAAAGCCGAAGAGCCAGCGCTTGTCTGAGGACGTCTCCGTGGTCATGTGGCCGGCATGACTAGACGCCAAAGGCGCACGGAACGCTGTTACCTTCTCGCCGTAGCGGTCCCTATTTTTCTACTTGCATTTTTAACGTGCTTTCGAACTGCTAGGTTGGCAGAAGCTGGGATGAGTAACAGGCGCTCACTCTGCTACGCGGCACTCGGGATTCGACCCGCCAAACTGCCGACCTTCTGATCGACAAGCTCAGCGTCCTAACCCACTGAGCCACCACGTCCCTTATCAAGCAGGTATGCGAGCTTAAATAGTTTCTTGCAATTGGGACAAAACTAAGGCCACTGGACTCTTTGAAAATAAAACAAAGCCACTAAAAGAATTGTAATAAAATATTATTTTATTTAAGGGAGATGAACAGTTAAGTATGAAATATAAATAAATGAATGAACGAATGAATGAATGAAAAGTAACACAGTTTTCTTACCAGTAAATGAGAACATAGAATTCTTTGCTACTCCTGACACTGAAGTATAGCCTATTGAAGAACTCTTGCTGAAGATATAACAAAAATATAATGGGAGTGTTATAATGTGTACTTATCATTATTAGTTTTTATAATTTTTCATTTCAGAGATTTCAAGACAGTTCACAACCTTGCACAACATAGTTATAAAGTAATAGTCCTCAACTTATTACTGGTATCACAATTACACCTGAAATCTTGATTGTTAAGTTGTGGTAATGATCTTTTTGCTTAACCACCGCAATATATACTGGAATACTCAGATACTGGAATACTGCTATCATGTCGCCCCTATTTCTTTTTCTTTAGACTAGCCCAGGGGTTGGCAACCTGAAACAGTGAAAGAGCCACTCGGAACCGGTTCCGGCACACACACAATAAAAGTGGGAGCTGCACAATGTGCGTGTGCATGCGTGCATGCATGCACATGCGCAAAACAAGCACCAGCTCTGCCCCCATTTCTTTCAAACACGAAGGCAGCAACTATCCAAACAGGGCACCAGAGGTTTGGAGAGTTCCTGCCTTCGTCCGCATTTCTTTCATAAGCGGACAAAGGCAGCAGCTCTCCAAATGGGGCCACGGAGGTTTGGAGAGCTACGCAGGTCTCCAAACCTCTGCGGCCCCGTTTGGAGAGCTGCTGCCTTCGCATTTGGGAGATCTGCGCAGCTCTCCAAACCTCCGGCGCCCCGTTTGGAGAGCTGCTCCCTTCCGCATTTCTTTCAAATGCGGACGAAGGCAGCAGCTCTCCAAACGGGGCGGTGGAGGTTTGGAGACCTGTGCAGGTCTCCAAACCTCCGTGGCCCTGTTTGGAGAGCTGCTGCCTTCGTCCGCATTTGAAAGAAATACGGATGAAGGCAGCAGCTCTCCAATCCTCCGGCGCCCCGTTTGGAGATCTGCCGGCTTCGTCCATGTTTGAGGAAGCCAGCAGCCCTGCAAACGGGGAGGAGGAGGTTTGGAGAGCTGTGCGCGCAACTCTCCAAACCGCCGCCGGCCATTTGGAGATCTGCTGGCTTCCTCAAAAATGGACGAAGCCGGCAGCCTTGGAAACGGGGCGGAGGTTTGGAGAGCTGCGCGCGCAGCTCTCCAAACCACCGTTGCCCCGTTTGGAGAGCTGCTGCCTTCGTTCGCATTTCTTTTGGCCCCGAAAGGCATCAGCTCTCCAAACCTCCGCCACCCCATTCTCTCAATGGGACTTTTTTGCAGAATGGCAGAGGACTGGGAGCCGCATGCGGCTCCGGAGCCGCGGGTTGCCGACCCGTGGACTAGCCAAACCCAAGTCCACGTTCTTCATATGTTTTAGTCTCCAGGCCTTTCATCATCTTAGTTGCTCTTCTCTGAACTTAGTTGCTCTTCTCATCTTAGTTGCTCTTAGTTGCTCTTAGTTGCTCTTAGTTGCTCTTCTCTGAACTTTTTCCAAGGTCTCAACATCTTTTCTGTAGTATGGTGACCAAAATTGATTGCAGTATTCCAGGTGTGGTCTTACTAGGGTTTTAAAGAGCGGTACTAATACTTCGCGTGATCTTGATTCTATAGTGTACTAGCTTTTTTGACAGCTGCTGCACACTGCTGGCTCATAGTGAAGTGATCATCCACCAGGACTCCAAAGTCCCTCTCACAGTTGCTGTTTTTGAGCCAGGTCTCGCCTAATCTGTACTTAAACCTTTGATTTTTCCTGCCTAAATGTAAAATTTTGCTTATCTCCACATTAAAACTCATTTTGTTGGATAGGACCCATTGTTCAAGTTTGTCAAGATCTTTTTGAGTCCTGAGCTGATCTTCTGGGATGTTGGCTGTTCCTGCCAGTTTGGTGTCATCTGCAAATTTGATGAGTTCCCCTTCAATTCTCTCATCTTAAGTCATTGTTGAAGATATTGAAAAGTACTGGGCCTATGATGGAGCCTTGTGGTACCCCACTGCTTACTTTTGGTTTTTGGAACGATATGCCTGAATTGGCAAAGTAAATGTCATGCTTCCATAATGAGCAGCTACAGTATAGGTTGTACACTACAATCATGCACCTAACATTAGAGTAAACAAAATATTACATACCTGGGGCATTTGTCAATGTTGCCATATTTTGACTGCAGAGCTTGACTACTGAAAGACTGACTTCTAACCAATTTAGACTTTTTTACTTCTTTGCCTAAAAGAAATATTGTAATTAATAATATAGCTCTTTCTTAGCAAATATATAACTGCAAGTGCAATCCATAATCTGCCAATGAGTAATGCTAATAGGCATGAATAGCTGTTTTGTTTTTTGTTGTGTTTTTTTTTAAAAACATGTTTATGTTCCAAAAACCATTATCCTCACGGAACATAAAGGTCCAGTTATGAATTTTATGGAATTCTGACAAGACATCTGATCTAATTTCACTGAATACAAGTTAACCATACAGGCAATGATTATTAGAATTTGAAGTTCTATTATTTATATTATATTATTGCCCTGTTCACCGCCCTGAGTCCTTCAGGAGAAGGGCGGTATACAAATAAAATTATTATTATTATTATTATTATTATTATTATTATTATTATTATTATTATTATTATTATTATTATTATTATTATTATTATTATTATTATATTGTGCTATCTTTACCATCTTGAGTTCTGGAAAAGGTAGAAAATATATACATTTTCATCACATAATTCCTTTTCAAGGTAAACAAGCTTAAGAAAAACACAAAGAATTATAATAATAAACAAAGAAATTAAAGATAGAAAACCAGGAGAAAGGTATCTGCAAAACCTGGACCAAAGGTGAGATTAGATCTACCTGGGGAGACTCCCCCCCAAAAAAACTTAGTACATTCACCCACATGCACATACCCATCAGTTATTATTTTTAGAGGTAAGCAGTATTCTATAGAGTGCAGAAAAAGAGTTCAAATCATAAGGGGAAACATGAAAGTATGAGACAAGAAAAACTGTATCTAGTTCACACCAATATCCAATAACTTTCAATAACTTCCTATCTTTGCAAATCATCCTTACTTCCACCATTTTCTTATGCTGCCTTTTGTTCTTTAAATTTTTCAATTCTTTCTTCTTGAGACTCTCATCAACTCTCGCCTAACAAAATATTCTTAGTCATCTCCTTTGTCTTGGCTCATTCATTTCCCCCCACACCCCCATATTTGTTTACAATTCACCCCCAATTTGTTTTCTCTGTATTACCACCTCAATTATGTTTTTCATACTGGTCATTCACTTTTGTATCAGCCCACATTTGTTCATCATCCAGTAATTTTTGGGCATGTCTCTTATTTTACTAATAATAATAATAACAATAATAACAATAATAATAATAATAATAATAATAATAATAATAATAATAATAATAATAATAATAATAATAATAATAATAATAATAATAATAATAATAATAATTAGTCTGTCCAGTCTCTTCTTAAAAACTTCCAGTGTTGGAGCATTCACCGCTTCTGGAGGCAGGTTGTTCCACTGGTTAATTGTTCTAACTGTCAGGAAGTTTCTCCTTAGTTCTAGGTTGCTTCTCTCCTTGACTAGTTTCCATCCGTTGCTTCTTGTCCTGATTTCAGGTGCTTTGGAGAATAGCTTGACTCCCTCTTCTTTGTGGCAGCCCCTGAGATATTGGAACACTGCTATCATGCCACCCCTCACCCTTCTCTTCATTAAACTACACATACCCAATTCCAGCAACCGTTCCCTATATGTTTTAGCCTCCAGTCCCCCAATCATCTTTGTTGCTCTTCTTTGTACTCTTTCTAGTCTCAACATCTTTTTTACATCGTGGTGACCAAAACTGGATGCAGTATTCCAGGTGCGGCCTTACCAAGGCATTGTAAAGTGGTATTAGTACTTCACGTGATCTTGATTCTATCCCTCTGTTAATGCAGCCTAGCACTGTGCTGGCTTTTTAGGCAGCTGCAGCACACTGCTGGCTCATATTGAAGTGATTGTCCACTAGGATTCCGAGATCTCTCTCACAGTTGCTACTATTGAGCAAGGTACCACCTATACTATACCTGTGCATTTGATTTTTCCTGCCTAAATGTAGAACCTTACTTTTTTCACCATTGAATTTCATTTTGTTAGATAGAGCCCAGTGTTCGAGTCTGTCCAGATCCTCCTGTATCTTAAGCCTATCTTCTGGAGTATTGGCTATTCCTGCCAGCTTGGTGTCGTCTGCAAATTTGATGAGTTCCCCATCTATCCCCTCATCCAAATCGTTGATGAAGATGTTGAAAAGCACTGGGCCCAGAACAGAGCCCTGGGGCACCCCACTACACACTTCCTTCCATGTAGATGCAGTTCCATTGAGGACCACACGCTGAGTACGGCCTGTCAGCCAGCTACGAATCCATCTGGTGGTGATGCTATCTAACCCACATTTTTCTATCTTATCAAGTAGTAGGTTGTGATCTATTTTATCAAATGCCTTACTGAAGTCCAAGTAAATTATATCTACAGCATTCCTCTGGTCCACTAGTTTTGTCACTTGGTCAAAGAATGCAATAAGATTTGTCTGGCATGATCTGTTTTTGACAAACCCATGTTGGCTTTTAGTGATAACTTTGTTCGCATCAAGGTGATCGCTGATTTGTTGTTTGATTATCTTTTCCAGAATCTTCCCAGGTATTGAGGTCAGGCTGATAGGTCTGTAGTTTCCTGGATCTATTTTTTCCCCTTTTTTGAAGATGGGAACTATATCAGCTCTCTTCCAGTCCTCTGGTGGTTCCTCAGTGCTCCAGGATCTTTGAAAAATATAGTTCAGTGGTTATGAGATCACGTCTGCCAGTTCCTTGAGAACCTTGGGGTGTAATGTCCCGTTGCCTGGAGGCGGTCCGGGTCTGGATGGGGAGGAACAGGCTTTGGCTCAACCCTGACAAGACTGAGTGGCTGTTCGTGCCGGCATCCCGGGAAATTCAGTTTACTCCATCTCTTGCTATGGCGGGTGAGCTATTGCCCCCCGTAGATAGGGCGCGCAACTTGGGGGTCCTCCTAGACTCACAGCTCTCTTTAGAAGATCATATTGGAGATGTGACTAGGGGGGTCTTTGCCCAGGTCCACCTGGTGCGCCAGTTGCGGCCCTATCTGGACCGGGATGCCTTGCGTACAGTCACTCATGCGCTCGTGACCTCTCGTTTTGACTACTGTAATGCTCTCTACATGGGGCTGCCCTTGAAGACCACTCGGAGGCTCCAACTGGTGCAGAATGCAGCCGCGCGAGTTGTGTTGGGAGTCTCCCGATACTCCCATGTTACACCTTTGCTCCGCGAGCTGCATTGGCTGCCGGTTGCCCTCTGGGTGAGATTCAAGGTGCTGGTAATGACCTACAAAGCCCTACATTGCATGGGTCCGGATTACCTACGGCAGCACCTGCGGCCAGCGTCAACATCCCTCCGTCCAGTGCGCTCCCACAGAGAGGGCCTCCTCAGGGTGCCTCCAATCAGAGAATGTCGACTGGTGGCCCCCAGGGGGAGGGCGTTCTCTGTGGGCGCGCCAGACCTGTGGAACCGCTTGCCGGTTGATCTCTGGATGGCCCCTGACCTTCGCTCCTTCCGGCGGGATCTGAAAACTTACTTATTTGAGCAATCCGGCCTGGTTTGATGGGTTTGGGGTTGGGTTTTTAACATGGTTTTAATTATTGTATATATCGGGCATAATTATTTAATTGTTTTTTAACTTTTGTACTTTGTTTTTTAATATTTATTGCCCTGTACACCGCCCTGAGTCCTTCGGGAGAAGGGCGGTATAAAAATTTAATAAATATAAAATAAATATAAATATAATCCGTCTGGTCCTAGTGATTTGAACTCGTCTAGGCTGGACAGGTGCTCACTTACCATTTTCTTGCCTATCTTAACTTGCGTTTCTATTCTGTTTTTTATGGCACTGGTTTGGGTAGGTTGGACTGTTTTTTCCCTTTGTGTAAAGACAGATGCAAAAAACGAGTTAAATAGTTCTGCTTTCTCCCTGTTGCTTGTCACCTTCTTGCCACTTTCCCGCACTAATGGACCAATCATTTCCTTAACTTTTTTCTTGTTTCTTATATGTTGAAAGAAGTTTTTTTTTTGTTATTTTTGACTTTGGTCACAAGCCTTAGTTCATTTTGAGCCTTAGCTTCTCTCACTTCATCTTTGCAGGCACGAGCTGTTTGCTGATATTCTGCCTTAGTTATGTGCCCCTCTTCCCACTTCTTATACTTGTCCTTTTTATCTTTCAGTTTATCAGAGAGTTCTTTATGCAGCCATGCTGGTTTCTTTTGAAAGCTGTTATTTTTCTTCTTTGTTGGTATTGTGCTAGACTGGGCCTTTATTATCTCACTTTTCAAAATTTCCCAAGCTTCTTGCTTCTTATGCAATTATATTCTCACTCCATTCACCTTATTTTAATATTTCTCCTGCAATAACTTCCATATGAAAGGTAGATAAAAGCACATTTAATCTTTAAACATTCAGTTCCTCAATGTTTGCTAAAAAGTCAATATTATCTTTCCAGCTGGGGACATTTAGGCTCAAAAGGGCTAATTTAAAAATGCATCCAAAATTCAGGATCCATGACTATCATGAAATTGAAATTTGGCCAATTTTATGACAAAAAACTATCATAAAGCAATTTTATGACATAATACAACATTTCATAAAACATTTCGTTGGTCAACTCCTGAAGTTTTGGCTGTGCTGTACAGTTCAATATGGGCTACTTTCAAGGCAGATACATTTTTGAATATTTTCCTGAATTTTTAAGAGTATTTCCAGTGCAGATATACCTTTAATGCAGGGGTCTTCAAACTTTGCCCTTTTATGACTCATGGACTTCAACTTCCAGAATTCATCAGCCAGGCACGCTAGCTGAGGAATTCTGGGAGTTGAAGTCCATGAGTCACAAAAGGACCAAGTTTGAAGATCCCTGCTTTAATGCCTTCCACAGGTCACCTGAGACATGACGCTTTTCTACTTATTCCTTTATGTGCTTTGCAATATAGATTTGATTTTAAAAATTATGCAAAAGAGATTTGTTTCTTACTTGTTGAAGCGCCTGAAGGGTTTCCAGAAACAGACATTGGGATAGTTTTGGCCAACGTTGATGATGCTTTACTGTCTCTACCTAAAACAAAGGTTATTATATGCACTATATAGAGATTAACTATAGATTCAACTTTCCCCCATCATTAATTATGGCTTCAAGGTGCCAGTGTACAAAAGTATACTTATTACAAATAATGTAATATTATATTTTATTTTCTGTTGTAATTTTTTACTCATTTTGAAAGCACTGTAATTTTTATTATGTATTTTATGTTTTGTTCTTTTCTTCTTTTGCTATTATTTAAAAAGCAATAATAATATTATTTAAAAAGCAATTAAAATTATAAAAAATAAGGCTTTTCCATAATATATTTTGATAATTGTACCAATCCATTTCAAATAATAGCCCTCAACAGTCAGTAGTTTGGCCTCCGATGGTTTTGTGTGGAAACGTTTCCTAGCAAATAAGAACTGGGTCGTTTCCATAATGTTAAGTTTGGACTTCCTACTTCAAATACACTGCTATAACATGCTCTTATAGTAAGTTAGCAGCAACTATCCCTAGAGGTTTTTAATTAATACAATAATATCTACCACCTCCAGCTGATCACTGTTTGTTAAATAAATAAATAATAAACAAGCAAGCAAGGCCTTTGGAGAAAGGAAACAACCCCATAAAAATCACAACAACTTACGCTTCTTTTCATATATTTTATCACTCATATTTGTAGACCTGCTCTCATTTTGCTGTTTCTCTTTTTCTAATTGTTCCTAGTAGGAAAACAATGTAATAAAAGTGTTAATGGAAAAATAAAATCTAGATTAATAGGCTGCATCTTTTGTGCTAGCATGGTTTTATGATCTGCCCAGGTTCAAAAAAAAGCCTGAAATGCTTTATGTTATCAATGATGAAAGAATTGTTTGTTCAAAGTGTACTTTGGTGCAGAAGCTGCCAACCTCCCCTAAAAATAAAGCCATAAATATATAAATAAGCTCTCCTTCTATGCTACCACACTGTTTAGTTGCTTTCTCTCTGGAAAAAAAAAGACACAGCTGTAAAATTCTAGGAGAGCACCCAGATTGGGGAAAACCAATTGTTTCTCTGATTTAGATATTCTACTTGTGGAGACCAATACTTTCTCCAAAGTAATCTTGATTTGGATCTAAAGGTCTCAATTGCATACATGGCATAATATCTAGAGTTGTTAAAAATAGAGTCCACACAGAAGGGAGTGTATACTCTGGAATTTCCTGGTTATTAAAATCATGCCTATGATGAAAAAAGCAAATCCTCCCATGTAGCAAAATAAACTAACTTCACCAAAGGATGAAGTGAAGCAATGTATGAAGGCAGAAACTGGCATCTGAATCATCTGAATATTGAAGCAAAATATTACAGGATGAGATACTTTTTGGGGTCCACAGTAAACAGTGAAATGTTCTACGCCAGAGCTGACTATGAATTAATGTTACTCTTAGGCAAGCCACTATGATTCCATTCATAACATGAGAATAATGTTGACTACATTTTAGGATTACTGAGATGATGTAACGTGAAGTGCAATTAACACCTCATACCAGTTCTTATTAGTATCAAACATTTGGTGATATGGTTCCTAATGCATTTTCTCCTCACAGCAACCTGAAATCTATCTTTTCAAGGTAAGTTACATACAAAAAACTCAGTGTCTTTTTGCACCAACATTTCCCCACATCTTATCTTCAAGAATAAGGTAAATGCGTAAGAATTTTTAGAGCATTTTTAATGCAAATTCATAAAAAATAATTGTAAACCTTAAATTGGAATTCAATTCACTGGTACTTGGTATGATAGTCAAGTAACACCTTTTTCATGCAATAAACATACCATTTCCAAAAGAAGTTGTTCCTCTCTTTCTTTCTGCTGATCCAATAGGTCATTTTCATAAAACCTCTTCTGAAACTGTTCAAATGTGAAACCAGAAGATCAGCAATCATGTTGGAAGTTTCAGCAGATTATTACCGCTATCATTTGAGTTTATACTTACAGCATCTAAAGAGGTATCCATTCTGTCAAGTTCTAGTACCATCTATTAAAAAAATATTTAGTATTATTATAGGTTTGCCATAATTGTTTTAAAAGAATCTCAAATGGTTTGGATTTCCTACTAGCAATTTTAGCAAGGACATAGACTCATCCAGAGGATAAGATACCAGGCTACCTTGGGAACTGGGATGCCTACCTACTAGAAGCATGTAACATTCTTTAAGCAGAAGCTTACTGATCATAATATAAGAGACTTCTAATTATGGATGCATATGTTTGAACTATATATGATCCAAAATTCATTGTAACTATATGTTCCTTCCTATACATTTATAGTAAGACCATTATATTTGATTTATCTCAAATATGAATAGCATGAACAAAATTTCAAAAACTTTGCAACTCATAAATTGGATTCACATATCACACTAAACCCAGGTGTTAACTTGGATTTAATTGTTGCATTAAGCAAACCATGATTTTGTACAATGAAGTGTTATCTTAAGAATTATTATAAAAATATAAGAAAAATACTGAATGAATAAAAGAACCTCACATACTTTTTTAACAATGTTCAAGACGTCTTTATCTTTTTCCTCACATAGAAGTTTTCTTACACTCATTTCTAGCTGCTGCAGTAAATGTTTGTCTGTGGGAACCTTGAGGGTTGACTTCACTTTTGGTAATAAATAACAAAGTTTCATTCTATATAGGGAAATAATGTTTACATTTTTTAAAAACCTGAAGATATACACAAGATTAAAAAATGAACAGAAACATGCAAACTGTGAAGTGATAAATAATATTCAAGTAAATAAAGACTATGCTCCAAAGCCTTAAAAGAAGAGTTAAAGCCCAGTAAAATGGTGGTTGCTAAAATAGACAGGATTGATAATTAGGGAAAAAAGATTATTTTGTTTGGCAGTTTGGGAGAAGTTGAACCAAATATGAAAAAGTCTACTATGTCTACTGACACTCATTTCCATCTGTTTTTTGTTTCTGGTGATGAAATCCCTATTATCTGACAGAGATCATTTGTTCATGTTGGCTTGATATCATCTATGGAACTGTAAAGAAGACTGTCCCGATTCTGTTATGTATAGAAATTCTTCATACTGTTGTCTATCTCCTTCATGGACCTTTAAGCAATGTTATGCAAATCAGATTTTCATTTTTCTACCATTTACTGTACAGTAATTATATTTCTAAACATTTTAGATTTTTTAAAATTTTACTTTCATTTTCATTTCCCCCCCACTTTTATTATTTTTACAAATAAGGGGGCAAACATATCTACTTCTTCCTCCTACTACTTTCCTCAAAACAACTCTGTGACATGAGTTGGGCTGAGAGAGTGTGATTGGCTCAAAGTCACCCAGCTGGATGAACCAGATGAACTAGGGATGGATAGATTCCTTTAGGATCAAGACATTTTTCCTATTACAGAGGACAAACTTACTCTCACATCAAGTATGATTTTTAACTGCCAAATAGAATAATCGTTATTCCCTAGTTGTCAATCATTTTCAACACATGCTCCAAATATTTGAGTTTCTGCTTGCATACCTCTGCCTCAATGGAACAACCTATTTTTATTTGATTCAGGACTGACCAAATTCATAATTCAAATGTGTTCATATTCTTTAGTTTTCTCTCCATCAATGTCCATCTTTCATAGACAAATATTACCGTTAGAAAAAACAGCTTTAACAATTTTGATTTTTGTTATCACAGAAATATCCTCACCCTGAATTTGTCTCCATCACCACCTTCCTTCCTAAAAATAATCTTTCCTGTAGTTCTCCAGCACACACTTTTTCATTATCTCTTCTTGAGCTCAAGAAAACAATTCTATCTACGATCTTTGCTTCTTTACTGCCAATCATGAATTCACGAACCATGGCATTTAACATTGCCTTTGACTTCTTGTTTCATGCTCTCAGCTCCCCACAAAGCTTACTGGGCCTAATTTCTTCACTACTGGAGTATTAAAAACTCTCTAGATCTTTCAGTTTCCTCTTTGACCTCCATAATGCGTTCTTCTAAATCTGTTTTATTTTAGTATAACAAAGTGATATCATTTGCATATTTATTTCAACATTCTGTTTCCACAGCGGACCTCCTAGGCTACTAAGTATATGTATCTCTAATGAAGCTTTTTCTTCTTTCAAATCATAGGCATTCTTGTCAACTGGAGAAATTTAAGATTAGTACTCAAAAACCTAAGTCTACTGTGCAGAAATAAGTTTTGCTCCTGTCCCAATACTTTTGTTAATTACAGTGTTTTTATTTTATTCCAGAGAATTTCAGGGAAACTGTTAAGGAAGATTTCCAGTAGTATAATTGCTCTGCCACAAACTCAGCATTTTTGGGGTAATTTAGATATCATTGTCTTTATCTTTCAATTCTCATATGTTTTCTCATTGCTTCTTCTGCTTTCTTAACATTAAAAAAATTAAGGAAGGAAAGACGGGATAGCTGCACAATACTTTCCAATTAACATTACTAAGAATAAATCCATTCATCTCTCTATAAATGTTTTCTTTAGCCCTGTTCCAGCTCAGTTTCTTCTTTATGCTGACAAAGCACCAAACTCAGAAATTTTACACACACACACACACACACACACACAAATCTACAGAGTTTTAATACATCGATTCTATTCCAGAAACAAAGGCAACCTGCATTAAATGGCAACACAAAGCCATCTGAATAAATCACAGTGTTTTATTAATTTAATATAATTTGTACAGTACCTCACATTTGCTACTGGATCATGTGTAAGTTCAAGCACAGGAAGAAAGAAGTATTCACAGAAAAATGATTTGGAAAAGAGTTCTATGATGAATTCACAGGTATCTAAAAAACGTAATCTGTTCCAATAGCTTTTTCCTTGGCCAAGCTCTGGAGAACAAAACATTAACACTGATGGGTTATTATTTTGATGGAAGAAATGAATGAAAATCCAGTGCTTAATTATCCCCCAAATACTTGTTAATATTCTCAAACATAATGTAATAGTGCTCAACCAGCTAAGAAGTAGAAAAGTCCACCAACAGTCATGTAGGATGGCTATCTCTTGGTAGGGCACTACTACTGGAGTAGCTCCTCACATTAGCATTCCAATTTCTTCCTGCTTATGCTCTCTACCTTACAGAATACCTGTTAAATACTTGTATTTAAATTTGACATTCTTATTGGCGTACTGGAAATGGTGCTGCATCTTTTTAAAGATTATCATGAATATGAGTTGTCATGGTAAACTTGCATACAAATATTTGAAGCTAATGCAGCTGCAATCTTTATAATGGAAAACATCTACTCTATGGTTAAAAATGGAGGCCTTCCCATCTTAAACACAACAGCCTTGGTTTTGACTAAAATTCCATTAACTTGCTCATGATAAAGAGTACATCAAGACTTACGTTCAATCAATTTCTGGATGACCTCATATCTCTGTTCTTGCTTACGATTATATCGTAAGTATATACACAGTGTTCGAGCAGCTGCTCTTTGGACAGGTAGGACATTCTTCAAGAGAGAAAAAATATATTTCATTCTACAAGAGATTATATATAAGTAATCAAGCATACAATTTGTTCATTGATAGGGCAATAATAGTTGAAGATAAAAAGACAAAATAATAAAGCATCAATAAATGTTGCAGAAATGAGGCTGAGATAAATTCAACTTAAAGTTGGTCTTCTTCAAAACTTGAAACATGAACTTGTATTTTTTTAAAGTGGTATGAAGTCAGACTATTAATTAACAAATCATTTAACAGCTAGTCTAGTTTTTATTGAATATATAGTCTTTTGGTGCTTGCTTTATATCTTTCACCAGGAAACATGTTCTAAGATCACTTAATTTTCCCTACAGGAAGATCATCCCAGGAGGAGAAAAAACAAGTATGTTTTTATTCTGCTAATGAACACCTAAGACAAATTATGGGGTAGTGATGGGGAGAACACATTATGCATACGCAAAAGTCAGTATACCGTATTTTACTTGTTATTGAAATGACAGGATTTGTAGATAAGCAACTGTATGTGAGTTTTTGAATGTGGAATATGTAGCTAGCAGTAAAAGGAGATGTACATATTTTACATCTTGATTTGGCTTCTTTTTAAATCAGCATATTTAAATCAGCAAATTTGAAAGGGGTTGTTTTTTTTTGCTTTGTTTTGTTACCCTGGGCAATAGATGATATTCTATATACATGGAACAGCTGACATTTTTATATTTAATTTTGTAAAATTAATTGGATTATTCAGTAGTTAAAAATAAACACATTTCAGCTCAATAAGAAGCATCTATTAAGTTTCAGGGCAGAAATTTGCTTGCTTCTTTATAATTTATTTAACTGGGTTTATATACCATGGCAAGCAGAATTGACTGTAAGTGCATATTTGCCCTCCATAAATTGGGATAAAAATGAAGCTAAAATACAGATCATACAAAATATAATCAATAAAAATGTATATACATAATCATGGGAGTAAAATGCAATTGATTAGAATTATTTCCACTGCTAGAGAGACAAGCAAATCATTCAGACTCCAGGGACTACTTGAACAGCTGTCTTAATAAACCATCTAAATATTAAGAGAGAAGGGATCATAAAGAAGTTGTGGGAAATGCTCTCCCAAATGACAAGGGCGAGCAATAAAGCAAGTGTGTTTTCTGCAGAACCTGCAGTTGACAGTCCCCAAGACAGGCAACATAAAGAAACCCTACTCTACTTAAACTTATCAGGTGGGCAGATATATTAGAAGAAGGTGGTCACATAGATATCCAGGTCAAGAACTATGAAGATCTTTAAAGGTGATACTGAGCATCTTGAATTACAATCAGAAGTCAACTGATAACCAGTCCAGCTTTCTAAGCAACGTTATGTAGGTCCATTAGGTGCACCCAAGTGGTTAAACCACTGCATTCTATACTAAGTCTAGGTTCCAAATGCTCTTCACGGTTAGCCCGACATAAAGCACATTATCACAGTCGAAGCAAGAGGTGATTAAGGCATGAGTGACTTGTGAATAGAGCTCCCATCCAAGAGTAGTCACAACTGGCACACAAGATGGAACTGTGCAAAGGCTCTCCTGACCACAGTCGCCACCTACTTCTAAAGTAAGAGTTGTGAGTCCAGGAGGATTCTCAAAGTATGAACCAGTTCAGTACAAGGGAATGTGATCCCAATCAGAATTAAAGGTAGAATATCTCTGGATTGGATGGTTTACAAACACAGAGACACTCCGTCTTAGTGCCTCAACTTGTTTCTCCATAACTAGACTTGAACAGCCTGTTGTCATCTCGGTAGCAATTGAACACCATCACCTTTTCAACCTAAGTTGAGATGTAAAGTTAAGCATCATAACATACTAATGATACCTAACCTATGTTGGCAAATGTCTCCAGCCAGTGGCATCCTGTATATTTTAAAAAGGAGTGGGGAGAAAGGCAAGCTTTGCAACACACCACTTTTGAGAAGCCTGGAACTTGATTTCTCCCCACCCCATTACAACCAAATGGAACCACCCCAATAAGATCAGGACACTCTGAAAAGGGCTGTTAGACAGCAGTCTGTGAATGCAACAAGAACAGAAAAATATTGATATTTTAATTGAAATACTAGCATTCTTTATAATTTAAAGAAATTTGAGAAATTTGGAGGGAATAATAATAATAAATAAACATATTTATTCATAATTTATTTTTTATTTTATTTTAATCCCATTTATATCCCACCCTTCTCCGAAGACTCAGGGCGGCTTACAATCTAAGCACAAATCAAATGTGCTTAGCAATAGCCTTCATTCTATGTATATGCCTGCTTACTAGGGCTTTCAGCCCCCCCAAGCGGCATTTTTACAGTCAGCTTATTGCCCCCAACAATCTGGGTCCTCATTTTACCTACCTCGGAAAGATGGAAGGCTGAGTCAACCTTGAGCCTGGTGGGACGCGAACCTGCACTAATTGCAGGCAGCTGGTGTTACTTAAGGAGGCATTAGCCCACTGCTCCACCAAGGCTTCCACCAAGGCTTCCACCAAGAATGCATACTTATTTCTGCTTTGCAATCTTGCAGTTATGTCTGCAAATCTTTATTATTTCTTATGCTGATTTTAAAATTCAAATCATAATCTCACATACATACACAACAGATACTATACATATTAAAAGCTGTGCATGATTCAAAAATGATTAAGAAATAATAGTTGGAGCTGACATGAGGAGATAATGCATATATTACGGTATATATCATTTATATATGTTATATATGCATACTTGGAACCATTTTGAGCTTTCTCTATTGGGTTAGTCTGCTTGGAAAAAGGCAAATGTTTTTATTAGTTTCTGGCAGACTAGCAAAAAACAATATAAACTAGTATGTTTTGTAAAAAGAAAAAAAGAGCAGCAAAGGTAGCAATTTCAGCTTCATTATCCTGAAAAATTAATGTACTTTTGCACTAAATTTGTGCATTTTTAAAAGGATTTTTATTATTTGTTTGTTTATTGGACTTTCAGTAAATATGGCCAACTGACCAGTTCAGAAAGCTCTTTCTGAACTGAAGCTTTTTCAATTTACAAATAAATGTATAAAACTCTCATGGGTTAGGGAGAGTCCCAGAATCATCTCATATCCACCTTGTGGTCTGCAAGAAGACAGTGGATGATGCTCCAGAACAGCTTCTGTTTGTACATCAATCCCCAGAATTATTTTTGTGGACTAATTTATAAGGTCACAGTGTATTCCTTACATTTCTCACTGATACTGGATTGGAAACGAAATAGCTTATTCTGCACACAAACGTGCTTCCATCATCTATTGCTACCAATTATTTTATAGCCCTTCCAAACAGCTTTCCTGATATCTATAGCAAGACAAAGATGGAAACTAAAAAAGAAGAGGTCTTCCCAACCCAGCCTCTTCATATTCCCTCACAATGATTCAGTCTATCAGAGTAGGTAAACAAGCATTCTACTATCCAAAAACTCTCCTCCAAGTCTGACGTGCAACATTTAGGCTTTTATATACTGTGTATATGTGTGTGTGTGTGTGTGTGTGTGTGTGTGTGTGTGTGTGTGTGTGTGTGTATTTATTTATTTATTTATTTATTTAAATTCCATTTATATCCCGCCCTTCTCCGAAGACTCAGGGCGGCTTATATGCATTCTGATGATCTAAGAAGTATCAAAATACTGTTGATACATTATAACAAATTAAAACAGATTTGCACTGGTATATTTTAAAACACTGGTTTTGATTTGAGAATAGGAATAATTTTGATTCAGCATTAGCAACTACATAAATATTTTTTCTACTGAAATATAATTTTTCCCCCTGATCTTCCAAATAGCTTCTAAACTTAAAAGTGGGGATTCCCATAGTCTAGATCAGGGGTAGGCAACCTCGCCTCTTTTGTGACTCATGGACTTCAACTTCCAGAATTCCTGAGTCAGCTGACTCAGGAATTCTGGGAGTTGAAGTCCATGTGTCATAAAAGAGCCGAGGCTGCCTACCCCTGGTCTAGATTGAAGCAGGACAACCTTCTCAAATTTTTTTTGTCCCAAGTAAAGAAATCCAATTCTATATACAAATACAGTTAGAATATATAAGGATTCGTACTATTTTTCATTAATTTTCAGTTTTTGAATTTGGAACATAAGATGGAAACAAGCAAACCAAAACACTTTAAAGCTACAGGTATTCAATTTAAACAACAATGGCTTTTCATTAAAAACACAAATTAAAATAAAAAGTTCTAGTTTGCTTGTTGCTGATATACTTGTCTCAACATAGATTTATTTCAATAGCAATGTATATATTTTAGTCTCTTGGATAATGTTTAAGCCAATTTCATATACTTCAGAAAGAAATACACAGAGGAGGGTCACTGAGAACTCACATTTGTCATAATGATTGTCAGCATTCTGTGCAAAAACCGGTAATAAATCTGATCACTTGAGATGACATGAGGCAAACAGGCATACTTTTGTAATAGCTTCTCATGTGTCCTCCATTTTAAAGAGGTTGCTGCCCTCTGTTCAGCTCTTGTTAGTGCTGGAATTAACTCTGGAAAATTTAAAAGCTGAAAGGGGAAAGATATGTTATACATATTAAACCAGAATCGCCAAAACACAGAAGCACATACCACACATGGTTATGTTACATGTTCCCAACCAACCAATATCCACATCACTGAATGCTGTACCAGTTTTCAAATTATTTTTGAAACTTACATAAAATCAAACTCTGGTTTAATTAACATGTGAGCTATTGATCCTAAACTGTAAACTGGTGTTTCTGGTCACTTCTGCTACCTGTAATATGCAGAAGAATGCTAGAGCCTCAAAACCTCAGGAACTAGTCCAGGGATAGGCAACCTCGGCTCTTTTATGACTCATGGACTTCAACTCCCAGAAGTCCTCAGCCAGCATAGCTGGCTCAGGAATTCTGGGAGTTGAAGTCCATGAGTCATAAAAGAGCCGAGGTTGCCTACCCCTGAACTAGTCCATCCATATTTTGATGTATAGCTTTATCTAGTTCACCACACATTTATTTATAATTATCAAGGGAGTACCAATAAAAAACTACTAGCAGGGATTACTACTAGAAGGGATTACTTTTTCTGACTCTTAGTTTATTTCTCTCCCTTTCCACTTTCATTGTTCTAAATTATATTTTGTTTTCTCTAATCCCTCCAAGATATTAAGAGGACCTGTCCTGGGAGACATACAGAAGTTTTCCCCACAACACTTGAAATAGGATACTCAAGGTTTACTCTCCCTCTGCAGTAACCTAATCACAGCCTCACAAATGAAAGCAGAATAGTAACAACTTTCAGGTGCTTTCAGGGTGAGAAAAATGATTGTACTTAGATAAGATTAAGATTATAAAATAAGATTAGATAAGACCCCACACCTCTATCCTTTGCATGTCTTGCTTGCTTCCTCCCTCATCATTTTGTTTAATTTTAATTCAAGTGTAATGTCTCTAAACATTTGTTTTAATGTTTTATATTGGTATTTTTTCCTGATTGATTGTAAGCCATGTAAAATTGCCTTGGCAAGATGGGTGATAAATAATTTTAATAAATAGTGGACTTTGTTGTTTAAAATATGACTCTGCTGGCAGACTCATCCACTCTACCTTGTTCTCTGATCCACTGTTTTCTCCTCCAGTAGACAGAAGTTCGAGAAGTTCAGGAAGGTGATTTATTAATGCATCTATCACCTAATTAAAAGAGAATATAGTATTTATATTTCCAAAACCTATCTATGTACCTACCTAGCTCATCTGAGTACAGAACGGTAGACAGAATAGAGTACCCTGATCTAACAGCCTGCAGAAGGCAAAGTTAATGTTGTATGAAGAAGCAAGTTGCAGACAGCAGAGTATGAATTTGATGGAGAGAGGGTAGATCAGTTAACAAAGCAATAAAAAGGAAACTATTGCTTGAATCCAAATGATAGGAGAGGACCATGAAATCACCTCAGACAGACACTCTCCTAATTTACGTGAACATAAAAAAGGGAGGAGGGCAAGCACAAACATGGTACTATAGCCAATTGAAACAAAATTATTTCTTAGTCTTCCATGGAGCCTATTTCTTGGCCTGGCCTGCTCCTCACAGGCTTGACAAAGGGTATTTGGAACCTTCCATTGCTGCAGAAATACCCATTCTTAAGCAATGTACTATCGTATGAATTTAGGTGTCAGTTCATCTCTAAAATGCCTTGCAGCAGTGCCATACAGTTCCAGGTATTGGACCAGCTGACCAATCACCACAAGTCAGAGTACTTATCTATCATAAATTCCCACTTAAACCTGGCAGAGAATCTTCCATCCAGGAAACATAGTTCTATAAACACACAGAGTGACTTATCTATTCACTGCTTCATCTAATCTCTTCCTTTCTGATTTAAGCCATACTTCTGCAATATTCATCAAAGAAGACAAGTTTAAGAGGAAATATTATAGTACTCCTAATATAGTTATTCTGCTTTCCAGCATTTAAAAATATTAGAAATTACTTTCTGTTTTCCTAGTCAGAATATTCCCAGTCCACTTCTTAGTCTGAATACTGTATGCCTTCCTTGCATAACTTTGTCTTCTATTGTCACCCCATACATTCTGATTTAACAATATAATTTCTGGAGCAAAACTGAGCATATACTAAGGGGAATCTTACCTAGCACCAATTAGACTGATTGAACCTAAGGCATATCAAACTGGAGTGAGATTAAACTATTACATATGCCTTTGAATAGTGATCTATTTTGCAAATTCAATTCTAGGCATTTTCTGTTTCTCCTGAAAAAGTGTTATAAGAGTTATCCCTTATAACTTTCATATGACTTTATAGTGACAACATCCTGTGTCCCTTATGTCTAGGATAATGAGATAAACAGCTATGATTCATCCTATGTTTTGACCCATCAAGAATTTCTTCTTTTAATAAATATAACAAATAAATATAATTTGGAATAATTGTGAATTGTCAAATATAGCGAACAAATTACCTCTATTGATTCATCCTGCAATAGGGCTATCAGTTCTTTATGTATTACATACACATCAGTATTTAAAAGCTTAGCAACCTGGAAAATTACAAAACAATATACAGATATTAGTCGTTTTAATCTATGTTTTGTTTTTTAAAACAAAGTTTGAATAGTATCTTGAATAGGAAACTAAGATATAGACTAAACCTAAAATGCCAATAGCCATACTTTAAGACTGTGGAGGTCACGTCCTTTCCTTACTATTTGCAATATAGTATTATGCTGATGAAAACACAGAAAAAAGTATGTAGTAGCAACTGTGTTCTTTGACAATAACCTCTCAGAAATAATTTGCTAGTTTATATAATCCAAATATACTTTGAAATTTTGCAAACATTTTGCCATGTACTTCCTACTAATGCAAAACACAGTCGATCAGATTCTAATTCCTAGATGTATTAAGTATTATTCTGTCTTCTGATATTGACAAAATAGAGAAAAAAAATGAACATTATCCATTTTTTCTAAGAGTCCAAGAAGAAACAAATGCTTCATTAAGAAAGGGAACAGTCTTATCTGTCTTGAAGATAGTAGTTTGTGGAAAAATTACTAAAGAATGCATTCTGTATTATGCTATTGTGTAATAACAAACCTTCCTTCTTTGGGTAAAGTATTTAAGTAAGCAGCAAATTGTTCAAGACTGACATAGATTACTTATACCCATTTCAGATCAATTTCTGCACTAAGTCTGAAACTAAAACATTCCTTATCAAAATGCTTCACTGACAGGAGAATGGTATAACTGAAATTCTGCTAACTCCCCTAGACCTCTCAACAGTTTTCAACACTAATGTCCATATCGTCATGTTGAATTGCTTTATATGGTTTTATTCCTTCCCAATAGTTAATTTTTAGTAATAAAGCTGTGCTTCTGCAACACTGTGAGTCCAATATGACCTCCTATACAATTTAAAACCTAAGTGTACTGTGGGGATATATCTGGATTATGTTGCCATCAGTGGGCTAATTCCTTCTCAGAGGGTGAAAGGTAGTGAAAATTCTGGACAGGTTTCTGAAGTCAGCAAACTGCAATTCTGCAATTTCATTGACAGGGGAAGTGAGGTTAAATCTTCCTGAGTTGCTATTTTCTTCACAGATACAAGTAAACCAATAAACAACTGATATACATTGAGAGGATAGTGGGTGGAGTGCTTAGGATTCTCCTAATGGTATCTTTTCACAGAGGCAATCAACACAATGAAAAAAATAATTGATTTTTATATTCAGGTTGTAAAGCCATTTCAGAAAGTTCAGTTAAAATGGCCTGATACCAATAAAATATAGAAATTCTATTTTATCTTTAGGTGAAATTAATGGAATTTACTCTATGGCTATAGCTATATTTATTCAGAGGTATGTTTATAACTGTTTTGATTTGTAAACCTTTTGCAAATTAATCAAGGTGCTAAAGTATTATTACAGAACAAGTGCTTGAAAGCAGTGGAATAAAGTATGTATTGCAAACAATAGATTAAAAAAGAATAAAATTTGTAATTCGTATTCTTATAATCTCTAGATTGGATCACTGCAATGCACTCTACCTGGGACTGCCCCTGAAGATTATCTGGAAACTGCAGTTGGTTCAGAAAGTCAATTTAGTAGTATTTTTTTATTTATTTTATTTTAATCCCATTTATATCCCGCCCTTCTCCGAAGACTCAGGGCGGCTTACAATTTAAGCACAAACCAATGTGCTTAGCAATATATTATGGGTGTTGCATTGGCTTTGAAAAGTGTTATTCAAGGTGCTGATATTTATTTATTTATATACCACTGAAGGCAATTTACATTAATTAAAAATATTAAAAACAATTAAAACACCAATATAATTCAAAAAGAAGAATCCAAATAACAAACAATAATCAAAATACATGTCTGACAATGCCAGGACATCATTAGATAACTTCAGCTTCCAAATGTTCCATGAAATAACTTGTACGAGGGCAATTTGGAAATAAACCTCCATTTGAGCATGTGCAAGAAATAGGCGGGGATAGCGATGCCCGTCCTATGGCACCCTGTGCAGTAGTTCAGTAGGCAGTGAGGAGTGGAAAGAGACAGTTGTGTTGCAGTTGACTCATCCGCTAGATCAATTAAAAATGAACCCTGCCATAGAAAATCCTGCCAAATGTGAAGTGCGTGCAGTAATACGATTCCTGTGTGCAAAAAACCTTTCAGCAACTGCGATTCATCGCAAACTGTGTAATGTTTACAGACCAAGCATGATGAGTGAAGGTGTCGTACATCCAATGGTGTCACGTTTAAAGATGACAAACTGACGTGCACGATGAGGCAAGAAGTGGCCGCCCAACTGTAGTCAGCAATGAACTCATGAAAGGAAATTGTCAAAAAGGTCTGTAAAATCCATCGGTTCACGATATCTGAACTTTCTTTACACTTTCCCCAAATTTCTTGGACTGTTTTGTACAAGGTAGTGACAGAAAATTTGGGATACAGGTTCTGTGCTTATTGGGTACCAAAACTCCTCTCTGAGGAGCACAAAATACACCGAATGGATTCTGCTTTGGACTTTCTCACGCGTTATGCCGAGGAAGGAGAACAATTTCTTAACGGAATTGTGATTGGCGATGAGGCCTGGGTATCGTATGTGAACCTTGAAAGCAAACAGCAATCAATGGTGTGATGACATATGCACTCACCAAAGAAACCCAAAAAAGCTTGGCAAACATTGTCTGCCAGAAAGGTTATGGCAACAATATTCTGGGATGCCAAAGGAGTACTGCTAATGAAGTTCATGGAGTGTGGTTCGACCATCAATTCAGACATCTACTGTGAAAAAAACTCAGACAAGCCATCCATAACAAGCGTCAGGGCATGCTGTGGTCCAGTGTGGTGTCGGTTTACGATCATGCTCACCCACACACTGCTAGACACACCCAAGAACTTTGGAAGCAGTTCCGCTGGGATATTTTTGATCACACACACCCATAGCCCAGATTTGGTGCTGAGAACTACCACCTCTTCAGGCACATGAAAACAGTGGCTTGTGTCACACTGCTTCAATGATAATGCGCCTCACGATGCTGTTACAGGGTGGGAGATTTTTTTGCAGAAGCAATTTCAAACCCTGTAAGACCTTACGACAAGTGCCTTAATTTGAATGGTGACTATGTCGAAAAGTAATGTAATGTTGTAGTTTTCTAATGTGTAAAATAAAAGTTCTGTATCTGCGAGTGTCTATCATTGATAACCAAACAGAGTTTTATTTCCGAATTGCCCTCGTATTAATGGTTTTTGAAAAGTCAGAGTTGTAGTAAGGGATTGTTCTACAAAGTGGGACCATCACCATTCCCAATCTCACCTTTTGTGAGTTTCCTTCAACATTTTAACAGGAATGAACAAATTAGATGCAGAAGAGAACAGAACAACTAGAAGGTCTTGGAGGTCTTCTAGTCCAACCCCCTGTACAATCAAGAGTCCCCAACTGTTCAAGACAAGGGCTGTCCAGACTTTTCTTAAAAGCCTCCAGTGATGGAGGACCCGCAACCATCTTGCTGGTTAGTTTTTCTCACTATTCCTTAGTTCTCCTTAGTTCCAGATTGCTTTTCTCCTTGATTAGTTTCCATCTACAGTATTTTTCTTGTCTTGATTTCTGGTGCTTTAGAAAACAGGTTGACCCCCTCTTCTTTCTGGCAGCCCTTCAAATATTGGAACACTGTTATCAGTTGGTTCTACCCAGAGAAGAGGCTCTTCAATTAGCTAGAAGCCATTTCTTTAAAAACAAAAACCAAACATCTTGTATTTTGAAACCTCCTGGAAACCAATGCAGCACCTACAATATTCAGTCACATCTCTGTAATGGCTGTCATCCATCACTATGTGCTGTCGCATTCTACATTGATTGTTTTTAGATAGCATTCAGGGGCACTCCTGGAATAGAGGCAATTAAAATGGCAAACGTCCCCTGGAAGAGAGTTCCATAACCGAGATACTACTACTATATTACTGCAGCTATGGAAATGTTTTAAATAAATAAATAAAATAGTAAGATGACCTACTTTTGACAATCAAAATATGAAGCAACTCTGTCAAAATGACTATAGGTAGTGCCTTGAAACTGATCTTAGATCATATACTCAATCTAAGGGGTTCTAAGGGGAGGCAGTTTTTTTCAAAGTACTTTTAATAAGTTAAAATGTGATATTTTACATAATTATAAATATGTCTGAATAAGATTCAATATTTAAAATAGTTATGAAAATTAAGCCAAACAGTGTTTCCATAACATACATTTCCTGACTTACTTCATAGAAGCTACTAGCCACAGTATGTCTGACTGGTACTTCAGGATCATGACAGAAACAAAAGAATGTAGAATATAGTTCCAAACTGAAATTTTTGGGATCCACAAAAATCATCATGGCCTAGAAATGTAAACAATGTAATATATAATAAAGGTTAGCACATATGTATCTGCCCCCTCCTCCACTTTCCTATTTGATCTCCAAAAATAACTGGCAGAAATAGAAATTATAATCTGTCTGTTTACCTGGAGTGACAACGGCCATCGAATCAGGTGACCCTTCTTCTGCCTTTTAATCTACCCTTTGTTAAACAGTAAAAGGTTCAGTCCCACTAAATACTGTTCTCAGAGGAAATAATATCTCTTTAAAATCAGAAAGTGTTTCACAAGATCTATGTTTTATAGAAATTATGGATAAATAAAAGAGCATTTCACTCACAGGTAAATTGTAAGCACAGTTCTTTCTCACTGATATGTATTTCTTTTCCTGTTCTAGGGTTTGCAGCTGAATCTGGTTGTCATTGTGCCCATTTTCCTGTTCTAATCCCAGTGTACAAAGCTTCTTATAGAACTCCAAAAATCGCAAATGTTGCTCTGGTGTAAAAATTCCTTTAAACAAATAAAATGCTTGTTTAATATTTTATTTTCATAAATCCGTTAAATGACAGCCTAGCAAAACATTGTGCTTATAGTAGCAGACATAATGAATTCAGCATTATCTTTAAATCTCTGCCATGCCAGGCAGTTTATTGACAATACTGGAAGATCTCATTTCTTCTTTCCTTAGCTGCCTCACACAACTGTAAACTTTAGAGACTCCAAATATAACTTTTGAAAACGCTTTCTATTAATGTGAAGAAACATGGATTTGATTAAACTAAATATTTTATTTTCTATCACTTTGAAATTTAGCATTTGCAGATCAAAAACCATAACAAAACAATCACCATGAATATGCTGAGGCTTTCCTCTTTGCGCGGATCAAACCCACATTTTGTAGTGCTAACAGCAATCTAATACTTCTCCAGAATATCAAGATAAGAGTAACTGTATTCTATGTGGTTTCACTCACAAATTTCCAAACATACCGAGGCTTTCATTTTAAAAGTATATATTAACTCTGCTTCAGGGCTTTTCTATAATATATTAGAAGTATGTAATTACTTGATCTCTGAGGAGAAAAACCCTGAAAGAATAAGTTCTAATTAGGTTTTGGATAAAACCTTAAAGCTAAGTATTTCCCCACTTCAGTGTTTACCAAGAAATCGGATTAAACATGATATGATAAATTGATTAAAATGATAGTTTTACAGGTTGCAATGTGTACAGCAAGCTATTGGGGAAAAAACAGACATCAAATATGTAAGTAGTACTGGTCTTTATGATGTGGTTGGATTAAAGCTGAAAGGAAAGTCAGCGGCTGATACTGTATCATCATAATCAAAAGGATAAGTTGATGCTGGAAAAATGTATAGGGGAATGTCGGAATCATGATCCAAGGCAAGCTTGATGAAGTCCAGCAGAATTATAAGAATGAATACTGAAATAGACCTTTTCACATGAGAGGAGCATCAAAGCTTCTATTACCAGAATTCCATTCTTCTACACCATAGAAGAAAGGAAGTCATCCCTGTTAACAAAAGGGAGCTGCAGTCAGTGCTTGGATGCTTCTCTTTCCTCCTCTCCCCCTCCCCCCCACGATAGAATTATCTCTATTAGAATTCAGGGCAAGCCAATATTATGATGATCCAAGTCCATACACCAACCATAGTTTTCGAAGAAGAAGAACTTGAAAAGTTCAACAGTAACTTGTAACACCATGTCAACATAACACTAAAAATTACATTTTACTAATTACGGAATATTACCTAGAATGAAAATTTGGTCTTGGTATAAGAAATGAAGCAAAAGAAAGGCTAAAAGAATACTACAAATATTCAGGTTTCTTTCAATAATTTAAAAGACAACCCAACACATGGTCATTACCAGAGAGAGAATGCCAACATGAAATGTTGTAAGTCACTATTTTCAGTGCTATTGTAACTTTGAACAGCTAAACAAATGGCAGTTAAGTTGAGGACTACCTGTAGACTGTCAGTAAGCTTCTGGGCCCAATTCAAAGTGTTGGTAATTAACTACTGTGTAGCACCGGGTTTTCTTATATCCATTGAACAGTTCCACCTGCCCTTCCTATCAGCTCATTCTTCCTCCATGTAAAATTTGCAGGATATGAATTAAATGCATTAGAAATCCATTTTGTTTTGGGTACCAGAAATAGGTGTTTTTTTTCAAAATAGGAAATAATTACTTAAACACTATTTTATTTGGTATTTAACTATTTGAATGAGTTTTAAGTGAATGTTGACAAATTATATATTTTCTAAATTATACTCTACTGTTCAAGTAGATATTGATTAAAAATTCATACCAATGCTATCATACCATACATTATCTGGGGGGAAACTGGCATTTAATTATATTTTAACATATTATATTTAATTGAATACCAAGTGTTCTTTATTCCAGAAGCAAGCATAATCAGGATTGCAGCGTTAAATGTTTCCAACAAAATACAGGTGAAACTCGAAAAATTAAAATATTGTGCAAAAGTTCATTTATTTCAGTAATGCAACTTAAAAGCGGAAAGTAATATATGAGATAGACTCATTACATGCAAAGCAAGATAATTCAAGCCCTGATTTGTCATAATTGTGATGATTATGGCTTACAGCTCATGAAAACCCCAAATCCACAATCTCAGAAAATTAGAATATTGTGAAAAGGTGCAATATTCTAGGCTGTGTCCCACTCTAATCAGCTAATTAAGCCATAACACCTGCAAAGGGTTCCTGAGCCTTTAAATGGTCTCTCAGTCTGGTTCAGTAGGAATCACAATCATGGGGAAGACTGCTGACCTGACAGTTGTGCAGAAAACCATCATTGACACCCTCCATAAGGAAGGAACGCCTCAAAAGGTAATTGCAAAAGAAGTTGGGTGTTCCCAAAGTGCTGTATCAAAGCACATTAATAGAAAGTTATGTGGAAGGGAAAAGTGTGGAAGAAAAAGGTGCACAAGCAGCAGGGATGACCGCAGCCTGGAGAGGATTGTCAGGAAAAGACCATTCAAAAGTGTTGGGGACTTTCACAAGGAGTGGACTGAGGCTGGAGTCAGTGCATCAAGAGCCACCACACAGAGACAGATACTGGACATGGGCTTCAAATGTCGTATTCCTCTTGTCAAGCCGCTCCTGAACAACAAGGTCAGAAGCGTCTTACCTGGGCTAAAGAAAAACAGACCTGCTCTGTTGCTCAGTGGTCCAAAGTCCTCTTTTCTGATGAGAGCAACTTTTGCATCTCATTTGGAAACCAAGGACCCAGAGTCTGGAGGAAGAATGGAGAGGCACACACTGCAAGATGCTTGAAGTCCAGTGTGAAGTTTCCACAGTCTGTGTTGATTTGGGAGCCACGTCATCTGCTGGTGTTGGTCCACTGTGCTTCATTAAGTCCAGGGTCAATGCAGCTGTCTACCAGGAGATTTTGGAGTACTTCATGCTTCCTTCCGCAGATGAGCTTTATGGGGATGCTGACTTCATTTTCCAGCAGGACTTGGCACCTTCCCACACTGCCAAAAGCACCAAAACCTGGTTCAATGACCGTGGGATTACAGTGCTTGATTGGCCAGCAAACTCGCCTGACCTGAACCCCATAGAGAATCTATGGGGCATTGCAAAGAGAAAGATGAGAGACATGAGACCGAACAATGCAGAAGCGCTGAAGGCCGCTATTGAAGCATCCTGGTCTTCCATAACACCTCAGCAGTGCCACAGGCTGATAGCTTCCATGCCACGCCACATTGAGGCAGTAATTGCTGCAAAAGGGGCCCAAACCAAATACTGAGTACATATGCATGCTTATACTTTTCTGAGGTCCGATATTGTTCTATGTACACTCCTTGTTTTATTGATTGCATGTAATATTCTAATTTTCTGAGATGGTGGATTTGGGGTTTTCATGAACTGTACGCCATAATCATCACAATTATGACAAATCACAGCTTGAACTATCTTGCTTTGCATGTAATGAGTCTATCTCATATATTAGTTTCCCCTTTTAAGTTGCATTACTGAAATAAATGAACTTTTGCACGATATTCTAATTTTCCGAGTTTCACCTGTATAAACAAATGCAGCATCCTTAAAGTTGTATTGAGAACATTTTAGGCATACCATATAGGCCGTTACAAAGCTTCCCTAAATGTAAAGATAATGAAACCAGAATAGATTCATCTGCTTTAAACGACTTTTCACAGAATGATTTCACTAATGGGAGAACAGTTTGACTTCTATCATCTGAAAAACATAAAAGATATGATTAGAAAGGGATGAATAATCAACATATGACTGAGTATTAGCATATTAAAAACAGATCATAACAGATAGAAAAATAGCTGCAAAGCTAATGAATCTTACCCGCATCAAACATTTCTAACAGATTTACCAATGTTTCAAAAGCTGCAAGACGTACACTGCTGCCTTCATCCCTTGCTAATTCTACTAGTTCTGGAAGCACTACATTTTTTGTTAATTCCGTTCTACAAAAAAGAAACAACAAACATTTAGGAGATAACCCATAATTGTCAGCTACTACAGTGTTCACACATTGGAAATAAGAGATGGCTTTCAATATGTATATTTCCTTAATCTATTTCTACAGAAAAATATATTTAAACATGGGTAGAATTCACAAGTCAAGTAATACTTAGTTTACTAAAACCAATGGGACTAACTACTAAGCAGTGTTTACTGCATTTAATTTCTCAGTAGTATACACAGTAAAATTTCACACACAAGAACACTGTAATCTATACCAAAATGTATGTGCTGGAATCTGAATAGTTCAAATACTTTCAGTGGAGATTTGTTCGAATTTGTCATCAGCTGAGTCAAAGAATTGATGGCATTCCAGTGGAGGAGCAGTAAACTGCTACACAAGAGCACATGAAAAAGATGCTACTCTACATCTGCTGCCCTTCTTGAAATAATCAATAAGTCCTTTTATGTGAGAGAATCGTGTGTGTGTGTGTGTGTGTGTGTGTGTGTGTGTGTGTGTGTGTAGTCCAATGCTCAATGAAAAACCATGACTTATGGCAGGGGTGTCAAACTGCTGGCCCGTGGGCCGGATGCATCATGCAGAAGCCGTGCCCATCCCATTGCTGGCAATGGCAAAACCGTCCCAATACGTTGCGCAACATCACGTGACGTCGCAAGTTTGACATGTCTGACTTATGGAATCACTATCAGGATGACAGAAAAATGAAATTCTAATTTTGCAAGCAAGGTTTTGCAAGGTTGCATATCTACCTCTCTCAAGATGTCAGTTTCACCATTTAGTGAGCTCCAGTTTAGGAAAAACTTAAACCAAAGAAGAATCTTAACTGCCATAGCATAAACACTTAAATTATTGCTTAGATTAAGCATATCACCTCAGCACTTTTAGTGAATCATGACTACAGGAAAAATTCTTGTACTGACTGCATATGATATAGGCCACTAACGATTTCGACTTGCCTTTCTTTAATAAATCCTACTCTATATTAGTGATAAACAGATAATTTCATTATTTTCTTATTGTGGTGGTCAAGAGGACTATTACGTTTTAATGGTGATATTTCACTGTGTAGCCCTAATTGAAATGCATTTCAGAATCATTATTTTCTCTTTTGACATATTCTCTTGTAAATTGCCTGACAAAAAAGACTAAGGCACTTATATATTCAATGCTATCAAAATACTGGCAAGTACAATGGGTTAAGTGAGGAAGAATTTTTGAACAACACTCACAAAGCTGATAAAATATAAAGTTTATGATACTTTTGAAAATCTAGTAAATTAAAACTATTATCCTCAAAACCTAACCTCAATTCTAGAATGACATATTTTCTCATATAAATGTTCTAAAATCATTAATTTATCCAAAGAAAGTATTTATTCACAATTAACTGTGGAGTATCTCTTGGGACATAAATCAATAATAATTTTTATTTTAATAACATTGTTACCTCACCAACTCATAGAATTTTCATTCATTTATTGATACCTAAGACAATCTTTTCTAAAAACACTTAACCTATTTATTTCTACATATTTAAAAATATTTTGGGACTCTAGTTCTAAATAATTAAATACTAAGTATTCTGTAGAGATTACAAATTCTTTACTTTCAGAGAGTGCTATGAGGATAAAATGCAAGAGACTTTGAGAACATAGAATGTAAGAGTATCCAGTTGAGCCAGTGCGAGAATCCATTACAACCTATTAATGAATTTACCACTATATAGCAGAATCACACTGCTAGCTCAAGTTCAGCTTGTGATCCACCATGCCACTCAAATCCATTTTGCATGTATTGTTGTCCAGGACAGTAATCCTCCTCATCCATCCTTATTAATCCTTTGGTTTTTATTACCCAAATGCAATTTATATTTGTTCTTTTTGAATTTCATCTTACTGATTTCTGCCCACTGTTATAGTTTGTGAAGATCCTCCAGATCAGGACTCAACCCCTAATGGTCCATGGCCCATAGGGAACCAGTGGGCGCAAGAGGTGGGTGAGCGCAGGAAGCTCCATTTGCACAAGTGGCGTGCACATGCGCAAAACCATCCCCTCTCCTCTGCCGGTCCACGGACCCAGAAAGGTTGGAGACCACTGCTCCAGATAGTCCTTGGCTTATAATAGCAAGTAGGATCAGAATTTCATTGCTAAGTGATACATCATAAAGTGGGGATATATCACTAAGCAATGGCTATCCCTGCAATCCTTGTTGCCATTGTTAATTGAATCCCACAGCCATTAAGCAAGGTAACTTCCTAATGGCTTTCCACAACCAAAGACAGTGGCAAAGTCAGCAGGAAGTTGCAAATCCCAGGCTTGTAGGTAGGTAACTGCTGTTGAATGTAGAAGGCAATGAGGGGAAGTGCAGGCATGTGGGGGAGAGTGTGCACGGAAGGATGTGTAAGGGTGTGCAAAAGATGCTGCACAGGTCAGGGAGGATACATAAGGATGTGGGAAAGATACAATGAGGGTTGAGAAGGGTGCATTGGCTGCACAAGTGCCAGTGAAGTGCAAGCACAGAGGAGTTGTTGGTAGGGGAGACTTACCCTAATGACTTGCAACTTGTCATTGACTTTCTGGGGAAGCCAGCAGGGAAGGTTGCAAATGGCAATCAAGTCATTGTGGGTCTCTGCAGTCATAAGTATGAATCTGCTTGCCAGGACTCCAAGGATTGATCGTAACCAACATTCATTCAGCAGTGGCATAACTTGAAATGGTCACTGAACAGTCATAGGTCAAAGACTCTCTGTACTCCATTATATTTGTGCAACATGCCAAGTTTAAAATCATGTTTTCTAAATATATCTAAATTGTATACAAATATGTTGAAAAACACAGAAACTAGAACTGAGGGCTACAGTATGTCATTCAGTGTACTCAAATACTCAACCTGATGCAGAACTACTGATATACTGACATTGGGTTATGACTGTTTAACTAACTTCAAATTCACCTAATGGCAGCACAGTCTAACTTACCACTTTATTAATTGACCAAGATCAGCTTAGTGATAATTTGAATTTGGATTTTTTTTCAGATATTCTAATATTTATGTCACATTGGCTGTGAGAGAAATAGCCCAGGATTCAAAGATGAATTTATTAACAATTGCAAATTAAGAGAAGCATGTTTGGCAACAATAAGAAAATTTTTGCCTAACATATCTAATATATCTTGGTTATTCATAAAAGCTAAACACTTGTAATTGCAGTAAGTAATTTGGAAACTTGTATTGTATGAGTTCAACCTAACATATTAAATCAATCCAATTTAGAAACCGTGTGAGTTCTTGCAAATTAATATCAACATTATTTGGAATTATTTTCACAGAATAAATAATTATCAAGCTTGCTCACCCTATTCCTTGAGCAATTAGTTCTAGCTGCCGGCACATGTAGGAACGAACTTCATATTCTACATCCTGGCAAAGAGATTTTACCAGGGGAAGGATTTCTCTTTTAATGCTAAAAAGGAAACAGTTACTTAAATTATACAAGAAAAAAAATGCTCTCATAATCTTATCACATATATTTCTGATAATTCTAATTTATATAATTGTTATAATAATGTATGCAATAATTGTATTTATGAACATCACACTACAATACATATAAAAGATAATTTACACTTCTCAAATGTTAAGAACCTATAGGCCGCTATAGCATCATAACAATATTTAATAATGAAATACTGGAAGCACAAATGTTAGCAAATAAACAGAACTGCAAACTCTAACTACTTTATCAGTATTAATGATAAGCAGATAAATAATTGGGAAATGTATCAAAAATTCTAAATTTCTGAACAGACAGCATAAATGATACGGCGTGAATTTCATCTGTTCAGATCAGTCTGATCTGAAAAAAATCTTCTAGAATATCAAGATATGATCACAGTTAAGCTAAATGTTTTAAAACACACAACTTACTTTGGAACCAACAGAAGGTTCTTGGGAAGATAAAATATATTTTGAAAACCTGTTTCTTTATGGGTCATTTTGTTCTCCCTCATCTGCTCAGTCTTTTGATTGGCATCAGGATGAAGGCAAGCATTCTTTGGACTCTGCTTTCACAGAATCATCACAGAACAAAATCTGACTGGCTGCTTGGCATCATCCTGAAGTCAAATCTAATTTTGATCAATGCTTTCTTCTCTCCTTTGGGCACACAGGGGAAAAAAAGGGAGAAGTCAAGAAATCTACCCACCTATGTTATACAAGCTATCATTATTAAAATATGCTGGGTGCCTTTATTTCCTGGCTATTCACCAGAGTTCTCAAAGGGGGGGGGGTTGTCTCTACAGCAAGCTAAAGTTAAAATAAATTCGTATGTAGCTAAAAAGAAGATAAATGGATTCAAAAACCATTCACTGAAGTCATTTTTAATATTTTCCACATCCACATAAAATATCCAATATACTGTAAGCCTATCAACACAGCAATGCAAGTTCCAAAGAAAATTAAGCATATCACAATGAACCTATTTTAAACATTCACAAATCTCAATTCTTATATCAACTCTATTCTGAGTTACACTATCATTATTATTTGAAACTAAAAGACAGGCAGACAAATCCAATACCTTTATAAGAGCAAACAAGGTGGTACTTCTGAACAAAAATGAGGTTGACTGTTTTTGAAATTGCTTTCATGCTGGATGGCATGCAATTATTTTATATCCTTCAATATGGTATACCAGTCTTGACAACAAATTTAAAAACACTTCCAAACAAAATGAAATCTAAAATGGCAACTAGTAGGGAAAATTATGAAAATAAGACTAAAATGACACTGTGCAGGACAAAGATTGTAACTGAAATGAAATATTTATCCTTTTATAGAGGATACAATTCAGGACCTACAATTGCTAGATAGACTCAATTATTCCCATTTAGATTAAAAAAAGATGCTGCTCATCAGAGCTTTATGGATTATGTCTTAAGATGACTGTATAATACAGCTTGTCAATAGCCAAAAGTAGTATTCTCTTCTATTTCAACAAAATGAGGTCACCTTGTTTCCTTTGTAGACCATTTATTCATTAGGACATCTAAAACACACACAAGCTACTCACATATGAGCTTCAAACTTGTTAGCTAATTTCCCCAAGATTTTACAACTAACCAGGCGAGACTGAAGTGTTTGGGAAAGCTGTGCCTTGGAAACAAGAGGATTCAGGATCTATAGGACAGCAGACAGAAGAAGAAATTCAGGTAACAAATCTAGAATTAGATAAATAAAAGTCAAGCAACAAAAATATGCATTAAGAATTACTTCACACGCTAAAACCCTTATTAGTATCAGTTTTCCAAATCATCCTTGCAGCAAGAGTCAGCATACCTGAAATTACAGGTTACATTTGATACAATTTATAATTTTTTTTCTATATCAGAAACATATAACCTGTGGCATAATGGCCAAGTGAGTAAAACCACTAAGATAAACCAAAGTTTATACTCTTGGATCTAAAACTTAAAAAGCATTTACATTGTATAAATAATAATAATAATAATAATAATAATAATAATAATAATAATAATAATAAGAAGAAGAAGAAGAAGAAGAAGAAGAAGAAGAAGAAGAAGAAGAAGAAGAGGAGGAGGAGGAGGAGGAGGAGGAGGAGAAGGAAGAAGAAGAAGAAGAAGAAGAAGAAGAAGAAGAAGAAGAAGAAGAAGAAGAAGAAGTAGTTTATTATTGTTGTTGTTGTTATTGATCATCACACAGTCAACCAGATGTTCAGACTGTATTTGGCATTTTTGTCTACCTATCGAGTCCTTACCAAGGACCTGGGATAGGCAGATGTGGATATTTGATGGTATTACAGATATCGTCACAGGATGGAAGCAGTTCCTAGTAAGGCTGCCGTTTGCAATTGACTAATGGTGAATTTGTCAATGCCAATGGTGTTCAAGTGGTGCTCCAGTTGTTTTGGGATTGCACCCAAGGCGCCTATTACTATTGGTACTACCCTTGCTTGCCTTTGCCACAGTCTTTCTATTTCTATTTGTAGGTCTTTGTATTTTGTTATCTTCTCCAGTTCTTTCTCGTCTATTCTGCTGTCTCCAGGCATCATCATCATCATCATCATTATTATTGAACAATGTAAATGCCTTTTAAGTTTTGTACAGTTTTAAACATAACTCTTGGGCTTTCCCATTCCATATAAATCTTGAACATTCACTAATCTTTGCTGTTAATACTGGTATATGTTGTCAAGCCAAACTTTTAATACTCCATTTCAAAGACATTTTATTTAATGTCTCTAGTAAAAAAAAGTACATTCTGAATTATCAAAGGCTTTTTTAATGTCTAAAAATATTACAGCTGTCCTCTTTTTATTAATGTTGACTAATTTTAGTATATTTATAATAAATCTGTTACCTTTTATTTTTCTTTTTAGATTGTAATTGTCTGATTTACACAGTTTTGGGAATGTGCTTCATATGTTTGGCTAATATGTATTTGCCGTTCCGTAAAGAAATCGGCCTATATGCCTGAGATTTCTTTGGGTTATTGTGTATTAACATAATATACATCTTCTTCTCAAGCTTTTTGCATTACTTTTCTTGTTTGACTTTCATTCATCATTTTCAGTAGGAGTTCTAATACCTCTTTTTTTTGTTACACAAAATTGCCAGCATTTCTGTGCCTGGCATCTTATTCATTTTAATTTTCTTTACTGTTTATCTAATCTCTTGCATTCATATTAATTTGCTTAAGATTTGTCTTCATTCTTTAGTAAATTCTTTAAGCTCTGAGTTTTCAATAAATGTTTTTCAATGTGCCTTGTAATTTTATATCTGAAATATAATTCCACAAAAATATTCTTTTATTACCAATCTTATATACAATAATTTGTTTTCTTTCTTGATGGCTATATCAGCCTTCTTTCTTTCTTTTTCTGATCTAATATGCCGTTTCCTTGTTGTTGTTGTTTTGCGTTTTCAAAATGATGTGGTTTGCCTTTTTTATCTTTTGAAATTCTACTTCTTTCAATAAATCTGTTAATTAATTTACTGAACTCTTTCAGTGCTTGTTGATCGATACTAGTTTCATGAATCTATCCTAAATCTTTTATTCTCTCTTCTAATTGTGATTTCTATTATGTTCTTTTTTTCCTGATGTGCTGCAAGCCTTATTAAGATTCCTCTCATATAGGCTTTACTTGTCTCCATACAGTGATCTCTGGTATCCTTGTGACATATTTTTACAAACAATAATTCTTATTTCTATAATTCTTTAAGCAACACTATATGATTTGTGTTTCTTTAAGTATCACATATCATTCATCCTCCATCTGAAGATGATTTCTGAAACCAAGATATTACAATTAGAGCATGATCTGCATATATCACTGAATTAATATTATTTCTTTGTTAGATGGTGTGAGTCTCTTTTAGATTTAGTATATATCAATTCTTGAATACACTTGGTGTTTTGCTAAATAAACATACATTCTCTTGGTTTTGGATTTCTAAAAACTTAATTTATTCATTTTTAAGATTTATAAGGCTTACCAAGTCAAATGACTTGACTATGGGCAGTATACCACATAAACATATCAAAAAAAACCCCACCATATAACAATAAATAGACAATATATAAGTATAGAATGGTGACCAAGCATACAATAAAAATCAACTGGTTCCTATTGCCTATTCCCATAGTCCAGCTCCATCACTACAGCCGTAGGACACTGACTGGATTTTGCCAAAAGCTGTCAGCTTCCGCTCCCACTGCAGATTGATGGCAGCTTGCATTCCAAGTGTCCAAAGGCCAGCTGAGACTAGTCAAACTGCTCATCCACCAGAAGCTGATCACTTCAGGTCAAATAGCAGGCCATTCACATGGAGGACAATCTTCTTTGGAACCTCCATACAAGACACTTGAACAAACTGCCATATATAAGCTAGGCAGCAGCTCCATTCACCAGTGCTGCTGCCTTTCCCATACCACCAGCTCCAGCCAAGCTGTTGCTGTTCCTTATTGCTCCAAATTTCACTGCAAGTTCATCCCCAAAAGGTGTTGAATGAAAGGTACTGCCATGGTGCCACCCTAGATAGCACTCTAGGGTGCACAGCTGTTCAGCAGCTGTGTTAGTCATCAGCTGAGCAGCAGTTCCATTTACAGCACTCATGCACTGCCGATACTCTTTGGATACCTGTCTGTCCAAAGCAGCTGAGAAGCTAGTCCAGGGTCCCAATAATTCCTCTTTGTTACACATCCAAAGCTTTCAACACCAAAGCCACAACTACCAGACTCCTGGAAAGATGGTCCTCCAAAGACCTAACATCCAAGTCTCAAAACCTAATCCAATCTCTACCACATCCTAAAACCAAAACAAAAGTCCCTCAGCTAACAAATACCTACCAACTCAGTCACCATCTTTAAAATAAATGCTGTAATTTATTTGCTAAGCATTGGTCAAATCAATACATTAATCTACTAAAAAACCTTTCTTGGGAACTGTCTACCCCCCCCTCTCGGGATTGTTTGTCTAAACTTGGATCTAGCATTCTATTCATGTCTTCTAAAATACTTTTTTCCTCCTATGCAATTCTTATTCACATTTGAGATAATTTTTTTCTTAGCTATATTTAGAGCATAAATGGATGGATACCAATATTAAAATGTTGCCTTCTTTCTTAATTTCAGAATACTTCCTTCTTTGTCTTGTAATTGCTTTAGTTTTTAATTATCAATATTTTAATTTGCTCATTGACCAGAATATTAAAAAAATGCATATCTTCTCACGGTCTATAACTAAAAAATTATAATCATGCTGCAACTGAAAATTAATTTTTGGAGCTGCAAAAAGGGTTTTCCAATTTACTGAGAAATTAGGAATGGGCAATTGGGCAATATTTTTTTTAATTTCTGCTAGGATGATTTGCAGCCAAAATATGACACGACACTTTCCACTTTTATTTAAAATAAATATTTGGAGGACTTCCGGTGGCGACGCGGCGCCGAAGACAGCCGTCTCCGGGCTGTCCGCTCCGCAGCTGTGTTTATCCATCGAAAACAGCGCCGATCAGCTGTTTAGGTGGATCTGAAGCCCCCTCCTCGGGAGAAGAGGAGGGGGTGAGGCCCCAGGTAGGGGTTGAGCTCTCCGGGGCCGCCTGAGCTGAAAGTTTGGGCGGCTGAAGGATTGAGCCCCCCCGAAGCCTGGGTTAGCTCCGAGCTGCGCAGCGTCTCTGCTCCGTGATTTTTGGAGCAGAGCCAGGCGTTAGCAACCACCCCTGCCAGAAGGAAAGACTCTTGAGTATCAAGGTGCAGGCAGAGCGGTACAGGAGGTCAAGGTGAAGTGGACTTTTATTTTTACTCTCTAGCTCAATGGATTTTATAGCTTTAAAGTGAAAGTACGCAACAAGTGAAAGTGGGGAAAGATGGCGGCTAAAACTTCCAAAGCTCTTCGGAGTGCGGGGGCTTCCCCGGTGCAACAGACTTCGTTGCAAGCTTTGCTTCCTCCTGCACCTCCTCTGGCATTGACGCTTAAGGATTTACAGGATGCCTTTGAAAAGCAATCGCAAGTAATGTCAGATATGATGGATGAAAAGATGGAAAAGCTGGAGGCTAAGCTGGAGGAGAAATTGGAGAAATTGGAGGAGAAGATGGAAGAGAAGTTTAGTGCAATGAGGGTAGACATTTTGTCTACAATTGAAAGTGTGGCTGAATGTGTGCAACGTTTGGATGAAAAAGTGGAGGATCTTAAAGTCAAAAGAACGCTATATTAGAAGTAAAGGTACTAGAGAATGAAAATATAAGGGACAAAATGGACGGAGAATTGAGCCTTGTCCAGTACCATCAGATGCAGTATGCTATTAGAATCAGGGGCTTAAAAGAGAATCCTAAAGAAGATTTAAAGCAGCTGATCTCTGAGGCTTTGGAAGCAGTATTGGGCCAGCCAGCATCTGAAATAGAGGGAAGTATGGATAAAATCTTTCGCGTAAATTCATGGATTGCAAGACAGAGGAAGTCACCTAGAGATGTGGTGGTCTACTTTACAAAGAGAGCAACTAGAGATGAAGTTATTCAAGCTGCCTACGATACTAAATTTGTGGTTGCTGAGCAAGAAGTCCTGGTTTTAAAAGAGATTCCTCCAAAGATTTTAAGGAGAAGGAAAGATTTTGCATTCCTTGCACAGGAACTTAAGAAATGTGATATCAAGTTTAGATGGGAGATTCCAGTCGGAATGGTGGTGATGCATGAAGGTAAAAGACATCGTCTGGTCACTGTGACTCAGGCACGTGATTTTTACAGCAATGTGTTAAAAGCAACCCCCCTATCACTTCTGGAAGCTGCAAAGGGATATGGCGAGGGAAAGCCTCAAGACGCTGAAGGCAGACAGACGGAGGAGAATGGTGCTGGAGGGGATCAAGTTACAATTTCATCAGCTGCTGCTGGAGAGCAGAGGATGACGCGTGCCGCCTTAAGACGAGCGAGACAGGAGCAAGAGCAAGACCAGCAGAAAGTTATGGAACTTCCAAAGCGTACTTACAGTGAAGCTGTGGGAGGGGCGCGGCCCAAAGAAGTTACAGGGGTCATTGCAGACGTGCTCCAAAAGCTTCGGGATGCCAAGAATGGCGACTAAATTTCTAACTTGGAATGTTAATGGATTAAACTCACCACAGAAGAGAAGGAAAGTTTTTCAATATTTAAAACAATTTAAGACTGATGTTATTTGTTTGCAAGAAACGCATATTAGGGTTATGGACCAAAAGTACTTATCGAACTCAAGGTTGGGTACGCAATTTGTTTCTTCTGCGATGAACAAGAAAAATGGAGTGGTTGTCTACGTTAAAAGTACTCTAACAGCGGAACTAATTGAAGTAGATAAGCAAGGAAGATATGTTATGATAGATTTGCTGTTAGAAGGTAAAAAAACGCTTCTAGTTGGACTGTATGTTCCTAATCAACAACAAGCTGAATTTTTTAACTTACTACACACAAAGGTTACCCAATTGGATTATAAATCTTTTATTTTTATGGGAGATTGGAATGGTGTCCTGGACGTACAGATGGACAAAGCTGGTTCTTTTAAGCGTGTCCCGAGCCATGCTAGATTGCCTAAATCTTTTTTTGAAATGAAGGATGATTTGGAATTGAGAGATATTTGGCGCGATACACATCTATATGAAAAGGATTATACTTTTTTTTCTGATAGACATCAATCTTTTTCTAGGATCGATTTTATTTTACTGACTAATGACTTTTTTCTAGGATTAAGAAGGTAAAGATCTGTGCAAGAACTATTTCTGACCATAGTCCAGTTTGGTTAGAGATCAATAAGGACAATAGGGATAGGTGCTCTTGGCGCGTAAATGAGAATTTGTTTAGAAATCAGAGAAATGTGGAAGAATGTAAACAGCAGATGAAGGATTTCTTTGAAATTAATATGAATAAGGATACTTCTATGGATATGGTTTGGGATGCTAGCAAGGCCTACATGAGAGGGGTGTTGATATATATGAATAATAAATACAGACGTACTTTGGAAGTCAGAAGGAAAGAACTGGAGAATGAAATTAGGGAAAAAGAAAAGGCCCTAATTTTGAACCCATTGGATGTGAAGATTAAGGAGGTTATTAATCTATTAAGAGGACAATTTGATAAGTTGATGGCTGATCAAGTGGCAACCAATCTACGGTTTGCTAGGCATAATACTTTTTGCAATGCTAATAAGCCAGGTAGATGGCTAGCCTACAGGTTAAGGAAAAAGCAAAGGGCTTCTAATATAGATAAAATTGAATATAAGGGAAAGGTTGTGTTTCAACAGGATCTTATTAAGGAAGCCTTTGTGGATTTTTATTCTAAACTATATGCTAAGGAGAAGATTAATGAAAAAGACATTGATGTATATCTGAAGAATGCTAGCATCCCGGTTCTTACGTAAGAACAAAAGGAGGAGATTAATCAATTGATAACAGAAGAAGAAATTCTTGTAGCAATTAAGGAACTGAAGGTGGATAAAGCGCCAGGTACGGATGGTCTGACTGCGGTTTATTACAAAAATCTACAATTGGAGCTGATAAAGCCGTTAAAGGAATTATTTCAGACAATTCAGAGGGGGGGAAAGGTGCCTCCGTCTTGGAGAACTGCTTTTATTTCTTTGATTCCGAAGGAAGATCAAGATGCTACTCAAGTAAAAAACTATAGACCGATATCACTTTTAAATACAGATTATAAGATATTTGCCAAGGTGTTAGCTAATAGATTGATGAGGGTTCTGCAACAGGTGATTCATGGGGATCAAACCGGGTTTATTACTGGTAGACAAATGAAAAATAATGTGAGGCATATAGTTGATGTGGTGGAGTTTTTGGAAAGGAACAACCAGATCCTTGCGGCGCTAATTTTTCTAGATGCTGAAAAAGCTTTTGATCAATTGAATTGGCAATTTTTGATGAAAGTTTTAGAAAAAATGAATTTTGGGGATAAATTTTTGCAACCAATTAGGGCATTATATCAAAAACAAACTGCCCGAATAATAGTTAACAATAGTCTGACTGAAGTATGCAATATTGAGAAGGGCACAAGACAAGGGTGTCCGTTATCACCTTTATTATTTGTTTTAACATTGGAGATATTATTGGTAAAAATACGGAATTCGGAAAGAATTAAGGGTATTCAAATTAGAGATCAGGATTATAGACTGAGGGCGTTTGCAGACGATCTGGTTGTTACGGTGACCCAGCCAGAAAACTCTGTTGTGGACCTGATGGAGATAATAATGCAATATGGGAAGGTTTCTGGATTCAAGGTTAATGCACAAAAAACTAAAATTCTGGCCAAAAATATGACAGTATCGCAAAAGGCCCTTTTAGAAGGATTAACTGGATTTGAGATTGTTAAAAGGGTCAAATATTTGGGGGTGTTTTTGTCACCCTCTAATACAAAGTTATATAAAAATAACTATGAAAAGTTATGGGGAAAAATTCAAAAAGAATTGGAGAGCTGGGAAAAACTGCAATTGTCTTTGCTGGGAAGAATTGCAGCAGTGAAAATGAATGTCCTGCCTAAATTTTTATTTTTATTTCAAATGATACCGGTCCTTAAAAAAGATTCTAATTTGGAAGAATGGCAACGGGGTATCAATAAATTTGTTTGGGCAGGGAAAAGGCCACGAGTTAAACTTAAGATTATGCAGGATACTCGTGAAAGAGGTGGTCTTAAAATGCCTAATCTTAAATTATATTATGAAGCTGCTGCGTTATCAGGAATAAGTGATTGGATTAATTTGACACAAGAGAGATTATTAAATCTTGAGGGCCATGACTTGTTATTTGGCTGGCATGCATATTTGTTGTATGATAAGAAGGTAGATAATGTGTTTAAAGTGCATATTTTAAGACAGGCATTGTTGAGAGTTTGGAAGAAGTATAGACATAAGTTAGATTACAAGATGCCGTTGTGGGCAATCCCAAAACACGCAATAGAAAACATAAATGTTGGCTGCAAACATGATGTGACTACGTATAAGGAGATTTTAAGTTTGGAAAGAAATGTCTGGTGTTTGAAGCCGTACAACCTCTTGCGAGATGAGAAGATTGTTCAAACTTGGTTTCAATATACTCAGTTACGGGCCAGGTGGAAAGAAGATCAGAAAACTGGTTTTGCAATGACTGATGAAAATTTGATAAAGCAAATTAGAAACCAGGGTCCAGCACATATTAAACGGATATATCTTGCATTGATATATCTTGCAGAGACATCACCCTGTCAACAAAAGTGCGTATAGTCAAGGCTATGGTCTTCCCAGTTGCAATGTATGGCAGTGAAAGTTGGACCATAAGAAAGGCTGAGCGCAAAAGAATTGAGGCCTTTGAACTCTGGTGCTGGAGAAGACTCCTGCGAGTCCCTTGGACTGCAAGGCGATCAAACCGGTCAGTCCTAGAGGAGATCAACCCTGACTGCTCTTTAGAAGGCCAGATCCTGAAGCTAAAACTCAAATACTTTGGCCACCTAATGAGGAGGAAGGACTCACTGGAGAAGAGCCTAATGCTGGGAAAGATTGAGGGCAATAGAAGAAGGGGATGACAGAGAATGAGGTGGCTGGATGGAGTCACTGAAGCAGTAGGCGTGAGCTTAACTGGACTCCAGAAGATGGTAGAGGACAGGAAGGCCTGGAGGAACATTGTCCATAGGGTCGCGATGGGTCGGACACGACTTCGCAACTAACAACAACAACAACATCTTGCATTGATAGAAATTGATTCAGAAACAGAACTTGTTAAAGACTGTATGATAAAATGGGCTCAGAATATTCAAGAAGTTATTTCAATGGACACGTGGGAAAAGATCTGGGTGAGGAACGTAAAATTCACGCAAGCCCAAAACCTAAGAGAGAACTTTTATAAAATGTTTTATAGATGGCATCTAGACCCTAAAAAGCTTGCAAGTATGTATCCGAACTATCAACCTAAATGTTGGAGATGTGGTGGAGAAGATGCAACGTATTTTCATATATGGTGGACCTGTAAAAAGGTCAAGGCTTTTTGGATAAAAATTTGGTGGAATATGCAGAAGATCTTTAAGCAAAGGATAAAGTTTTGTCCGCAACTGTTTTTGTTGGGCATAATTACAGATGCTACTGTGGTGGACGTTAAGTTGATGCTGAACTTAATCACAGCAGCAAGACTTTTAATAGGTCAATATTGGAAAAAGGAGGAACTGCCGACTATAGAAGAATGGACTCTAAAAGTTTCTGACCTGGCAGAAATGGCAAAGATTTCGGCTTACCTGAAAGATCATTCGCAAGAACGTTATATTATGGAGTGGAAAAAGTGGATTGATTATATTCAGAACAAATATGGGACTAAGAAATTTCATTTAGCATTTGAGTAAGTTTCCTTTTCTCTTTCCTTTTCTTTTTATATGTAATATTAATATTGATTGTAATCATATTATATGAGCTAGAGGGTGATAGAATTAATAGTTTATTGTTGTTAGCATATGGATGCTGAAGATTGTTTTTTGTTCTTATACCCTGTATTTAGCTCTGGGAAGTCAGGGGGGGAGGGGGGAATGGATGGGAGGGATAGGGAGGGTTAGGTAGGGGTGGGGGGAGGGGGGATTGTTAAAGTTAAAATGTACTGTAAAACTTTTCAATAAAAATAAATAAATAAATAAATATTCGGAAATTTGCTTACTTAATATTTCAAGAAAATAAAAATAAGAAATATAAAAGCATACTTTGATAAACTACAAGTTTGAGTAATACTCATTTAAATTCGTAGATCTTATGTCTTTTAATAATTAAATAATTAAATTTCCACATATTTTTGTTTTTCTTGATAGTCAAATCTTTTCTCATTTTGAAAATTTTCAAAGTTTATGATCATATTTCACATTTCACTGTAACTAAAACAAAATGGGTAGAAGGTTTCATATACTAGAGCACGGGTGTCAAACTTGATTGCATCACATGATGTATCACTACTTTTTTGCCTTTGCAGAGCCGCATCTGGCCCGCAGGCCACCACTTTGACACCCCTGTACTAGACCATGAAGGCCAAATCTAGTTCTAAATAGAAAGCGAACTATAACTATAAGCCACAATCTATCTTCCCACTAATATCGTGGGAAAACAATATTACCTCATGTCTAATAGTTTCTTTTGGAAGAGCTTCTATTGCAGCAAGAAGTGTGTCCAGCCAAGCATTACTGACACCTGTGAAGTACAAATGAACTACAGATATAAGCACTACAAACCAGTTCTGTAAAATTCTTTTAGACAATGACTTATATTAACAACTTTCTGACAATAGTAACTCTAAATTAAATATATAATTTATGCATTTAATTAAGTTAATATGTTAAAATATAATTTAACAGATCAAAGTCCCACCAAATGAAAGGCTAGACTGAACTTACCTAGGAGTATAGGTAGACCATGCTTACTGACTACCTTGTTCAATGACCCTATGAAGTTTTGACAGTGCTGAAAAATTAACTTTAAGACCTACAGTATGTCCACATTAATTACCTTTGTAGTGTCTCTCAGTCATGTAATTACCATTATAATCAGTACATATTGTCCTGTGCCTGATCTGTTTTTCTTTTTGATTCCTCCTTGCAAATAGGAGAGATTGGAGAAGAAGGGATCACAAGTGAATACATAGGCACAAATGGGGGGATACATTGGGTTGTCTGTATAGCACCTTCACGGCTTTTATCCCTGAGTATTCTTGGGATTGCCAGCACTACCTCATTCTTTTTGATGTGTCTTCCCCATTATATGCCTGCTTAGTCTCTTTTAATTCCCTCCTCCTTTTTATAATTTTATTAAAAGGGTTTTTTTAATAAACAAAGGCTAATCAACTACATGATATACCACTAGCAAACCTATTCTGTAATCATTTTATTTTATTCTGGCATGTACTGCTGTAAATAGTACATTATCAGAAGAAAAAGCACAGCAAACTAGGAAATCAGCAACATGACTTTTGTCTGACCTGCATCTCTATGCTCCAGATTCTGTAGAATGAGTTGTAAGAATGAGTGAGAGTAAGTATGGATGGATATTGACTCCTCTTGAAGAATTGTCAAGAGAGAAACAGCTGCTGTTAGTTGCATTTCCACACCTGCAACAGGTAGAACTTCCTGTATAATCAGAAAATAACCAAGCAAAAGACATACATACATTAAAAGCAAGTATAAAAAGTATAAAAAGTACATCTTACTATTTGTAAAATATATCATACCTTAATCATACCTAATTTATAATTATTGTGTTTTATTGTAGCTTTGCTTTCTCACACCTTGAGGACAATTGAACACGGCTGCATTAACACACCCACTTCTTCTTGGGCACTCCACTGCAGCTGATCCAATATGAGCTTTCTTACTCAGCTGGCTCTCCACTGCCCCTCTTCTCCTGCCATTGGTCCACCAGCACTCTTCCCCTGCCTCTTCATCCAGAGCGTTTCACAGAGGGAAGAGGAGGAAGCTGAGGTGTTACAAAAAGGGGAGATTCCCCCTTTCTCCCCCATCTCTTTTTTTTAACCTCTTCTCACTCCATCCAGGTGCCGCAAGAAGAAGAAAGCAGGAAAAGAGTGTGTGTGTGAGTGAGTGAGTGAGTGAGAGAGAGATAGGGAAGGGTAGGGAAGGGAAGGGAAGGGAAGGGAAGGGAAGTGCAAGTTTGGGGAATGGAGAGTGTTGCAGACGGAGTAAGCAAGCTTAAAAAAAGGGGAGGTAAAAAAAGAGAGATGGGAGGGAGATAAGTGTCCAGATTTTGATCATGTGACCAGGGGGAACATTGCAATAGTCATAACTAAGAAGAACAGTCACAAGTCACTTTTTTCAGGGCTGCTGTAACTTCTAAATGAATACTTGTAAGTCAACGACTACCTGTACATAATTTTGTCTTTAATAAGATATTCACAGCTATTAAAATCAGTGGGAGTTTTCTTCTTGGTATAACTGGAATGCACGCAAAACTTTAATAGGAAATCATGCTATACCTACTCGAACTTTTGGCAAGACTCTCCTCAGTGTCTCTGTAGGATTCTGCCGCATCAGGAGTGGAAGATTTGCAACCACACTTGTCCCTTGGATGTCTTGCCCAGAACTTTTTTTTAAAAAAAAAAAAGAACAAAAAAATGTTAAAACATTTTCTATGAGATCAAGTTTAATAAAAAGAAAATAAAAATTGCTAGGAAATTAAACTTCATATCATAAAAATACATAAACCAGATAAATCTGTTTTAAAAATAAAAACACATGAAAAAGAAATCATTATTTACATATACTATTAACAGAACACAATAAAAGAAACTCAGTAAAACATAACCCAACCATTATGGTTTGTTTTAAATGAACTCAAAATATTTCAACTCTTACTATCTTACTATCAGACCTTCCTCAGTATATCATTTAACTGATTTACACAACATGCTCCTGAGGCAGAGAACTGAGCTAAATTTTCAGCTTATAACAATGTAGATTTGTTCAGCCAAGATCATGTTTTGGAATCTTTCTCATTTCCAAATTATTATTTGAATAAGAAACATATTTTGATATCATTAGATATTAGAACATAAAATCTAACGTGAGGAGACTTGAGAAAAATGATTTTGTATCCATTAGTGCAGTTCTTTGAGTGGTTCCCTGAATTCACACACATGGGTAATGCACTTGCATAGAGACCTATTCAAAACCTTTTAGAACTTAAAAGATTTGACAGGATGCCCTCCCCTCCCATATATACAATGTGGTTAGCTGAACCCTTTCAGTTTTTAAAATTAACACAGCAGATCTGAAGGAAAATAAGATCACCTGAAACCAAGCAAAGTAGAGGAGTGGACTGTGTGAATTCATAGTTGACCACTCAAAGGATGCAGTTAGAAGTAAATATCCAGCTCTTCGTCATCATGATCTCTTCATACACAAGTTTCAGCAGCAAATTATTTATCTGGAGGGGGATCTGGAGAAGGGGAATGAAAGAGATGACAGCCTTTCTAAAGGTTGTGTCTTTCTAGGAGTGGAGATCCAGTTTATAGTACTGGATTAAATTGGGAAATTAATTTTGGTTGAGGGAATATTGGAGCGACTACAGTACAAATTGGAATGGAGTAGGGTGTTTGCTCAGTAAATAAAAATGTAATGATGAGTGTTAGCCATTTAAAGAAATCTGGAAAGAATGTATCCTTTAAATGGGTCTTGAAAGCCATTTCCCCCCTCCCCAAATTGACTCTAAAAAATGATACTGCACAGTTCCGTATGAAAAATGAAAAGATGGTGGCCACACAACAGATGAAACAATGTTCTGAATTCTGGACCAAGTATCTTAGATGCAGAATTTAGAAGGGGAGGTACCAGTGATAAGGAATGCACTGAGATAGAAGAAAGATAATATTTTTGGTAAGATGGAGAGAATTAGAACTGAATTGCAAAATAAATATAAAGGAAGAATTGATAAGGAAGGGGAAGACAGAGAAGACAGACAAAAGTCATGGCTGTATGAAGATAATGAGAACCTCAAAAACAGAGAGGTCATAAATTTAAAAAACAAAGGATGGTGTATCAATTAGTATTTACATGTGAGAAACAAAGATAGTTTGCAAGACAAAAACATAAGTGAATGGTGATAAAGTAAACTAGATATGCGTAGATTTCCTTCTAGTTTATTTATTATTTATCATTTATTTCTTGTCTTTAATTTCTTTAGCTTATTAAGGTTAAGGTAAAGGTAAAGGTTCCCCCGCACATGCATGCTAGTCGTTTCCGACTCTAGGGGCCGGTGCTCATCTCCGTTTCAAAGATGAAGAGCCAATGTTTGTCCGAGGACGTCTCCGTGGTCATGTGGCTGGCATGACTAGACACCAAAGGCGCACGGAACGCTGTTACCTTCCCACTGTAGTGGTCCCTATTTTTCTACTTGCATTTTAACGTGCTTTCGAACTGCTAGGTTGGCAGGAGCTGAGACGAGTAACAGGTGCTCACTCTGTTACGCGGCACTCGGGATTCGACCCGCCAAACTGCCAACCTTCTGTTCGACAAGCTCAGCGTCCTAACCCACTGAGCCACTGTGCATAATGTTATTTCAAACAGCAATAGCATGACGAGTCTATGTATGAGCAAAACCAAAGAAGGAACTGAGTTATAAAGAAGTGGGATTATTTCTGTGATTGGTATTTCTCTGGTACATTGTGGGATATACAGTAATGCTGTTGTTTTTGTTTAACTGTTTTGATCTTACTATTTATTTAGGTATGTAAGCTGCTTCCAGTTCATTTCAACGGAAATAGCATATAAACCAAGCAGGAAAGGAAGGGAAGATAGAAAGATGATACCAGGCTGATGTTACACTGTGGACAGTGAAAATGCCAATTTGGTATATGGCTAAAGAGAACTCTATATGATAACTATGTGGAATTAATAGAACCCAAATATTGCTTACTGAGTCAGCTGTATGACAAACTATAATTACTTGCTTGATAAAATGTTGCTTCTGCTTAAAAATGCTGACAAATGAGATATGGTAGGAATGAATATATCTTCTAAAAAAATGAACATATATCAAAGAACATAACACGAATCCAAATTTCTGCCCTCCGTATCCTGAATGCTGAATGCAGATTATTGTTTCTGAAAATCCAATCACTACTTATTTCATACTTAGTATACTTAAATATACTGCCACACAAATATAGACTAATAGTGGCTTACAAAATTGTCAACAAAACTTCCAACACTGATTTATTTACTTTATTTATTTGTATGGTATCCAAACCCCAAAAGCTCTAAGTAGCTAAACCTAACCTCATCATAAAATAAGGCATTGATTACAAAAAAAAACCCAAAATCAAACCTGATCAAAGTAAAAAATAAAAAATAAACCAGAAAAATATAGCAATTGTATACTTGCAGTCTCCTTTCTAATCAAAGCACTTTCCTAAAGCTTAGAAGAAACATAGACAACCTAATCTGTGCAGGAAGGGAATTTCAAACTGTGGGGGTGACTATTGAGAAAGTTAGCTTGTATGACCCCATCAAATCATGAACGGAAAGAACTTGGAGGAGGTTGACCTTACTCAGATCAGTCTGACTGATGAACAGAGAAGAAAGCAGTCCCACAAATACAGATGTCCTCAACTTAACTGTTGCTTAACAACTGCTTGAAGTTACAAGGACCCAAACCAAGGTACTTATGACTCGGTTTTGATATTCTGACGCCCCTTATGGTCATGTGATCACTATTTGCATGCTTGACAACCAGCCCCTATTTACAGCTGTACCGCAGCATTTACTTCTGGTTTCTAGCGCAAAATGCCTATTGTGGACAATAGGTTTACTTAATGACTATGGCATTTATTTATTTATTTATTTTAATCCCATTTATATCCCGCCCTTCTCCAAAGACTCAGGGCGGCTTACAAGCTTAGCAGTAGCCTTCATTCTATGTATATGCCTGCTTATTAGGGCTTTCACACACACCCCAAGCGGCATTATTACAAAGTCAGCTTAATGAGGACCCAGATTGTTGGGGGCAATTAAGCTGACTTTGTAATAATGTCGCTTGGGGGTGTGTGTGAAAGCCCTAATAAGCAGGCATATACATAGAATGAAGGCTACTGCTAAGCTTGTAAGCGGCCCTGAGTCTTCGGAGAAGGGCGGGATATAAATGGAATTAAAATAAAAAAATAAAATAAATTGCCCCCAACAATCTGGGTCCTCATTTTACCTACCTCGGAAGGATGGAAGGCTGAGTCAACCTTGAGCCTGGTGGGATGCGAACCTGCACTAATTGCAGGCAGCTGGTGTTACTTAAGGAGGCATTAGCCCACTGCTCCACCAAGGCTCATTCACTTAACAACTGTGGATTTGCTTAACCACCACCATGAAAAGATGTAAAATTGGGTCAGTCAAGTGATAACCTGATTAATGACCAGCATGACTTACAACTGTAATTCTGGGCTCCATTACTGTCATAACTCAAAGACCATCTGGAGGCACATCTGGAGCCATTATGACTTTAAGAGTTATAATTAGTACTTTGAATTGCACCTAGAAGCCAAATGGCAGCCAGTGTACCTGTAACCAGTCAGAAACTCATATATACTAGAATATACCTAATACTGCTCAAGCACCTCCATTCTGTATCAACTATAAATTCCAAATGTTCTTCAAGGTACAGCACATGATGATGAGAATGCCTCATAATCCAGGAATGTAATATGTAAGGTGTAAAAAACCCTTCTAGCTAAAGTTGCCACTTCTTCAGTGAGCAGGAACTATGAGTCAGGAAGATCAATAACTAATAAAAGTTACAATACATTATAACAATAGTGATAATAAAAAAATGAAAATAAATAAAATAAATTATAGGAAAACTAGACAATACCAACACTTCAATCATTATAAATAATTCAATGTAAAATAAACTAAAGGCTATAATGAACCATACAGCCAAGCTTTCTTTAGAAGTTCGATTTTTATTAGCTTCCAGAACATTAGAAGGAATTAAGCAAGAAATAATTCTAAGGTGAGACTATCTCACAAGCGTGGAGCAGCTACTAAGAAACAATATCTCCTGGTATGCATTCTCCATATATGCATATTCTCTTACTGTATAAAAACTTCTCAATATGACAAGTATAAAAATTCTCAAGGTGACAAATCGATAGCATCAACACCATATAGGTTGTTGATGTCTATGGAGATTCTCAATCATCCAGGTCATGGTTGTCCCAAAGTTTCTGGTTCAAAACAACTGAATTTTCTTGTTGTTTTTTTCTTCATGAAAACATTTTGCTTTTCATCCAAGAATCTTCTTCAGTTCTGGGATGAGAAGCAAAATGTTTTCAAGGAAAAAAAAACAAGAAAGTCCTGTTACCTTTTGAACCTTTGTATAGGTTGTTGTTGTTTCTTCCTCCAGTTTGAAAACCACATGTAATTTTAGAATTCTAATGGTGTTTATGACATGGGGAGTTTTAACTGAGGAAGGAAGGAAGGAAGGAAGGAAGGAAGGAAGGAAGGAAGGAAGGAAGGAAGGAAGGAAGGAAGGAAGGAAGGATGGATGGATTACACTGGAAACACAGAATGATAAAAGTGGCAAATGGTTGAAAGAGATCAGTCTACATACCAATACCACAAAGAGGGGATTTAACAGTGTCTGGAAATTATAATTATTTTTTTAAGTTTTATTGATTTTCTAATTTTACATTTAAATATTTAAAAAGCAACGTGGCGGCTGAGTTAATCAATAATTCAATAACATACAACATATAACTACTACATTAAATATTTCCTCTCTTTTCCCTTTAGTATTTACTGTCTCATATTTAAACTAATACAATTCTTATTATATCAATTAAATAAAAATAACTTTCTTACATTTATCAATAAATTTTAATTTATACATATCCTGGTTATTTTAACATTCAATCTTTATAAGTAATCAATGTCCTAATTCATTTTTCCCAATTTTTAGTTTCCCGTTAATATTTAAATTTAACATTTAATATTTATAATTTCCAAGTTTTAAACAACCACAGTTCCCTTTTTTACAATTCATCACAAAATCTAATATTCAATATACATGTCTTATCTATTTGAATATATTCTATTTCTCACCATCTTACATCAACTAATTAATAATACAGTATAACATTCTTTTCTATTAATTTCCAAATATCTTAAATTTAATAACCAAAATTTCTTATTTCAACATTAAATACTTCCTCACTTTTTCTCTTGATATCTACTATCTCATATTTAAGCTAGTAGTTTTTATTATAACAGCTAAGTAAAAACATATTTATTAGATTTATCAATAGATTTTAGCTTATATATATCTTAATTACTTTTACATTCAACCTTTATAAGCAAAACAATAATTCAAATTTAACTTTTAATATTTATACTTACAAATTTTAAATAACCAAAGTTTTCTTTATCTCAGCTCATAACAAAATCTAGTATTCAAAGTACACATCTTGTCTATTTGAGTATGTTCTATTTTAATTCTCACTGATAAATCAAAATCCTAATTTTCTTCAGCCTTATTATCAAGTTTCCGACGTATGGGCTTTTCAAGTGACTGAGGCATTGTTTACCTTAAAAGTCCTTTATTAGCCTAATACAATGCTTGCTCGAAGGAAGCTGGAATCTGAAATCTCCGCCCCTTGCACAATATATTAAAACACAATTCTCCACCTTTCTAATTTTGTCATTAATCATATTCTCCAATTAATTTAAAGAATCAGTTTCCCTTCCATTAGAAAACCCGCCAAGGTCTTATCTTCTTTAGTTAGAGATGGCCTTGAAGGTACAATCCTATTAGTCCCCCTTCTCAACCTTAAACTCAATCTCTTAAAGCAATACACAAGTTTAACATATGAAATGGCTACTTCTTCATCTCTTGTCAAGCAATAACACTCAATGTTAGCAGTGTTGACATCTATTCTAGCTTTCTTTCTTTGCCAACTTGCCTTCCATGCCCATGCTTTTAAGTCATGAAATAGATCTCCCTGTGTTATTATATATATTGTTTGAAGTAGAAAAGGACATCCGGTTGCCATTTTTTTGGAAGAACTAACAAATCGTCTCTCTATTTTCCCATCTCGACGTAGTTGTCCAGAAACGTTTATCTTCCCTTCAGTCTGTTCTTCTTCTTGAACCTCAGGTTTTTTCTGGTTTATATATAAAGTCTTTTCTCTTTTCTATGTTGTCAGTCCCTTTCCTGGGTTTTCCATTAACTGTGTTTGTTGATCAATTGAATCTTCTATCATAATATTTAATTCTTCCACTTCTTCTATTATATTCTTTGTAGTTGATTCTTTAGTTATAATCAAAGTTTGGGTTTGTATATCTAAGATGATATCTTGTTCTTTTCTGTAGCTTCTTATTTCATCAGTAGCTGTAAGAATAGTTTCATAAATTGCTTTCAACATAAAGAGAATCTGTTCATGATCTTCATCCATGTTCCCTTAGTATAGTGTTAAGTTAAAAGCTTTCAATCAAAGAATGAAAATAATTTTGTCACCAAGTATAGAACACTGCTGGGCTTCTCACAGCTGATATCTGTCAAGTTTGAAAAAGTCTTATCTACAGCCTTGGCTTCAAGCCAAGTCTCTTTTAGACAATAACAAGTTGTAATATCAGGTTTAGCCACAAGATGTCACCCATACCATTTAGTTTTTTTTAAATCCAAAATTTTTATAATCCTTTTTCCAATTTTACTCCTTTTTTGTAAGTAAAAACCCAAATCTTCAATAAGAATAATAAGTTTTTTAGTCCATAAGTGCTAGTCGTTTCCGACTCAAGGGGCCGGTGCTCATCTCCGTTTCAAAGCCGAAGAGCCAGCGCTTGTCTGAGGACATCTCTGTGGTCATGTGGCCGGCATGACTAGATGCCAAAGGCGCACGGAACACTGTTACCTTCCCACCATAGTGGTCCCTATTTTTCTACTTGCATTTTTACATGCTTTCGAACTGCTAGGTTGGCAGAAGCTGGGACAAGTAACAGGCGCTCACTCTGTTACGCGGCACTCGGGATTCGACCTGCCAAACTGCCGACCTTCTGATCAACAAGCTCAGCGTCCTAACCCACTGAGCCACCGCGTCCCCTTTTATCGGGGGGCAGCTTATATCGGTGGAAAAAATAGTTCGGATTGAAGAGAGGTAGATCTCACCCAGTCCCATCCACGCTGCTTTATAGGTGTCTGGTGGTAAATTTGACTTTGGCTGTCTGCAGCCTAGTGACGAGCCACATTTCTATGGCCAGTCTTTCATCTGCCAGTTTGGAGGGCTGCCCCGGATCAAGCGGAAAGGCTACCACCCTCCCGTGATCAAGCGGAGATCCCCTCCTTGCTGGTCACCCCTACAGGGCGACTTTCCAGGCTCCCCCAGTGGTGCGAAATTGGACGTGGAAGATTGAGCTCGCCTTCTGAACATCTGCGGTGGCCACGGTGGCAAACAGTGTCTGGGAATTATTGTACCCTATTCACAATTTAATGTTTAGGATCACCCAATGCAAATTTGAGCCCTACATGAAAAGAGAGATGCTAGAAATTCAAGCTGGCTATAGAAAAGGCTGAGAAACACAAGACATTATTGTTGATGTATGCTGGATGATTGAGAAAATCAAAGAATATCAATAAGAAGTTGGTATGCACTTCATTCATTATAGAAAGACAATTTCTTCAACTGAGTTGATCATATCCATTTACAGAATGTGCTTAGAAAAAGTAGAAATTCCAGAACATCTAATTGTCCTCATGCCAGACCTATATACAGGTCAGGAAGCCACAGTCTAGCAGAACATGGCAAAACAGATGGCTCCAACTTGGCAAAGAAGTGGCCTTATTTACCCAATTTATGTACTGAATATATATTTAGAGAAGCTGGGTTGGAAGAAGGTGAGCAGTGTTTTAAAACTAGAGCAAGAAATATCACTAATCTGTGCTATGTTGATGGCACTACTCCAGTTATTACAATAGGTACAACCACCATTCATAAAATTGATACTGAAAATACTGAAATGGTATATTGCTTCTATCTTTTAGGATCATCAACATTATAGCAACTGACCTAGAAAATCTCCAAGGTCCCTTCAACCCTATGATTTTTTAAGGATGTCGACTGTCCTTATATCTTATTTAATCAATACACAAATGTATAAACAAGTTTAGCGGGACCTTCTGCAGTTGTGCAACAATTCAAGGCTAATCCCCCACTTGAGTCCTCCTCCCTGCCTGGCTGGATGTTTCCCAACATCCCCAAAAGTGTTTTTGAGTGCATAGAGGTGCAAACAGCACACATATTAACATCTCTTTAAACCAAATATTGTAAAAAATGAAAAGATATTCCTGAACTGGACACCTCTGTATTTTTATTCCATATGATTTTTTAAGAGTTTCCAAATATTGCAGTGGGGTGACTGTGCTACTTACAAAAAAGAAGCTGATTTTGATTAACTTCATGAATAATGTTAATTAACATTACAAAAGCAAAAGTAAAGAAATCAACACCACCCACTCCCACTACCACTATTTTGACAGGCTCTGCCAACAATATCAGATTCACAACTGAACAGCGAAACACTGAGCCAATACACTAAGCACAACCAATGTTCTAAGCACATACAAAACAGACACAGGTAGATATGTCAGGTTTTTAAATGTATGCAGAAGTCAAACATCTACAAACAAAGCAAACAAACAAACCATTCACTAATCAAGCTTCCAAGTGCATCAACAGGTACAAGGTCCACAGGTCAATCAACATCCAACCAAAATCAGCATAGCAAAGTATTATTGAAAATATAATTATATTGCCTTGCTAAGCTAGGTGTAAGGGTTCACTCTTTACATGTGTATTCAACTGATACAACAATTTCAGGAGTTTGAAAATAAAAGACTTGGTTCAATTTTAAGGATGACCTGAAGCTCAAATAAAATTATATCCACTTGAAAGAGGTAATTTAGATAGACCACTGAATCTATTCTACTACTCAATACAGGAATTCAATTTAATCCATCAAAACAACTAATTGTCTAATATCTTTTTATTTTCCAAATAAGGGGGTCAACTTATTTTCCAAAGCACCAGAAAGCAAGACAAGAAACATTGGATGGAATCAATGGAGAGAAGCAACCTGGAATTAAGGAGAAACTTCCTAACAATGAGGACAATTAACAAGTGTAACAGTTTGCTATCAGAAGATGTGGGTGCTTCATCACTGGAGGTTTTTAAGAAGAGACTGGACAGCCACTGATCTGAAATGGTATAGGGCAGTGATAGCGAACCTATTAGAGACCGAGTGCCCAAACTGCAACTCAAAACCCACTTATGGTTTATGTATCGTCGGGTGCTAGATGGGCGTGACCCATTGGGTGGGTGTGGCCCATTGGGTGGGCATGACTGCTGTGGTAATGGCAAACTGGATGGGACTAAAAAGTTCAATCAATCATTTTCAACTTTGCGAGATTTTTTTTCCCGCGAGAAGTTGAAATTGATTGATTGATTGAACTTTTTTTTCTTGCACACGGCGGCAGAGGCCTAAAGCAAAAAGGTTCTATAAAACCCAGCTGAAGGCCTAGGACTGGGGCGACGGCGCACGTGCCCACAGAGAGGGCTCTGCGTGCCACCTGTGGCACCCATGCCATAGGTTTGCCACCACGGGTATAGGGTCTCCTGGTATAGGGGTGGAACTAAAAGACCTCCAATGTCCCCTCCAGCTGTATTCTGATTTTGATTCTTCAATACATCCAGTGAAAAAAAGTCCTCTTTGGTTCCATTGTTAAGTTCTCTTATTATTCTCTTTTTAACTTTTACTTGGAAACTTCTTAATACTTATGAAGCTTTTTTAAATTTTCTTACATGTTTTTCCCTCTAACACTAAATCTGAGTACAGTATTTCTTTCTGCAGTTTAAATTCAGACAAACCATGTATCCAGTTTGCTTAAGTCCCATTCAAATCAAACATTCATGTAGTTCAAACTACATGAGTATAAACGGCAGGAGTATAAATCCTGACATTCCCCACCATACAGAGCTGAAGAAGCTTCTTAGATCAGAAATTAAACATCTTCAAAGAAAAGCAAGAAAGTCCATTTGTCTCAGGAAAAAAGCACCTTTGGGACAACCATGCCTGGATGACTGTGAATCTCCATAGACATTTTACTGTAAAATGCCTTTCCCCCAACAGGCCAACTTGTCTATCTAAACTTTAGCAGTTTGTAACAAAGCAGTTTCAAACACAGCTTAAAAATGCATATGCCAAAAGTGGTTTTAAAATATTCAAAAGGACTTTAAAAAAATCATGATCCTTCTGGCAATTCTGCATACCTGAAGAAGGAAATCATTTTGAAAGTCAGAAAACTTTTACATTAAAAGATCTCACATAGCTTGTCAGTCCGTTTCACTGGAACAAAAACAAACACACTCTATGACTAGTGTAACCTTGAAAACTGCTTTATTCATAGCAGCCATAAATACGAGTACAATATTCCATCTTGAAATAGTGTGCTGATGATTTCTGTTGGGTGAATCTACACATATTTTAACACCCAATTCAAGTAGAATAAAAATACTGTAGTTCACAGAACTTCTTAATTATGCACTCAAGCTCTTAATCAAAATATATACTAAAATTGTTTGCAACTATCAAAAACAATCTGTATCCATCCATTGCTGGATATTAGTGCAAAGCTCCTTGATTCAAAAGCTTATAAACATCAGTAGCATTTCCCTGTCTTTTTTCCTAAAGCCAATTATATTGTCTTCATGCCAGCATGACAATTTAAGTAATACTTTCAATGTGTATACATCCTAGAAATGAGCACTTCAGTTTTCCTTCTTCTTTCCTGGTTCTAGTGTATTTGTTCTGAAGCAATAATTAATCTTCAGTGTGAACACCAACAATTAAAGTGAACAAAATAACTTTCCTTATACTACCTACACTGGATTTTCCCCTAATGATCAAATACAATTAGTTAAAAATGCAAGGCTGTCTTGGATTTATTAGACCAGGGGTCCCCAAACCACGGTCCATGGACCGGCACCAGGCCGCGGCATGCCAGCAACTGGGCCACGCAACCAAGCAAAGCCCCATCTGCGAGATGCAGGCAGCATAAGAAACTATGCCCCCTCCGGTCCACGGAAAAATCTCTCTCCACAGAACTGGTCCCTGGTGCCCAAAAGGTTGGGAGTCACTGTACTAAACCTTTGGAATATAATTGAAAGAATCATACATACTGACATTGACAGGATGCTACAGAATTGTTTGCTTTTATAAATTTTGCTTATTAGGGTTCCAGATAATTAAAAATAATTTTAATAAACTTTTCCATTTTCAAGATATTTAGTTTAGGAGTTAAAATGACTTTTTAAGAGAAAATGTCCATACGTTATCTCCGTCTACATATTTTTCCATATGACAATTATTCTCATTTGTGGAACATTTCTCTGTTTTATTTTCTTTGCTTGTTGCACTCAATGTAATTGATCTACAAATCCTAATAGTGCATCATATTTACAACCATTTACACAGTTGGGCTTCCCTCTCTATGATCTCCTTATCTCATTTCCTCAGAATCTCTCATTACTGAATGTGATTTGCAGAAAAAGAAATAGCAAACTGAAGATAACTCTGCAAAAAGCAGAGCCAATGACCATGGTGAAAAATGAAGTGCCAGCAACTAGACCAGTTCTTCGAACCTCTCCAGATAAAGTAGAGGACCATAGATCACCCATTACTGTAGTGCTCCAAACAGTTGTTCCCCATGAAGAGACTGATTAAAGGGACATACAAACAATAAATTAAGAGTGGGATATAATTTTTTATATTGTATTTACAAAAGAGAATTGCTGAAACTCATTTATAAGGGAAAAAGAAGAAATGAAAACAGATCAAGTTCTATAACATTAGAATGGTCTAAAGATTAAGATTGTTAGAAGTAAAAGGAAGGAATATTAAGTTGGTTTATTTGATCAAGGTTACAATAGATATGTTATTATTCTTGGCAGCCCTTAATGGAGTTTTGCTGACACCAGGACTACAAATGACAATGCTTTATTTGTTCATAGATAAGAGATGAGATATGGGTAAAAGTATAATTTGCAATTTAAGAAGACGTGAAAAGTTACTATACAATGTTTTTATATTTGTGATGAGGGTTGGGAGCCTCTCTCTCTCTCTCTTTCTCTCTCTCTCTCTCTCTCTCACACACACACACACACATTCTTTACTATATTCTTATTTTTCTTCCTTTTCTTTTTTCTAATTTGTCTTTTCTACTTTTTCCCTTTGCACCTTTTACTCCTTTTTCTATTCTTTTAGTTTGTATTAGTTTACTATTGAAATTATAATCTTTAATAATTACTTTAAAAAAAGGATATCCCATTACTATATAAGCAAATGATATTGTAGCACCAAAAACTGAGTGGCAATTAGTAAATTAAAATTAGGTAAGAAGCAAAAAAAATCACAAGAACATAAGAAATGACACACTGTCTCAAATTAAAAGTAATGCACAATGGTGCAGGAACAGATTTCTTCCTCCTCTCTAGTTTCCTTATGCCTTGCACTACAAAAACAACTTTGGGAAATTCCTAATTTTCTGGAGCGATTCTGGAAATATGAGAGGTTGCAGCAAAGGGAGTTTGTTTCACCAAGGACATTTAACTGAAAGGCACAATTACACTGAACCCCAATGATACATTTTTAACAGCACTTTCTTAGCCATTTACCACAGAAATTTTGCATCATACCATCTTATCCAACATTTCCTCCTGATGTATGTTTACAAAGCAGACATATAGCTGGTGTCAAGGATAAGCATCACAGATAATCCATCTCCTATTTATATTTTAAAAATATGAAATATGAACATCCCCAATTTTCATGTTATATTGAATGCACTGCTTATGATAAAGTATTTTTCACTAACCTTACTCAGTGTTTGTAAACTGAAAGGTTTCACCTTGTTTTCTCTACCTGCTGAAATGTTATAAACTGTTGCCATAACACCTCCCTCCCCCTCTCAGCTCTTTCCCTTCAATGTAAATAGGAAATGTCTATAAGAAACATGATCAATTAGAGTTAAATGGCAAAAGTTAAAAATGGTCATACTTAGATTGTGCTGCCACCACGTGGCTGTTTTGGGAAATTATACATTATGCTAATGGGCCAGTTAATCCCTCCCTCTTTGTGATGTATTTCGCCTCTTTCTGAGCTAACTTCCTCCTCCTTGTTGGCTCTGTGCCTGATACCCTCCATAACAGGCAGACTGTGATAACCAGCAGACATGTGCTCCAGATTTACGTGCAGGTGCTGTGAGTTATTATAATCTTCTGACTATTCTGGATCAAAGCCATTGTACTGTAATTAATCCCTTGTTAAGACTTCTATGGTCTATATAAGCAGATGCCATTACCATTAACAGCTCTCTCTCCAGATAGCTGAACTCGTGGAAACACCCTTTATCATCTAAAAATACCTTTATTGCATGTAGAGTAGAATACAACAGGTGGGGTGCGTTAAGATGTCTGAACAGTATTTCCAAGGTCAGAAGATGATAATAACTCACAGCGCCTGCACGTAAATGTGGGGCACATGTCTGCTGGTTATCACATGTCTGCCGGTTATGGAGGCTATCAGGCACAGAGCCAACAAGGAGGAAGTTAGCTCAGAAAGAGGGGAAATACATCACAAAGAGGGAGGGATTAACTGGCCCATTAGCATAATGTATAATTTCCCAAAACAGCCACGTGGTGGCAGCACATAGATTCTTCTGATTACTAAATGTACAATTTATGGCATGATACTGAAAACAAAGTATCAATAGATATTTACTTTAGATTCCCTTTATTTTGTGTGACACAAACAATTTTTTTCCTAGAATAAATTAACAATAAATTAGTTTCTTTCTCCCATGTCTTTAATAAAAATTTATAATACCCAAAGAAGATTATAAACAAAGTCTATGTTATTCTTTAAGGCAATTAAGGTCTCTGTTTCCCCATCAGATGGTCACCTTCTGAAAATAGAAATGAACTGAATCAAATTTAGTATAGGACGTGGTGGGATTCAGCCGATTCGCAGAACTTTTTGGCAGAAACGGTAGCTAATTTTTTGTTGCCCAGGCCCACAATGGACTTCTGGAAGCGGCATCCACACAGAGAATATTCATATATTTGAATCCCACCACTGGGTATAGGGGAGATAGGGGCAAAAGATTTGAGTTTGAAAATTGGCCAGATCTGGTTGATATTTCTAAAGAACATTCCCACTAATGAATCCCCATGGGACAGACACTTGCACACAAATACACAAATGAAACATGAGACAACCAAAGCTACAGGCACAGACATGTACAGGAACACATCTAATTATTCAGTTATTTATAGGGCTTACAGTATATGGCTGTCCAACTCAAACACATGCCTCTGGACAGTGTAAAACAAATCAGTAAATAAAGGCATCAAAATAAAACAAATAATACTAATTAAAAACAGACATAAACAATCAGCTATTAGGAACTCAACATTATCGCATTCTTCAGGACAGGATTCTCATATCTGTACAAGGATGTACGCACAATCTCTTATTACGTAGTTTCTGGGAGAAAGCTTGATTTTGACAATGGGCAAATCAGGCTGGGAGACTGCAAACCAAAAAAATAATCCTGACAAATTTCTCTAGTGCATCCCTATGAAAAGAGGCACTTCAGCATGGTGATTGTTCCAGCTTAAGGCCTCTTCCATCTTAAAGCCTTCTTCTTGATGATCATGTGATCCAGAGCAGCAGATTCAACCTACATCATACTTCTCAGTGCATACATAACTTACAGCCACTGCAGATAAAATGGCTCACTGATTATTTTGATTTGATTGTGTGGGAAGAATCCAGAGAAAGAAATATTTTGGGTAATATTAAAAAGGCAGAATATATTTTCCCAAAGGATTTTAAAGGCAGAAACCAACCCCCTCCCAAGTCTCTCTGCCCCGGACAGAAACCAGGTCTGCAGAAATGCAGATGTGATAATCTTGTCAAAAAGATTGAGTCAGGAAGCTGGGATTAGAAAGAAAGATCCCTAGAATCAACAATCCCTCACACCAAAAATCCAACAGTCATCAGCCACAGCCCCAGGGAAGCCAGGATATGACCTTTGGGACATAATAAGATAAACCCAGCACCATCAGAATACCAGAAGGGCACACTCAGACTCAGGTCAAAGTACATGACACAGGAAATACTAAATCTCAAACAGGAAACAACCTCAAGAGCCCCAGAAGGTATAAAAGCCCACCACCCTGCCCCATGTAGTCACTTTTTCCAGAGCCATCTTTCTGTCTGGCTCTCCTCTTCAATAAACTACAACCTTCTTTCTAAAGCAGTCTCCATGTTGTCTATTCCCAGCTTGGACTGGACCCTGATGAAGATTTTTCCTTCAACAATTATTTAATACTTGGTGCTTTGCTAGTCCAATCAAACAATATTGACAAAAACATCAGGCCTTACTCATACTTCCTTACAATTTTTTAAAAAGAACTCTTGAAATTACAGTGATTTTTAAAATATTTCCTTCCTGCATATTCACTTCCTTGTAACATTACTAGAGGTAGTCTTTGACTTGAGACCATAATTGACCCTGGGATTATACTTGTAAGTCATGCCGATCATTAAGCAGTCATCACATAACCATGCCCAATTTTGTGGCTTTTTTGTGGTATTATTAAGCAAACACCACTGTCATTAAGTGAACCCATTATCTGCAATGAACAGTTCTGGGTGGAAAACAGAAGCAAATTCTGGTCTCCAGCAAAAAACATTGTAAATTGCCATCACATGACTGTAGGATACTTGCAGTCCGGTTGGTTTTTTTTTTGTTTGTTTGTTTGTTTTTTAACCCAGCCCACCCCACCCTCCACCTTCCCTCACTTCCCAGAGTTGAATACAGCGTTACAAATAAAATAAACATAATCTAACATTAACCAACTATGTAAGTAACCAAGTTCTTAATGCGCTTTAACTCCCTTTAAACTAAAAATACAGACCAAGTTAGAATATACATACCAATAAGATAAACAAATAACATCCTTATTATTAAACTAATCAAAAATTTCACTATAATAAACTACTAATAAAAATAACAATATAAAATCTATTTGTAAGCCAAATGAAACTTTTTAGTCCCATATTTATTCTGAATATAATCTATCCATCTTCTCCAAACCGAAATGTATCTTTCTTGTGAATGATCCTTCAAGTAAGCAGAGATCTTAGCCATTTCTGCTAAATTTGACACTTTAAGCGTCCATTCTTCAATAGTAGGCAAACTATCCTTCTTCCAATATTGCCCTATCAATAACCTTGCAGCTGTTATCAAGTTCAACATCAAATTAGTTTCTTTAGTATCACAATCTATAATAATACCCAATAAGAACAATTGTGGAGAAAATTTTATCTTTCTCTTAAAAATCTTTTGAACATTCCACCAAATTTTGATCCAAAAAGCTTTAACATTTCTACAAGTCCACCATATATGATAATAGGTAGCGTCCAAACAACCACATCTCCAACACTTGGGCTGTAAATTAGGATACATGCAAGACAATTTTTTAGGATCCAAATGCCATCTATAAAACATTTTATAGAAATTTTCTCTTAAATTTTGAGCCTGGGCAGTCCGGTTGTTAAATGTCCAAAATGCAGTCATGTGACCGTGGTTGAGGTAGCCATCAGAACTTCAAATCCAGATCGTAAGTACCTTTTTTGGGGATGGATCATAACTTAGAATGGTTGCTAAGTAACTTGTTGTAAATCAAGGACTACCTGTAATCTTAGTCTGGATAGATCAGAGTTAAACTAATATCCAAATGTTCACCACAAGCAGTTTATAAATCCTATCCTAATTCTAATCCTGTCCCCAAACCTGTGCCTTATATTCCCTTTCAATCATTTAATCTGATCTGCAGTATCCCTTAGTCTCTTCACCATCGCAAGTTTGACATGCCTGTGTTAGACCATTGCATACATTACAAAATATTTATAAAAAAAGTATTTGAATAGGCAACAAACATAAGGCACACAAACAGCTTATAACACACAATTCAAAAAAGAGAATAACTACAAACTGATGGCTCCCTAAATTAGATACTGCAGCTTAAAAGAAAGTTTTCAATTATTAAAAGCAAAACTTCTGACTTCTTTTGCTGGCTTGCTTAGAAAGGTAGACTTTGATAACATAACACAACAAGGTAGTAAAAGGAAACTACATTTTGATTTACAATATTTTTTATTATGGCCATGTAGAAGAAGCAGCATGCAAACCCTACCAATCTGTACATGCACTCCTGGTTTTAGTGCTGTGCTCTAGCACTTCCAAGTCTTTAGGCACTAACAACTAATACACTGCAGCACCAGAAGCTTTTGTAGACTCAAGTCCTCTCTGCAAGGAAATCTGATCTAAATTGAAATAATTATTCTGAAAGCTACATCAACTTTATTTAGGCTTCAGATCTTCCTATATGCCTTACAGTACTTTAAAACAATAGCAATATTTAATCCAAGTCAATCTTATAAAGAAATCTAGAACATTACCTAGTCACAAACTCAAAGTCCTATTATTTCATAATGGAACTTATGTCCAATCCTTCATTTAAAGTATCATTTAACAAGAGCAAAGGTATTTTTACAGGGGTTCCAGAATTTATGGAATACTCTCCAAGAAACTCATTTGATTTATCCCTAATCTCTTCTCAGAAGCAGATTTACAATACTGTGTTTATATTTCAGCAGATAGCAATATTTGGACAATCTTGGCTGATCACAAAAGTTAAGTAAGGTTTGCTATCATTTGGATGGAAATTCCAGGAGCGCTAGCTTGATTGAAAAGTAAAAACAAACAAAACCAAAAGAGCAAGCAAATAAAAAACCCAATGAAACAATGGCATAACACGAAGAAGAAAAAGTAAACTGAACTCATAGCATCTTTGCCTTTTTAAAAACTATATATCTATTTCACTGTTGCTCTGAAAACTGGGAATGATCTCTTTTAATTGAATTCTTTGTACTTTTAAGACTTGAAAATTTATCTAACAGGTTACATTTTGTGCAATTTCTCTACTCCATTAAGGATCATTCTCACTAGTTAAAAGTGATATTTTTTTAAAAAAAATAGGATATTTTAATCTAATAACTATATGTTATTTAGTAATCTGAGTATGAATAAAAATTATTTCCAATATAAGTGGATCTACTATCTTGTGATAGTAATCATAGTAATCCATTTAAGGCCTTCCATTATTGAAAACATATCAATATCATTCATTTAATTGGGAGTATACAGAGGATTCAGAAAGATCAGAATAATGAAAAGGAAATTATTATTTATTTGTTTGCGGTCACAAAGTACAAATACAACAAAGGAAAAACATGGAAAAAGTAAAATCATTGACAATTGGACACCAAAAGCCTTGGCTGGGGGGAATTACAATGTTCTCCTCTAATAGTTACAGCTCTTAAAAAAATTTGGAGACAAGAGAAGTAATATATGAGGAGGGTGAATGCTCCAACACTGGAGGTTTTTAAGAAGAGACTGGACAGCCATTTGCCTGAAATGGTATAAGGTTTCCTGCCTGAGCAGGGGGTTGGACTAGATGACCTCCAAGGTCCCTTCCAACTTTATTATTATTATTATTATTATTATTATTATTATTATTATTATTATTATTATTATTATTATTATTATTGCCATCCCCTAAACAATATAAGACCAAATTACTAGCATTGGGACCAGAAGGGTCTATTTTAAGGAGAGACAATAATTTAGTTCTGCCTGCATTATACATAGGGCAGTATAAAAAGACATGCTCCACAGTTTCAACCTCAGCCCTATCACAGGGGCATAATCGCTTGCTAATCGGGAGCATCTTAAATCGCCCGTCGAGTAGTGCTCAGGGCAAGACATTGAAACGGGCTAGAGAGAAGACTCTCCTGTACTTAGAGAGTTAGAGTATAGAAGTATTTATTTATTTATTTAATTGATTGATTTTATATACCGCCCTATTCCCGAAGGACTCAGGGCGGTTTACAGGGCGAGTTAAAACAATACAAATAAGTACACTTTAAAATAGAATTAAATAAGACTAGCCCACAATTAAACAAATTAAAATTAAAATATTAAAATTAAAATTATTAAAATTAAAATTAAATTAAAATTAAAATTAAAACCCCCTCAGTCCAGGCCAGCAAGATCAAACAACCACGTTTTAAGTATGAAGCCATCCTCAGTCCATAAGAAAAGGAAATTAAAGATCACAGACTGAGCATTCTCATGCAATCAGGTGGTAGAATTACCAGATAGTTTTAAATGTTTATTTAATTATTAAATGTGTATACATTACATGTTAAATGTATATACCACCTAACTATGGGCAGTTTAAAAATTGTAAACAAGATTACTTTCAACATAAAAAAACACTCCATAAAGCAAACTTTAAAAACACATCTAAACATTTCTTTACTGAATAATTAACAAAGTTTAGAGACCAAATTTTCAGTTGAGGCTACCTAAGGTATTGCATATTTTTGCTATGGAACAAATATATACAGAATCAAGTTCTTTACATTGGATCACTTTGCATTCCATTCAGGAATACACTTATACTGGAAACGTAGCAGTAAGCCTTGAATTTACATACCTTACACTTATACAGGTGAAACTCGAAAAATTAGAATATCGTGCAAAAGTTCATTTATTTCAGTAATGCAACTTAAAAGGGGAAAGTAATATATGAGATAAACTCATTACATGCAAAGTAAGATAGTTCAAGCCCTGATTTGTCATAATTGTGATGATTATGGCTTACAGCTCATTAAAACCCCAAATCCACAATCTCAGTAAATTAGAATATTGTGAAAAGCTGCAATATTCTAGGCTCAAAGTGTCCCACTCTAATCAGCTAATTAAGCCATAACACCTGCAAAGGGTTCCTGAGCCTTTAAATGGTCTCTGTCTGGTTCAGTAGGAATCACAATCATGGGGAAGACTGCTGACCTGACAGTTGTGCAGAAAACCATCATTGACACCCTCCATAAGGAGGGAAAGCCTCAAAAGGTAATTGCAAAAGAAGTTGGATGTTCCCAAAGTGCTGTATCAAAGCACATTAATAGAAAGTTATGTGGAAGGGAAAAGTGTGGAAGAAAAAGGTGCACAAGCAGCAGAGATGACCGCAGCCTGGAGAGGATTGTCAGGAAAAGGCCATTCAAAAGTGTTGGGGGCTTTCACAAGGAGTGGACTGAGGCTGGAGTCAGTGCATCAAGAGCCACCACACACAGACGGATACTGGACATGGGCTTCAAATGTCGTATTCCTCTTGTCAAGCCGCTCCTGAACAACAAACGTCAGAAGCGTCTTACCTGGGCTAAAGAAAAACAGACCTGGTCTGTTGCTCAGTGGTCCAAAGTCCTCTTTTCTGATGAGAGCAACTTTTGCATCTCATTTGGAAACCAAGGACCCAGAGTCTGGAGGAAGAATGGAGAGGCACACACTGCAAGATGCTTGAAGTCCAGTGTGACGTTTCCACAGTCTGTGTTGATTTGGGAAACCATGTCATCTGCTGGTGTTGGTCCACTGTGCTTCATTAAGTCCAGGGTCAACGCAGCCGTCTACCAGGAGATTTTGGAGCACTTCATGCTTCCTTCCACAGACTAGCTTTATGGGGATGCTGACTTCATTTTCCAGCAGGACTTGGCACCTGCCCACACTGCCAAAAGCACCAAAACCTGGTTCAATGACTGTGGGATTACTGTGCTTGATTGGCCAGCAAACTTCCCTGACCTGAACCCCATAGAGAATCTATGGGGCATTGCCAAGAGAAAGATGAGACATGAGACCGAACAATGCAGAAGAGCTGAAGGCCGCTATTGAAGCATCCTGGTCTTCCATAACACCTCAGCAGTGCCACAGGCTGATAGCTTCCATGCCACGCCACATTGAGGCAGTAATTGCTGCAAAAGGGGCCGGCTGGTGGCCCCCAGGGGGAGGGCCTTCTCTGTGGGCGCCCCGGCTTTATGGAACCAACTGCCGGTTGAGCTCCAGACGGCACCAGATCTTCGCTCCTTCCGGCGCGGGCTAAAGACCCATTTATTTGAACAAGCTGGCCTGGCCTGATGGGGGAACGTTAGGGTTTTAATGGGTTTTTATATTGTGATTGTTTTAATTGGGCAATTATTTAATCCGTTTTTAACTTTTGTATTTCTATTTATATGCCCTGTTCACCGCCCTGAGTCCTCCGGGAGAAGGGCAGTATATAAATTTAATAAATAATAATAATAATAATAATAATAATAATAATAATAATAATAATAATAATACCAAGTACTGAGTACATATGCATGCTTATACTTTTCAGAGGTCCGATATTGTTCTATGTACACTCGTTTTATTGATTGCATGTAATATTCTAATTTTCTGAGATTGTCGATTTGGGGTTTTCATGAGCTGTACGCCATAATCATCACAATTATGACAAATCACGGCTTGAACTGTCTTGCTTTGCATGTAATGAGTCTATCTCATATATTAGTTTCCCTTTTTAAGTTGCATTACTGAAATAAATGAACTTTTGCACGATATTCTAATTTTTCGAGTTTCACCTGTATACATAATCAAGTAGGCTTCATTCCTGTAATATCTATAATAAAGCAAGATTTGTGCACACTATTACAAGATCACAGATTAATTTATTCAAAAACTCTACAGCAGGAACAAGGCACATTATAAAATGTACACTACAGTACATTTTTAGACCAAACCAACCCATAATTTAAAAACAACTAAAGGAGATGGTATTATAGTAAAGAATAGGCTCCATTCAAACCAGTATCATCTTGGTTATTGGTAATATATGGCCACAAATGTGATAACAGAATATCGAAAATATTGATGTTACTTGCTCTTCAATTTGTGATTCTTCAATTTGTGATTCTGGAGCGTAACATGGAAAGGACAACATGTAAGGAAACTTAGGCTGATGTCATCCTATTATGCCCATATGTTTTAAAAATAAACACACAGCTTTATTTCATTTGCCTTCATTTAAATTATTATCTTTGAAGTTAATGTTTTTAATATTTTTATATTTATGATTTTAATTGTAAGCTATCCAAAGTCGCTCTTCAGAGTGAGATGGGTAGAATATAAATAAAATAAATAAATAATTTCTACTTTGCACCAGACGTTATAAGATCTAGTCTGCAAGAAGTACTCTCTAACCCCAGGAATGTATAAGAAACACTTAAAGAGAATGTGAGACCAGGATCACTTCCAAGAAACAGGCAATGCACAGACAACTTATTTTCTAAGCTGTAAAAAAGAAAAGCTTGTACCTACATATTGGTAACACAAGGATTTTTAGGTGACATCTTGCAGAGCACTATATTTTATTATCTGTCTCAAGATGATAATATATTGAACATCAATTTTATGTATTTTAGCAAGGGCTGAATGAACTTGCTTTTCATTCATACTCAAGACTGCAATTTGTTCAAAGAATAACTACTATAATTATATTTTTTTAAAAAAATCAGTGAAAAAAATCAAAGCCTAACCCTGAAAACACAAATCCATAAAGTTCAATCTTAGTGATCCTTATCTACATCAGTAATTATTACCTCATATCATGAAATTCTTGAATTTTTAAAAAACATCTAAGGTTTACATGCAGTCAGTGAAAATATATTATCCATCCTTGCCAGCTACCAAATTTATTCTTCTGAGAAATAAAGTAGCACAAACCTGCTTTGCATCTTTACAGCAACCACATACTAAGAAAAAGGTAGGTGTTATGAAATGAGTCACCAATGACTATGAGTATGGCCTCTGTTACTCTGACTAGCAAGTTGACATTGTTCCAACCTATGCCTACTTAATGAAGATATTGGAAATGGATTTTGTAGGGTCAGGAGGAACTTTACAATCCACCTGCCCTGGAAATGTGTCCCAAAGAGATGCCTCAAACTTTGACAAGAAAAAAAAATCCTGAAAATTCTTGCAATGAAGAAAATGTGATAAGTTTCATGATTTATATTTTTAAAATAGAATATTGTTTTGCTGCTAGAATAGGTTGTTAGGATGTCTGTCTAGGTTTACAGTAGATGATAATGAATTTCCTCAACCCATTCTACCCACTTCAATAAATTCCTTGTAAATATTCAACATTTGAACTAATAGTACATATTAACAATGAAAAAGCATGTGATGAATCCAAACAAGTATTCTACAATGGCATTTTGCTTACAATAAGATATTTAAAAGAACCAATGAAAGATGAAGGTATTTAATAGATAGGACAGCTATAAAATATTTAAAAGGTTGAAAAAAGTGTTAGCTTACGATATATTAGCTAAGTAAAAGAATGAGAAGGAGATAAACATGGCTCTCAAAAGCACTAAATAAAACCGATTAAATTTAAAGGAATCTTACAGCTGGCACTTCTTTCAGTTAACATTGTATAAAGAGGCCAGCCTATATCAAAATCCTTCAGCACTGTACCTTCTCCAAAAAGTCAAAAATCTGACTTTGTCAAATAGTACTCTGGGCGAATAAATGATGCTTCAATGTGCATTTTAAAGGGTAAAAGGCAAGTATGCATTTTATAAGGAAATACAGATAAAAAAATAAACTATGATTAAAAGCCAGTACAGATTTAAATATTTCTCATCCTAGAAACGTATCCTTTCAAAGTTTCCAATATTATATAGCCTTTGAAGGAGTCAAGCTCATTTACTGCATAATCATAGTAAAAACTGTTCTATAAATGTGAAGTGAATCAGTGATCAGTCTTATTAATATCATCATTCAGTTTTGTAACTCTCAAAGAAGAGGGCAAGGTTAAAGTATAAAGCCAAAAAATAGCCTAGCAACCATTCTCGTATAAGAATATATTGTCATGTAGGTTTAATGGAGTCTTACTGTCACACATTCTTTTAATCTTCCTTTTATTACAACTCAGAACTCAAGAAATAAAATCACCAAGAGTGTGGAGAGGGAAACATTTAAATAAAAGGTACTAAAATTATAATATCTAAACTATACCTGAGTAGATATACAGCCCTTTCAATATCACTGAGTTCTTCATCAACTGTCAGTCTTTCTATTTCTTCTGGTGTCTGTCAGATGATACAGAAATTAACATTATTGACATCTCAGCTCCATACTTCAATTTGTTAATAACTACCTCCACTTTCAAATCTGAACATTCAGTGCCACAAGTATATTTATTCTACAATCCCACACACACTTACCTGCAAGTAAGTCCCGATGAATTCAAAGGGGCTTACTTCTGAGTAGGCATGCATAGGATTGTACTATTCATCACCAGGAACACTTTTACTTATTCCAGAGTTAAGTATGAATTCTGCCTGAAACACAAGAAATTAATGTAATTAAAAGAAATACTAATGGAAAATAAAGTGTGCTAGCTTCAAATTAGTCAGATATTTGACTTCTAGGAGTCAGATTACTATTTTGTCAGGTGTTATCCATTTTAATTGGCAAGTGCTCTCCAAGGCCTTAAGGGCCTTTGCTCTGCTAATTGATAAACTACAGACAGCAAGAACCAGAGACAAATATGAGCTACCACTTGTCCTCAATTTTTGAACCAGAATGACAGCCAGTAATTTTTAAGCCACTTTCTCTGGAACAGTCTCCTGGAAGACTATGACCCGTTTCAGATATGGTTTTAAGGCCTTTAATTTTAATTCTCACAATTTGATAGCATTCCAAAAGTGAGGTAACTATCTGACAGCATTCCAAAAATGAGGCAATTAGCATTTCAAATTAGTTACTATAATAAAAGATTAAAAATTATATAATCATAAAAGTTGCTGAAATCAAAGCAGTTGCTATCTAGGATTTCTCTCCCCCACATCTCAAATGCCATTTCTGAAAGCATTATACCACTGCTGAGATTCATTATCTATGCAAACCATCTTTCCCATTTAAAATATGCTAAGCCTGCAAAAAAAAATATGCCATCACATCGCTTAAGAGGTTCGGGTTTGAAATAACTACGATTTGATTTTATTTATTTTTCTTTTTTTAAAAAAAACAACGATAGATTCATACAGCATATGTAATACCTTTAAGCTCCTGCGCACCGGCCTTTCAATGATAGTAAGTTCCTGCAGATCTTCTATATAACCAAAGAGATTGTTTTGGCTAAAATCCATTTTGTATGAGAAGATGATTATCGGATGCATGTACTAGGTTGATGCTCCAATCCTTGGCAAATCAGGGTTTTTAATGGGCACGCTTCACATTGCACTGAGGCCCTCAAAAGAGCAAAAAAAAGAAAGAAAGAAAGAAAAGAAAAGAAAAGAAAAGAAACCCGGAGGACCTCTCTCGTCTAAAAGATGTACTAGCGAAGGTGGGCGATAGAAGCTGCTTAGCTACAGCTGCTCCCTCCTCCTCGCAGGACGCCGAGCCCCCACCCGGCGGAAAGATCCTCAGCAAACACAATGCGGCAGCACCACAGCTCTCCGCCGATGCTCGTTCAGCTGCAAAAGCATCACTCGCTTACTCAGCCCGGGTTTCGGCAAGGAAACTTTCTCTCCTGCTGCTTCACTTTCGCCTCAGTTCCTCCGCCGTTTCCAGGGAGAAGGAGACACCAACATTTCCCCTCCTCCGCACACGCGCGCGCGCGCGCGCATACACACGCCCGCTTTCCCCTTTTGCTCCTGGTGGAGGGCGGGTGGTGGCGGGGGCGGATGAGAAGCAAAACAGAAGGGAAGGCTCTGGACTTAGGTGACAACTTTTCTCTCGTCCTAGTTATGAGGTCGGGGGCAGTTTTAGGCATTCAAGTCCAATTCAAAAGCGGTGGTGATGGGGGGGGGAGGAGGAGGAGGAGGGGAGGAGGAGGCGGCCGGCAAGATTCTACAGGAAGCCCAAAATAGAGATGGAGAGGACATGCGAGGCAAAAGTGCAATTCCGTATCCTTAAAAAATTAAAAAAACAAACACCCCGTAAATCTTAAAAAGGGCTTCTTTTTAAAGGGGAGGGGCGTACAGTTAGCCAGTCATCTTACGATATGGTGGATCGAAAAGAGGGGGGGAAATGAGGAAACAAGCTTCGTTACGAGGAGAGGAGCTATTCGTAGATTCCTAGGAGGGGAAATTTGGCGGGGAAAGAGGAGGTCGGAGGAGAAAACGGGGGGGGGCGAGTCTTCTAGGGAAGAATTTCTGATTGAGAACAGACGCTGTATTGGGTGCGTGACAAAGAGAGCTTTCTAGACTAGAGGTTTCTCTGCGATAATTCGTGCTAAGAATAGCTCCTATATATGTTCACATAGGGGTGTGTGTGTATATTCTACTCCTCTTCGGCCCCAAGACGGCCCGCTGTCCTCCCCGAGCAGGCGAGGGGACAACGGGCGGGAAGGACTCGCGAGCCAATCTGTTGTTCCTCGACAGGCTGAGCCCCAGCTGAGGCGAAGGGAGAGAGCCTTAGCAATGGGGCCGCTTAGGGCCCGCTGTGGTGGTCCGGCTTCATGGGCCCTGGAAGCTTGCTCTCGCTCCGCGGCCAAAACGAGCGTGCCCTTCGGGCAGACTCCTTCCTCCCCCGCCCACCCCTTCCCACGACTCGCCAGGCCCAAAGCCGCCGTGGGAAGATAGGAAAGAAGGAGGAGCCGCCTTCGTCTCTGCTAGTAGTGGCTGCGCGGAGCCCGTCGCCAGGGTAACCAGCAGCTACCGGGGCCTCGGGGGGGCAAAAAGGACTGTCCGAATGTGAACGCCTGTTACTAGAGGGTGGTGGTTGTTTTTTAAATGTCCATTTCCCTGTGGCTTTGACTGCTGGTAAAATCTACTCTGAATATCTGCTGCCGTTCTTCTGAGTCCTACTGTTGGGTTTGGTGGGGAGAGGGGGCCCTGCGGGGTTTTTGCTCGATGCCTTTCGGCCAGGTCTTTTATAGCTGGATTCATATACAGCCAAGCACAGCCTTGTTTAAACATAGTTTGGCTTATTAAATGTAAATGACTGGATTCACACAGCATTTTAAGCCAAAGCCAATCCAGCCACATCATCACATCATCACCATGGCATGATGTAAATCAGGGGTCTTCAAACTTGGCCCTTTTGTGACTTGTGGACTTCAACTCCCAGAATTCCTCAGCCAGCATGGCTGGCTGAGGAATTCTGGGAGTTGAAGTCCACAAGTCACAAAAGGGCCAAGTTTGAAGACCCCTGATGTAAATAAAAGAACAAGTCTGTTTCCAGTCTGCCGATAAACAGCCACCCCAAAAGGTAAAGGTTATGTTTCTTTCAAGCAGAGCTCAAGTCCTAGTAACTTTGTGGACACATCCATTTAGTTTTCCTGGCAACATATAGAAATGGTTTTTCATTTCTCCGCGTTGCCGTTTTCCAAAGTATTATTTTCCCCAAAGGACCTTATGGCTCTATGATTGTTAGTTAGGTCCCTTCCAAGTCTAGCCTGCTCTGACCTTATTTTTTCTGAGTCCATCCACAGCTTAGTATCTAGACTCTAGAAGTTTGTTACATTGCCCCATCTTTATTTATTTATTTATTTATTTTAATTCCATTTATATCCCGCCCTTCTCCGAAGACTCAGGGCGGCTTACAAGCTTAGCAGTAGCCTTCATTCTATGTATATGCCTGCTTATTAGGGCTTTCACACACACCCCCAAGCAGCATTATTACAAAGTCAGCTTATTGCCCCCAACAATCTGGGTCCTCATTTTACCTACCTCGGAAGGATGGAAGGCTGAGTCAACCTTGAGCCTGGTGGGATGCGAACCTGCACTAATTGCAGGCAGCTGGTGTTACTTAAGGAGGCATTAGCCCACTGCTCCACCAAGGCTCTTGACCATGCTTTTTTAGAAATTTTATTTATTTTAGGTGGGTTTTAATAATAAAAGTATCAACTGAAAGAGGCAAAAGTTCCATGTGGTGTATAACATTCCATTCCTTTCCCACAACATCAACCACAGCCCCTTGAGGAGCCTACTGGAATGAACACAGTAACACTCCTATTCTTCAGTAATAGCATATTCTCAATGTGTCGGCAATATATAGATAAATATTGCAACTGACAGCTGTTTTAAATCTGCCTCAGATAAAATATGAATGTGAAAAATGTGAAAAAATCACATACTAGGCCAGTATATGCCCTCATAATAATAATAAATTGGAAGGGACCTTGGAGGTCATCTAGTCCAACCCCCTGCTCAGGCAGGAAACCCTATACCATTTCAGGCAAATGGCTGTCCAGTCTCTTCTTTAAAACTTCCAGTGTTGGAGCATTCACCACTTCTGGAGGCAGGTTGTTCCACTGGTTAATTGTTCTAACTGTCAGGAAGTTTCTCCTTAGTTCTAGGTTGCTTCTCTCCTTGACTAGTTTCCATCCATTGCTTACAGCCTGTCACAATGTGATCTACAGTTTGACGTAGGACCCCATCTTTTACATGATGACCTTGGTTAAAATTCTGTTCAGTTAAACTTACCAGATAATCTGTCATTTCTCAGACTACCTATTTCATGTATGGCTGCTATAAGAATAACATGGAGATGATGATATCGTACTTAAAGCTGTTTGAAGTTAAAATGTAACAATAATTATATACTATATATCTTAAATATGTTATCTAATCTCAGTTAAGCCTAGCCATACAATGCTGATGGTATCTTCCTGTAAAGATTGTCATTGAGCTTTCTCAGAAGCTCAATTATTTTTAGGGCAAGAACACTGCTTCTGTATCTCTTTTCCTCTTGCATGTTGTTCTAGAAGAAAACTGATAACAGAACCAAGATTAGGGTATAAATTAAATAAAGTGGTTTGTTATTTGACTTCATGTTTGTTCAAATTAGCCTTTTGTAATGAGAAATCACTATGATACAAGGAAGCAAAAACATTTCTGCAAATGATAATAATGAAACTATGAAGCAGCAGTTTCTTAGCAACAAACTGAAAGCTGAATTAAATAGTATTCATACTTTTAATCAAAGATTATGAAATTGACAGTTTGGCATCTGTATTCTAAGTATTTATTTATAGGAGATATTCTTATGGATCAAAACTTGATATTGCTTTTAGTTGTGTTGCTTTTTAAGATAAACATTCTACTCTTTTCAAGAAAAACTGCACCCTTATGCAACATATTCACAGTATGAATTTCAGTTAAACTAATGGAAAAAAACTCAAAATATCCTGTTTTCTTTCCACAGCATAAATTATTTTATTGTATTTGGTCAAAATATTTATATGGATTTAAATATAGTCATTCCCATATTCCAAAAGGAATAAAGTAACGAAGGAATATATTATATTTGGAGGATACAGTAGCTGTCTTTAATCATCCTTCTTTAGCACCTGTTTTACAAATCATCACAATCTATGGAAATTTTCATCCCAAGTTCACCACCCAGAGACAACCCACCAACCAGAAAGAGAGCAGGCAAGGGGTGATAGTGTCAAAGCCATTGTCCTAGATGAAACCCAGAGCATCCAGGAGTACATCAGTGGCACCCAAAGTGAGGTACTGAGAGAATGCCTGAGCACATCAGACACGAGAGGAAGATTAAGCAGAGGAAACACCAAGAGCCTGCATAGCATATGCCATCAAAGATAATTGAGGTGGCAGATATTGGAAAGGGCTGGACTAAAAGACATCATGGAGACATCATAGTAGCAAAATTATAGCACTAGGCATCTGTTCCATAGAAGCAGAGGTCTACCACACTAGACAGGACTCAACGTACAGAGTATGCAGAGGCCTCAGAGACACTCCGGCACTTAGAGATAGGATATATGATACAGGCAAGAACAGCATACATTAAATGGCACAACCAAGTAGCTGGCATTGTATATAGGAACATCTGTACAATTTATTGGCTAGACCAGGGGTAGGCAACCTCGGCTCTTTTATGACTCATGGACTTCAACTCCCAGAATTCCTGAGTCAGCTATTCTGGGAGATGAAGTCCATGAGTCATAAAAGAGCCGAGGTTGCCTACCCCTGGGCTAGACCCAGATCATCTCCAGATGGGAGATTATAAAGAAGGCCATGGGAAACAGGCGTGCTAAGATCCTGTGGGACTTCCAGACAGACAGGCAGGAACTAGGCAAACATCAAGACCTAGTGCTAGTAGATAATAGCAATAGCCCTTAGACTTTATATACAACTTCACAGTGCTTTACAGCCCTCTCTAAATGGTTTACAGAGTCAGTGTATTGATCCCTAAAACTTGGGTCCTTATTTTACCGATCTTGGAAGGATAGAAGGCTGAGTCAACCTTGAGCCTGTGAGAATCAAACTGCTGGCAGCCGGTAGTCAGCAGAATTAGGCTGCAATGCTGGATTTTAGCCACTGCGCCATCATGGCATGACAAGGACCAGAAGACAGTGTTGACAGATGTAGCAGTGCCGAGTGACAGCAACATTAGGAAGGAGGAGTATGAGAAACTGGAGATGAAGCAGAGCTTGAAGGAGGAACTAGAGACACGAAAAGTGGTGGTAGAAGTACTTGGGGCTGTGCCTCCTAAGCTGAGAGAGTGGTTGCAACAGAACCCAAGAACGACATCAGAGCTCTATAACCAAAGAGCAGTGTTAGGAACAACCAAGATACTGCACAGAACATCAGATTCCCAGGCCTCTGATAGATGCCCAGAGATTGAGGAAGACACATGCCAGAATGAGAAGGGAAATGTTTATAAATAATAAGGGTAGCACTACTGAAGGAGCAGATTTGTGACTTGGCAACTCTTCTAGACTCACGGATCTTGCTCAAACAGCAGGTAGAGGTTTGGCAAACAGCTTTGGCTAATGTGCCAGTTGCACCCCTATATGGGGCAGGATGATCTTGCTGTGATGATTCATGCTCTCATCAACACCTGCTGTAGAAGGTGACCTTGATGGAAATATGCAAGAATTCTAATCTAGGGGGGGGAAATAGGCTGAAGCATTTTTTAAGACCACAACGAAGAGTTAACATTGGAAGTAGCTCAGGGCAATGCTTCTCTAATTCACTGAAGTATAAGGAGCAATAGAAACAGCTCAATCAGATTTAGCCTTCTTGTGGAGTTGATTTCCTGGTCTGGTCTATCTAGTGGGGTTTATATCTGGTAGACTAATATAACACAGTCTATATGTGGTTGCTTTAAGTTCAGTCAGGTACAGTTGGTTCAGAGTGCAATGGCCCATATGCTGACTGACATTCACCAATGGGAGCACATTACTTCAATGCTGCTGGCTTTATATTAGTGACCAATAAGATTTTGAATGCGCTTTAAAATGCTGATTCTAACCTACAGTCTCAAGCTATTCTCACCTAGCTTGCTGCCTACTAATCTGCAGCAATGCATTCTCTGGATAAAATCAATCCAGTCTGTCCAGAAAATCAGTCCAGGAAAAAAAAATAGGGCCCCAATTGATGGAGGGGGAGGGAGATGGGCTCAATGGTGCTGCTTTCTAATGTTTCACTGGAGTAACTTCATAATGGACATTGGTTAGGTTTGATCCTGATTGTCTTCCAGAAGCTGCTCAAAACCTAGCTTTTCCAGAGGGCACTTATATATTGACCCCATTGTTATTTGGTTTGGTTAATATAACATTCTTCAGTGTCTTTCATTAGTGTTGTTTACTCTATTTTATTTTATTTTCTTAGGTATAATTATTTGTATTTATATACTATGTATAATTAGGGACGCGGTGGCTCAGTGGGTTAGGACGCTGAGCTTGTCGATCAGAAGGTCGGCAGTTTGGCGGGTCGAATCCCGAGTGCCGCGTAACAGAGTGAGCGCCTGTTACTCGTCCCAGCTTCTGTCAACCTAGCAGTTCGAAAGCACGTAAAAATGCAAGTAGAAAAATAGGGACCACTCCGGTGGGAAGGTAACAGCATTCCGTGCACCTTTGGCGTCCAGTCATGCCGGCCACATGACCACGGAGACGTCCTCGGACAAGCGCTGGCTCTTCGGCTTTGAAACGGAGATGAGCACCGGCCCCTAGAGTCGGAAACGACTTGCACGCATGTGCGGGGGAACCTTTACCTTTTACCTTTACTATGTATAATTATTTGTATTTATACACCCCTGAGAGTCCTTAGGGAATCAGTGATCTATAAACATAATCAATCAACATGTGCTCTAAAGAGAAGTTGAAATGAGGCATGTGCTCCCCAATTAATAATTCACAATTAGCATCAGTATAATAATCAAACTCCCACATAACCACCAGTTAACACAACTACTGGACCATAAACATGCCTGAAAAGTTCTGAAAAAAGCAGTATTTTCACTTCCTCCCTGAATATTAGTAAGATAAGCCCCCCCCCATGAAACAAGCTGCTCCAAATGGAAAGGGGCAGAGCAAGAGCTCATTTCTGAAGCTTTGCCTCTCCATTTTCCTTAACATGAGTATTTGCAGCATGCCCTCTCTGCTTATTTGCACTGGTGGGCAGATTTTATTCACAGTAGGTAGTCTCAGAGATACCTAGGATCCAAGCATGTAAATATTTTATTGGTAACTACTAGCCCTTTGAATTGGAAACTACTGGCCAATGCATCACCTGCAACAGATGTTACAATTTCAAGGTGGACTTCTAGAGTAGCTTCATATAGCTTCAGTTACCGTATCTAAGCATGATGTCATAACATTTAGATAAACATAGACAATGCATTTCATTGGACTCAGCAGGCAGGTGCACCCAGTAGGTAACACCATTAATTGTGTATGTACAATAGAAATGACTAAATATTGAAATTCCTTTCTGTCATGAAGAAATTAAGCTGATGGTGCAAAACCCAAGAACAACCTGAACAATTGATTTCTAGATACTGCAGGTAAATTGTAATGTCACTTGCCACAATCTGGTAACTTCAGAGGTTTGAGATTAATATTTTTTTCTCACAGCTAGGAATTTGCCCAGCAACTCTGGAGAATACCACACTTGGAAAACTATCACATCTCTCTAATTGGGCAGGTAAATTCCATTAAGCTCTATGGGAATGTACACATCTGCAAAGAATTGTGTCTTTATGATGCATCAATGTGATAGAAATATTTTGAAGAAACATCCTAGGTAATTGTATATCAAAAATATACCCCTTAAAATCCACCAGTTATATTTATTAAGTCCTAGTATAAAACTAGAAATATTCTAAATACATTCAATTAAATACCAATGACCCCCAAAGTGAAGACAAACATAACCAAATTCAGTGAGAGCTGATAACGTGATGACAGGTATTATAATGAGCAGGCAGAAATAAAGATCATTTTATATTACAGATAATCCTTGACTTACCACCCTGACTGAGTGCAGAATTATGGGCATGACTAATGGCAGTTGTAAAGTGAGTCACCACCGTGTGACCTGACCCAATTTTATGACTGCATCCTGGCTTTCCCACATGGGGTTGTTAAGTGGCAGAGAGGGTCATAAAACAGGCAGAACTCCCTGTTAAAGGGGAGTTCTTCTCCATTCATAGAAGGAAACTGCAGCACTCGACTGGAGAGAAGCTCGTATTCTTATATTAAATATAAACATTACTGTTGGACATTCCCAAGACAGAATGATGAATTTCTCTGAGCAGTTTGATATATATAAGAAGCAACATTATTATGTTAATTTCCTCTTAATCTTAGAGACATAGAACAGGCAAAAGACGACCCAAGGCCTTAGAGGGGATCTTCATTTGAGAAACAGACAAATAGTGTCTGATGGAAACAAGTGGCAATTGCTATACATTCTTCTATGGAAAAATTAGGAGGTTGCTTCTTTTCAAATTGCATACTGTGCTAATATTAAAAAGAAAGCCATTTTTCAACTTACTGGCAAAGGAACAGAAGTGTTGTTTTTCAAATCTCACAAGGCATTCTATTGAATAGGTGTGACCAGAGAAAGACCCGCTTTAAGTGGTCTTCAGTTGAGCAGGTGTCAATGCAGAAAAAGCTCTTTATTTCTGCTAGTCTGGTCCTAAGAAAGATAATTAATAGAGAGATCAAATTCAAATGTTAAGCAACAAAAAAGAAGAAATCACACGGGGGGGGGGGGCGCCTTTCTGTTCTCCACCTATGTTTATCTACAGCAAGTCATAGATAACACAATCCAAATTTTGTAAGATTATATGTAGTATTAGAGAATGAAAGAAGAGAAAATGAGAATGCATACATGTATACCTTGCAAATCTGCTGGATCATATGGTGAACTCTATTAAAAGAAACAGTACACACACGCACAAGCACACCATAAGTAGACATAAGGGGGCAGAGGCACATAACTCACTATTGTAATGTAGATCCTGAAACTTACATACTTGAACCTACATCTAGTTTCTATCATGACATATTTCGTCATTTATCTGACATCATGGTTAGCTATAGAACCTATGCCTCCCCCATCTGAGAAGCAAAATGTGTGCCAATGTAGAAAAAATGGCTTTTGAGCCATTACACACAGTGATGAAATGCTTTGTCAAAAGCAATTCATCTCCTTAGGGATTTAAGTGGGCTGTAAAGACACATTCATGCCTTCATGCAGTTGACAGTAATTGATAGCTTGTTTTAGCCAGAAGAAAATTGTTCAGTTGAATAGACATTTATGACTGCTATTTTTTTAAAATTCATCTTTAGGATATTAATTTTGTTTTTTAATTATTTTTATCTCTCATTATCAGCCAATGAATGATCTAGAACAGAACCATGTTCAAATCAAAGAAATATCAGAATTATGGATGGTTCACCATTTCTGTCTTGCCATCTCAAATTTCCCCATTTTCACACACTGTATGCTATGCTTATATACTGCACACACTGCAGTTGTGCCTGTAACAACTTAATCTGCAGCATGCGATAATACATTTTGGGAATGGCTACAGTCCAGTGATAGAACACATGGCTTACATATACTTCCTTATTAAACCAGTTCCTAGGTTTAATTCTGACATTACTGGACTGGCCAGCAAAATATTTTTGTGTTAAAAATCCAAGGAAACCACGCACCAAAAGCTTCTTTTGGCCCACAGAGCTTCATCTACTGCAATTGCCAATAATTATCAGCATAGTTCTCCAGCTTTCTAAGAAAAAGCAAATGAAAATTGTGCAATTTCTAAAATGAGTTTATCACAATTTAGAAAACTATAATAAAAAGAATAAAACCAATCACTTCCTCCAAAAAAACAAACAAGAAAAAGAGCAACAAAATCTGGATCTGGATGAGTCCCCTTTACCTCATCATCACCATCCACTATAGCTCTTGCTCTGTTTACAATTCACTGGAGGTGAGACCCTATTCATTAACTTGGATTCTACCTTGAGATTGTTGCTGTTGTACCAGCCTCTGCTTCCTGTCTCAGCTGACTCCATCTCTGGTTTGGCAGTGGAATTCTCCAGACTTACGGACTTCAATTTGCCTTCTCTGTGAGTAGGGTCTGAGGTGTGCTAAGGAGCTTAGGCCACCATGATGGCCATGGGCCTATCCAAAATCATCTGGAGCCTGACACAAGACAGAAGTCACACACACTGGATCTGGTATCCCTGTTGGAGCAGTGGGTATATAATCTGAAACGGGGGAGGTTTTGGTGTCATGGTCAGATCATGCCCTGATCACTATGAGATTCTGTGGCACCGCCATCCATTACAGGGAGGGTGGACCCATTATATTGGTCTGCCCCTGGCAACTGATGCATCTTGGTGGGTTTCAGAGGGAGCTGGAGATTGTTTCTTCTGGTCTGCTGCATGTTCTTCACCACTTGATGACTACTTGGTCACCACTTGAAATAAGTAGGCAGCAGAGACTTTGGTTTGGATCACAGCTATGTGACCTTGTGGATCCCATCACCCCCTATGGTTTATGAAGCAGTTAAAACAGATAAAATGAGACAAACATACAGGATGTTGCTTGTGTTCTACATAGAACAAACTTGAGCGGACATGAGTCAGAGCTGCTACCGGTATTAAGGCCGATTTGGTAGCAGTAAAGGCAGCAAAGCATCATTACTTCTCCACCCTTATGGCATCTGTGGATAGTCATTTTGCAGACCTGTTTCATGTGATAAATGTACCCTTGGGTGCAGGGGCTTAGACAAGCCCTTGGATGGATGTGGAGAAGAATTTGTTCAGTATCTGTCAATATTGCTCAAATTCACTCACAGTTGGAACACTGGCCTTGTAGGTCCAGAGAAGAGGCCTAGGGTGTCTTGCCCAATTATCTGGGAATATTTTAAACCAATTGAGCCTGCTGATGATTAGGTCCATATAGTCAGCCATTTGCTCTTTAAATCTGTTTCTTCTGGCTTGTTAAGGTGTGAGGGGATTCTAACCCCTTTCAGTTAAGGGGTTTCATTACTTCTTAAAAAGCCCTTGGTTCATCCCCTCCTCAAGAAGATATTACTGGACCTCACTATACTGGGCAATTTTCATCCAGAATCTAAACTCCCCTTTTGGGAAAAGGTACTTGAGAAGTACCTTTTATTTCAAAGAATTATTTCAAAGAATGCCAGATGAAGTGAATTATCTGAATCCTTTCAGTCAGGATTCAGACCTAGGTATAGAAAGGAAAATGCTTTGCTCATGCTTTTGGATGATCTCTAGTGTGGGTGGGATGGAGGTTGTATATCCATTTTCACTGTGCTTGACTTTTCAGTGGGAGGATTGGGGGTGGACAGCACAGCATTGTGCTGGTTCACCTTTCTTTGGGTCAATTCCAGCTGGTGGCGACTATGGGAATGATCACATCTTCAGCTCCTACTGTGTGAGAGCCACAGGGGTTGGTGCTCTCTACACTCTTATTCAACATCTACATGAGGCCAGTGGGTGAGCTCATCTGTTGCAAGGGGAGGAAGTATCATCAGTATGCTGCTGAAACCTAATTATACATCTCTGCCCCTGGCAATTAAGTGATGCTGTGGGCATCTTATGGATGCTGTGAGGCTCTGGAAGAAGAAGAACAGACTTCAACTGAACCCTGGAAAAATTGAATGGCTTGGGGATCCACCAGTTCTAGGACTATACCATCTCTGGTGATGCTGCAGACTCTACACAATCTGGTTCTCTTAGACTCACAACTTGTCATAGAGCAAACAGCAGTTGTGTCCAGGAGGGCTTTTACTCAAAAGTATTGTGTATTGTATTTGTATTGTGTGTTTGTGCCCATTTGGGGCCTCTACTCAGAGTCACCTCCCAGTTGGGCTACTGTAATGCATTCTAATGTAATATGCTCTACATGGAGCTGCTCTTGAAAAGAATGTAGAAGCTTCAGCTGGTACAGAATGCAATAGCGTAGGCAGTTGTGTGTTTCCAGAAGAACATGTTAGACCTCTGTTTCACAGGCTGCATTGGTTACCAGTCTGTTTCTGGATCCAATTCAAGGTGCAGGTTTTGACTTTAAAGTCCTACATGGCAAAGGACCTGGTTATTTGAGGGGCTGTCTCTCCTGATTACATCTGCCAGATCTAGCAGGGAGGGCATATTGTAAGCCCTGTCAGAGAGCTTCATTTCACAGGTCCAAAACGATAGGCCTTTTCTGCTGTTGCCCCAGCTTTATGAAACATTCCTCTCTTAAGTGAGGCTGGCCTTATTCCTTTTAATTTTCCAAAAGCCCTTCAGATCTGGTTGTGTCATTAGGCCTGAATATCGTAGAGAATTGGTGAAATGAGATGGCTCCAATGTAATTAACACTTGCTTTTCACTCAATATATATACTTTGTTTTGTGCCTTTTATAATTCTTAGTTTTTAATAACAATATTGTGTTTGTACATACTGCATTGTTTTTAGCTTTGTTGTACGCCGCCTAGTCACTTACCTGCAAGATTGGCATCCATTTAATATGGCGAAAGAAAAAAATAATTAACTTTATTATTGCAGTAATTCCGGCCCCACCTTCCCATTGCCAAAAATCTCATTTGCAGTCTCTGCCTGTGTGTCATATTGTAAGAGAAGCTGTTTCAGCCATCTGTCTGTCTTCATACATAACTCAAAAACCACCATCATCTTTTTCTTTGCCAAGATCCACTCTCAAGAGCCTTCAATCACACAAGAGAAAATGACATGCTTTATCTCCTTACAGTGCACTTAACGCCAGTAGCCATCTTGAACATCCCCACCCTGCTGGTCCAAGCAAAGTACTTCTCTCGATAAAAAAACCTGAAGGAGAAAGCAATTTCGCAAAGCATATGAATAAGTTAAAAAAACCACTTGAGGTAGCCTTTAAATTCATATTGATAAGTGCACTAATACTGTCTTGCCGGGCTAGAATAACAGAAACTTAAAAGAGAAATGATATGTGCTGCAGCGTGCAGCAACCATTCAGTAATTCAAAGTAGCTGTTGTCATCAAAAGTTTCATTTTAGGATGAATGAACACAGTGGAAGGTAGAGGTTCTCTTTCTACCTAGCATAGTTGAGCCAAAAAAGGGCATCAGACTCCAAGGAGAGCGGCTTTCAATCAACCTGAAGGCCTCATCCAATTCTGCCTTCTGTCCTCACCCAGACTAACCAGATGCCTTTGGAAGTGGTACAGTAGCATCCTAATGACACCAGTATCCCTTGATAACTGTATTTTCTAGGAATTTTGTCAAATATTGTACAATTATTAAAGCCCGTTGGCCATTGATCTATCTTAAAAACAAATTCAATACAATCTGCGAAAAAAGTATTTCCTTTTGTCTCTCCTAAAATCCATTTGGCTTCAAGGGAGTTCTCATTCAGGCTGTGGAGGTTAAAAAAGATAATATCCTTAGGTGCAATAAACCAAGTGCGTATATGCCACAGATTTGTAGTGTTATAAAATTTTCAATTTCTGAGGAATACAAACATGAAATGTGTTCTTTTCAGAACTACTGTATTACGTATTACATATTTTCTCTCACTAGAGCTTTGCTTATTAATCAAGGGGTTCAGAAAATTTTTGAAAAATAGGTTCTGCAAAGTAGACATGTTTGAAATCCCTGACCTATATCACAGCCCTGTTCTGGTCAATTGGTACCAGTTCAAGTGTGTGTGTGTGTGTGTGTGTACACATTACTATTTTATCTACCCAATACATAAGACACTACTGAAAATAATTTTGCTTACTTTGTTTATTGAATTTATATGCCGCCCATCTCATGGTTGAACAAGTTTGTTCTATTGCAAGCTTGATAACATTGCTTACAGCATTGGAGGTACCACTAAGTACATAATTTGATTTACACAATAATGTATCAACTAAATGTATAAGCCTTTATTGTATACTAATCTCTTATTTATTCTCCTGTAGCTTGTTAGCAACACTTTTTAAGACTCCATTTGATTTCACTTTTCAAAATGCTCAATTCCGGTATAGCCTTGATTTATAACTGATTTTGTATAGTTTTTCCATAGATTCACTGTATATTTTCTTGCTTGTTGCAATTTTTTTTCTTTAATCATATCCATCTATCAAATTTCCTTTTTTGTAAATTTCTTAAATCAATAAATCTACTGTTATTTTCACTTGATGGTTATCTTCATTTTTGCACTGCTTATTTGATATAGTGTTGTCTTTTCCAGATCTTCTGCGAATATAGCATTTAATTAAAACGTTTTTCCTTTGTCTTTGTCACCAGTTGTCTTTTCTTCATTTTTTAACAATATTTTTTATTGAAGTTTAAAAATACAAAGATAAAAAACTAATACAAATTAATGAAACTATAAAAAAAGAAAGAAAAGGTAAAAGGTGCAGAAAGAAAAAAAAGGAAAGAAGGGGGAAATATAAAAAATAAAAAATATATTTTCCCCCACAGCAAGACAAATAGGTACATTTTCAGTAACTTAGCATCTTCTCTACAAAAGATCTACGTATCTCATCTTTATCTATTAGCAGATAATAAAGCCTCATTATTTATCTTAATCACCATTAAGAGCTACCAGAAATAATATATTTATTTATTTATTTATTTAGTTACATTTATATACCGCCCTATTCCCTGAGGACTCAGGGCGGTTTACAGGAAATTAAAAAATCCACCATACAAAAGTTAAAAAACCAAATTAAAAAATATTAAATTGACCCTGTATACTTAAAACCCCAATTAAAAATTTCTCCTCAGCCTGGGCCCGAGAGCTCAAAGAGCCAGGTCTTCAGGCCCCGGCGGAATGATCGGAGGTCGGGGGCAGTCCTCAGCTCCACCGGCAGCTGGTTCCAGAGGGCAGGCGCTCCCACTGAGAAGGCCCTATCCCTGGGTGTCACCCGCCGGCAATCTCTCACCGGCGGCACCCTGAGCAGACCCTCCCTGTGGGAGCGCACTGGGCGAAGGGCGTTTGATGCCGGCAGCAGGTGTTCCCTCAAATAGCCCGGACCCAGGCCATGTAGGGCTTTATAGGTAATAACCAGCACCTTGAATTTCACCCGGAGGGCAACCGGAAGCCAATGCAGCTCGCGGAGTAGAGGTGTTACATGGGAGTATCGGGAGACCCCCATTACAACTCGCGCGGCCGCATTCTGCACCAGTTGAAGCCTCCGAGTGGTCTTCAAGGGCAGCCCCATGTAGAGAGCGTTACAGTAGTCCAAACGGGAGGTAACAAGCGCATGAGTAACTGTGCGTAGGGCGTCTCGGTCCAGATAGGGACGCAACTGGCGCACCAGGCGAACCTGTGCAAAAGCCCCCCTGGTCACGGCTCCTATGTGGTCTTCAAAATTGAGCCGTGAGTCCAGGAGGACACCCAGGTTGCGAGCCCTATCAACGGGGGGTAACACCTCACCCCCCATCGTTAGAGGTGGAATACGTTGGTTAACCCGAGATGCCGATATGCACAGCCACTCAGTCTTGGCGGGATTGAGACGAAGCCTGTTTCTCCCCATCCAGACCTGAACCGCCTCCAGGCACCGGGACATCACGGAGAGGGCATCGCTGGGTTGGTTCGGGGTGGAAAGAAAAAGTTGGGTATCATCAGCGTACTGGTGATACCCCACCCCAAAACCACGAATGATCTCGCCCAGCGGCTTCATATAGATGTTGAACAGGAGAGGCGAGAGGACCGACCCCTGAGGAACTCCACAAATGAGAGACCTCGGGGCGGATCTCTGCCCTCCTGTCAACACCGACTGCGAGCGGCCCTGGAGGTAGGAGGAGAACCACCGTAGAACGGTGCCTCCCACTCCCAACCCCCTGAGACGCCGCAGCAGGATACCATGGTCGATGGTATCGAAAGCCGCTGAGAGATCTAATAGGACCAGGACAGAGGAGCAACCCCTGTCCCTAGCCCTCCAGAGATCATTCACCAGCGCGACCAATGCCGTCTCCGTGCTGTGTCCGGGCCTGAAGCCCGATTGGTACGGGTCCAGATAATCAGTTTCCTCCAGGAACAGAGGGAGCTGATGCGCCACCACACTCTCAACAACCTTTGCCAGAAAGCGAAGGTTGGAGACTGGACGATAGTTGTTTAAAACAGCCGGGTCCAAAGCAGGCTTCTTGAGAAGGGGCCTCACCACCGCCTCCTTCAAGGCGGCAGGGAAGACACCCTCCTTCAAAGAAGCAGTTATTACTGCATGGAACCAGCCTCGTGTTCCCTCCCGAGCCGCATAAGCTAGCCAGGAGGGGCACGGATCCAACAAACAGGTGGTGGTGCTCAGTCTCCCCATGATCCTGTCCACATCATCAGGGGAAACAGGGTCGAACTCAGTCCAGATAACATGCTCAAGACCGCCTGATTCCTCCACGTCAGACTCTGCCCAGTCAGAGTCCAGACCGGTCCGGATCCGAGCGATTTTCCTGGCTCCCAGAGCGCTGAAACACAGGAGAGATTGCTAAATGTATGGTTTTGTCATGGTCATAATCTATACGGAGCTCTGAGCAGTTGCAAGCTCCTTTATCCCAAGAGGAATCCAAGCAGCTGATTCCTTCACTGGTTTCCTTTCTACCATGGTTGTCAACTCCGCTTCTTAGAGAGCTGTCTTTAGTTTGCTATTGCTTTCCCAGGAGTCCTTTCTTCAGCTGTTATCAACATGTGAACAGAAAGTGTTTTGTGTCCTATAATAATCACATAAATTTGAGTCCACAGCTCTGCTTATGAAATTTAATCCATTAAATCCACACTTTCACTACAAAATCAAATGGAATATTGCTGAGATCATATCTTGGTCTTATTATGGTTATCTGCAGTTTAAGTAACATTTTGCAAGGAGCTTGTGATCTGATTTGCAGTTGGAACTAATTCTGGTTTTACTATTTGAAAAGAACTTTTCCATCTTTCTGGCTATGTTTGTTGGGTGATGTCCTTTTGTAAAATTGGCTTTTCGATTGCTAGAAGACAGTTGTGGTTTCTTTTTTAACAAATCTGACTGAAACTGTCTCATTACATACCTTTAGGCTAAATTTTCATCTTTTTCCAGCCGCTATTTCATTTCCAATCTTAAAATTTGTATAGGGAGTATTGTATTTACACCAAGAGCCTTGGTGGAGCAGTGGGCTAATGCTTCCTTAAGTAACACCAGCTGCCTGCAATTAGTGCAGGTTCGCATCCCACCAGGCTCAAGGTTGACTCAGCCTTCCATCCTTCCGAGGTAGGTAAAATGAGGACCCAGATTGTTGGGGGCAATTAAGCTGACTTTGTAATAATGCCGCTTGGGTGTGTGTGTGTGTGTGTGTGTGAAAGCCCTAATAAGCAGGCATATACATAGAATGAAGGCTACTGCTAAGCTTGTAAGCCACCCTGAGTCTTCGGAGAAGGGCGGGATATAAATGGAATTAAAATAAAAATAAATTTAAATAAAGATGCCCTCAATTCACTCTCAACTTTTGGTCACAATATCCTAGTTTTCTTGGCATTATAGCAAAATAGCTTGCCACTGCATTCTTCTATGATTTTTTTATTTTCTATTCTTGCTCAAGGATTCCCAGATGCTCCTTCATAATCTTTTAGAGATTAGCCTATTTAGCTAACCACCTAACATCGGATTAAATCTTGGTGTAAAGATCCAGATGGACAAAAGATGCTAGCAAAAACTTCCTTGCTTTCATCTACTGGTCATTCTGATTGTTTAGGTTAGATATAGGCAATAGCGCTAGTCACGTGAACAGTCAATATAGTTATAATTAGTAGCCATCAACCGATCATGTCTAATTTTCCTCCTTCGTGTAGTACAGTAATGAGCTTTGAGGAAAACATCTCATTACTTGCCTCAAATCTTCTTCCATCCAGTCCCAAATACAAATTAACCTCAGCGAAAATTTCACTCATTCCTGTTTTGGCCGTAACATCCATAGCGTGTTAACAGTAGTTATAAGAGCTGTAATTTTTTTTAAAAAAAACAGACTGATCCAACTCAGATTTTCCCTTCCTTCTCATTTCGTTTTTTAAAATCAATGAATCTCTCATTGATCGTTCACATTATCAATGCAGGGACTCTTAGTGATAGGTGAGAATAACAATAACATCAATAAAATAATATCAAAATTAATAACAGGATGCAGCAGCCTTTATTAACACCCAGGGGGAGGGCCTTTTCTGTGGGTGCGCCTGCCCTCTGGAACCAGCTGCCCGTGGAGCTCAGGACTGCCCCTGACCTGCGTTCATTCCGCCGGGACCTGAAGACTTGGCTTCTTTGAGCTCTCTGACCCAGGCTGAGAATTTTTACTGGGTTTTATTTTCAGGGATAATTTAATCTTTTCTTTGTCTTTTAACTTTGTATTTTGTATTGGAATGATTTTAAAATGCCCTGTAAACCGCCCTGAGTCCTTCGGGAAAGGGCGGTATATAAATCTAATCAAATCTAAATCTAAATTTATTGCAAAGGAAATGACTACTGCTTTCAATCGGGCTTTGAAACCTCCAGGCGCCGAATAATGACGTCAGTCTGTCATGGACGCTCCCGAGAAGCCTCCACGTGGTACAGTTTCTGGGAAGCATCGCAGTAGAGTTTGGCAGAGCCTGCGACAGATTCTCTTTCGGATGGTGTAAATGCTTTTTGAACGGCTTTTAGATCCGTAATCAGTCTGAAGTACCTTCTGAACGGGTAAAGGAATATGGGGGGAGAGGGTTATTATCCGATCAGAGGTAATTAAAAGGATAAGGAAAAAGGCAGCTACAAATGTAGGTATCGTGACGGGTGGCGGCGGATAGAGTAATCGAATCGTCCTCGTTTTTCCTTTTCCTGATCATGTTACTAAAGCTGTTTTCCACGTGTCATGAATCCGCGTTGTAAGGCTTCATCCATAAACACATTTGTATTTATTTCTACTTAAATGCCGATCCTTTATAAGCCTCGGAGTGGAATTCACGCTTAGCCTTATGAACGCCGATCTTGGATATTATCCTATCAATAGGCATTTTCGGAAGCTAGGCTAAAATATTGTAACTGGCTCAAAATCACCCAGAGAGATTTACAGGTGACCAAAATGATAACGAGGTGGGGGAAGGGGAATTCTACTTTGATTGGGACAGTTTAGCTTGAAATTTATAAAACACTGCATGGCGTGAAGAAAACGGACAGGGAGAAATTTGTCTCCCTCTCTGGGACGAGAAAAATCCTCTAAAACTGATTCGAAGAGGATTAGAACAGGCAAAAAAAGGATTTCTTTACACAATATGTGCAGTACCATACAATCAGTAAGGTCCACCAATATGGTTTTAAAAGATTGGATAAGTCTAATGGGGAAAAGCTTATTAAAGGCTGTTGTTTAATTTTTATAAATTAAAAGTCTTGAGAACTTTAGTATTACCATTGGGTTGAGGTAGCATGCATTGAAATACCAGTTTCAGGGAAGCAACAGGAGAGGAAGGATGTGCCTCCACCACCTGCTTCTGAGGACTCCAGAGGCATTTGTTTATTGTGACAAATGAATCCTGGACTAAAGTAGATCATTTTTTTACAATATAACTGTGAAATAGTATACACATATACTAAGCATGATGAGGTTTAGTAAGTTATATAGCCACTCATTTTGGTTTATGGCTTAGCTCAGGTTGAAGTCAGCCAATTATTTATTCAGTAAATCATAGTTGGGCAAATCATGGCTTGGCATGCTGGAGGAATCCTGTCAGCTTTACAGTTTCACCAACCTAAATAGTTACTATAATTATAAAATTAATATAGTGCATTCTTATGAATCCCGTTTTAATTTTCACTAATATTTGTATGGTATTTAGTATACTGGTATATTTAAACCTATCTCTGAATCCTTTTTATAAGGGAATATATTCCAAACAGATTTCTTTCCGCTTTTTTTATCTGTGTAATTGTTATGCATATTTTAAAAGTATTCCTTTTCTACACTCAGTTTTTGTAATCTCGGTTCATTGCTTCCCACCAACTTTTAAATCCTTAGACCAGGGTGCAGCTGCCAGTAATTATATAAATTGTATGTGAATAATGCTTGCAATTAAAAATCTACAACTGAGACCAAAATTGAGGAGATTGCTGTACAGAACAAAATATGCAGAACCAAATGTTCAAAAACAAAGAAGAGAACACAGGCATATGAAGGCCATATTGAGGCCTGTTGAAGTAGGAGTATTTATAGGACAGATTTTTTCCTCTTCTAAGAGAATTATTAACAGTCAAGTTCCAGTAGTTCTTACATTTTTAAAAACTGGACTTTCAGTATTGTTAAAGATAAACTAGAATTTCTGCTCATAATATGTACAGGTAGTCTTTGACTTAAAACCACTCGTTTAATGACTGAAGTTACAACAGCTCTGAAAAAAGTAACTTATGACCAGTTTTCACACCTACAATTTTTGCAGCAACCCCATGGTCATGTGATCAGAATTCAGACATGTGGCACCTGGCATGAATTTATGACAGTTGAGGATCCTGGGTTCATGTGATTCACTTAACTGCAATGATTCATTCAACAACTGTGGCCTAAAATGGGGCAAAACTCACTTAAGAACTGCCTTGCTTAGCAACATAAATTTTGAGCTCAATTGTGGTCAAAAGTTGACAATTACCTGTGTACATATTTTCTTGGAAGAGGAAAAACCCATTAGGTTCTTGTTTCTCTAGGTTGTTTTGTGGCTTTCTTCAGCTTACAAGTTTGACATTTAATACCAGCGTTCTGAAATTATGTGATTTAGAGAAGTGATTTGCAAAGTTTTACTGACAAGGATTATAGTCCAAGAGCTGTGATACAAAATAGGATCTAGATAATGCTTTATTTTTCCTGTCCTAAGAGAGGGTTTGTCTTTATGAAAAAAACAAACACTTCCCGTATTAAGTCTGTTTTAGAATTGATACTATGGTTTCTTTATTTACCATCTCAAAGTGGCAAACAATGTGCCATTGATTTGGAGGCATTCCACCATAAAAATTTGAAACCCACAATTGTGCAGAAAAACTAATATTCTGGGATTTTATTTATTTGTATATTTCAGGTATTTTTATGCCACATTAATTATTCAACTCTTAAGTGTCTTACGATTGCATGTAGCTCTTCATCTTGTAGATTGTCTAGCTAGCCTGCATTAGGATTTCTCTGTGTATGTGTGTCTGCAAGACAGTGTTGACTCCTAGCAACAACCTGGGCAAGTCCATGCAGTTTTCTTGGAAAGATTTTAGAAGTGATCTGCCATGGCCTGCTTCTTAGGGCTGAGTGTGAGTGAAGGTCACCCAGCTGATGTTGTGCTTAAGGCAGGACTAGAACTCATGATATCTATCTATCTACCACCTTTATTATTTTTACAAATAACTCAAGGTGGTGAACATATCCAATTTATCTTCCTCCTCCCATATGCCCCACAACAACAGCCCTGCGAGGTTGGTTGGGCTAAGAAAGAGTGACCCAGCTGGCTTTTATGGCTAAGGGGATTAGAACTTATGGTCTCTGAGTTTCTAGCCTGATGTCTTAATCACTGCACCAAATTGGCTCTATAATTTTGTTGTTGTTACCTTCAAGTCAGTGCTGACTGCTGGAAACTACCTGGCCTTCTTCTTGGCAAGATTTTTGAGAAATAGTTTGCCATTGCCTCCTTTCTAGGACTAAGAGGGATTGACTAGCCCAAGATCACCCAGCTACCTGACTTCATGTCTAAGGAAATCAATCTCCCAGTTTCTAGTGCCTTACATAACATTATTCTTTAAGCATAAGCACTAAAGGTAAAATACGAAAAAAAAGACTCTAGTTTGCAATCTTTCTTTTGTCAACGACTTTAAATACAGGGAGGCACTTCTATCCATAGTACTGTAGTGTTGAAGACCATACTATATGTAGGCACATATTATAAACATATTTGAGTTATGCTTTTTTTATAGATGAAAATGGTTAAACTGATGATAGTTCTTTTCTTGTGGGAGAACTACAAGTCATCTACTTACAACAGTTTGTTTAATGACTGTTTGAATTTGCTTGTCACAAGGTTGCAACAGATAATCACATGACCCCAGGACACTGCAACCATCATGAGTATTGCCAAGTGTCTGAATTTTTGATCATGTGACCATGGGGATGCTGTAACAGTCGTGTGAAAAACAGTCATAAGTCATTGTTTTTCAGTGCCGTTTAAAGTTTAAACGGTCACTAAACAAACTGTTGTAAGTCGAGGACAACCTATAGTAGTAACTCATCAGTTTAACTATTTCCCAGTTGATGGGTAACAGCTGTTAAATTTAACTAACAACAGCTGCAGTGATTCATTTAACAATGTGGCAAGAACAGTTGTAAAACAGGGCAAAACTCATTTAACAACTGTCTCACTTAGCAACAGAAATTTTGGACTCAATTGTGGTTGTAAGTCAAAGAATAACTGTACTTTGTTGCACCAGACCACACATCTAATAAATCTATTTTTAATAATAGCTATTGAGATGTCAATGAAAAGCTCAATAACAGCTTAAAACCATTAGGTTTTTACCTGTTCCCAGCATCTGTGTATCTAGAAAATGAATTTAACTAAGAGGATAATGGTTATTATAAGGGAGGACCATAGGTCAACGACTGGACGTGGACTGCATGTAGAAAATCCTTAATTAAAATCAAGGCATTTTAAAACAGAGCTGACAAACTCCTCTCTGTACTTGAGCTCATGCAGAAATGGAAAGATTGAAAGATGTGAGGGATTAAACACGTGAAATATGTAATTTAGAGAAAACAATAATGAAGAAGGTGCATCCATAGCTTATTCAACACATCAACTTCTAATCTGTATTCAGATGGTGGACTTCTGGATTTTGCGCCCGCAGTGCATGGCCGCGCAAGAGCGGACCTCCGCTCCCCACGGCTAGTTTCTTCCTGCTTGTGGGACCCTAGATGGGTCCGAAGTTGCCCCGGAGAAGTGACTGTGAAGGAGGGGTGCCCCATTGATCACAAAGCGATAGCAATCGCTTCATTTGATCTGAGGAAAGCCCTCCGAACCCAACAGAAGAAAGGCTAGTGTGAGATCAGCTAGTTTGCAGCCGAAGCTATTACGTGAATAAACATTTGTTTGAATATGGCTAAAAGAGCAGAGAATTTCAAACATAAAGGGACCTTATAACAAGAAGAATAATGAGATTTAAGTAATATAGTATGTTTTATAATATATAGTATGCTTTATAATATATTAAATGTTAAAAATGTTGATGTAATTTTTATTAATATATAAGTAAAATATAAACTGATTAAAAAGGATGTTATATATAGACACTATAAGACAGATAAAAAGTATAGTATTTTTTATAATGCATGACATAAAATATTGGGATGATGTACCTAAATGGGAAAATTTAGACAGTGAGATGACTAATATGAAGAAATTATGACTGATAAGAATTGGATTGAATATATGGGAATCTAAGCAAACAAAAATTATAAAAATAGGATGTATGCTGAACTAACGAGATGATGGCTATGAGAATACTATAAGATGAAAAAAATCTTATATAGAGAGATTATTATTATTTGTATAAATATAAAAAATGCCTATACCTAATAATTTATATATTGAAAATATTAAGAATTATATTTTGGCTAAGATTGAAGAAGGAAAGTACAAATGGGAGAAGGGAAGATCAAAGAAGTGTATTATTAATTAATATATTAATTATGGAATTATCAAATTTAATCATTATTGACGATTAATGATTACTGTCCTTTTTTTCTTGTTAAAATATAAACCAAGACAACAGGCTGTACACCAGGCACTGAAGATTGTTATAGTTAAAAACTAATAAAATAACTAAAAAAAATAATAATCTGTATTCAGATGGCAAATAGGCAGGAAAAGAGTTTAAAATTTGTAAAGAAATGGGAATCACACTGAATAGTTAACTAGAAAAATGAATTATTTTTTAAGCTTGTAATAATAATAATAATAATAAGTAGTTGGAAGGGATCTTGGAGGTCATCTAGTCCAACCCCCTGCTCAGGCAGGAAACCCTATACCATTTCAGGCAAATGGCTGTCCAGTCTCCTCTTAAAAACTTCCAGTGTTGGAGCATTCGCCACTTCTGGAGGCAGGTTGTTCCACTGGTTAATTGTTCTAACTGTCAGGAAGTTTCTCCTTAATTCTAGGTTGCTTCTCTCCTTGACTAGTTTCCATCCGTTGCTTCTTGTTCTGCCTTCAGGTGCTTTGGAGAATAGCTTGGCTCCCTCTTCTTTGTGGCGGCCCCTGAGATATTGGAACACTGCTATCATGTCACCCCTCACCCTTCTCTTCATTAAACTACACATACCCAATTCCAGCAACCGTTCCCTATATGTTTTAGCCTCCAGTCCCCCAATCATCTTTGTTGCCCTCAACATCTTTTTTACATCGTGGTGACGAAAACTGGATGCAGTATTCCAGGTGTGGCCTTACCAAGGCATTGTAAAGTGGTATTAATACTTCATGTGATCTTGATTCTATCCCTCTGTTAATGCAGCCTAGCACTGTGTTGGCTTTTTTGGCAGCTGCAGCACACTGCTGGTTCATATTGAAGTGATTGTCTACTAGGACTCCGAGATCCCTCTCACAGTTACTACTATTGAGCAAGGTACCACCAAGTTTTAAACTGTCTCCTATTACGGAAACCTAAAATGGGAACTCAAAATTTTGCTATGTTTCCAAAATGAACTAGCAAAATGAATATTTGTACTTCAACCTCATCCTATTTAGCTCTGCATTTATAATTGAAGACATTAATTGCTTAATTAAGACAAATCATACTGCAAAGCTTTGATTTTAATCAAAGCTGCCATCTGTGAATATTTTTTCAGCACTGTTGTTCCTTCTCTGATCCCAGCACAAGTGCAAGAGTTTCAAAGAACACATAAAACTTCTCTGCAGATAAAAAAAGGTTCTATATCTTAAATTCCACTTCCATGTAAAGGAGAAATCAACTAGATGTTACTAGTGAGTAATTTAATTTTTTTATTTTTTAAACTATTCCTTTAGTAAGAAAGACTCTTAAATATTATGATTATTGAATTTCTTAAGGCAGAAATGTTGGCTGTTAACGACCAACAGCTACATAGCTCCAAGCCTGAAAAGCAAAAAAGTTAAATAACTGTTATAATTAACAATTAATTACTGTGAGCATAAGGAGAGGCTCCACATTGATAGAGAGCAGTTCAGCTTGCTGGTTTCATCTTAACATGTAGTAAATATTCTTACCTAGCCTTGCCATGTTGAGTAATTTCTGACAGATTGAGATGTGGCAGTCTGACAGATAGGCTAAAGACTCTTGAATGAAAATTCCATATTGATGGGGCAGTAATTCAATCATCTTTAGCTGTCTGGCTCAGTTATAAACTATTAGCCTTACTTCCAGTGTTTCTCTTTCTCCTTTGTTCAAAGGTCCATTATGAAGCTTAAAAGAAACAAGTTTAAAGCACCATCTAAACTGAAACAAAAAGGCATCAAAGTTACAGGGCAATGGAAACCCGTTGAGATTGATCCAAATCTGTTTGCTGATGAACAGCTTGGAGGCATAATATGTTTTGAAGAGCTTACCAATTACCAACAGGTGTCTTCCTTGAAAGAGGGAGGAGAAGAAAAAGCTGCAAAAAGAAAATTGAATGATGAACAGCTTGAAAAAGTATGTAGCGCCGCTCCCCCCAAAAAGAGAAAGAAGGAGAAAAATTTAGACCATGGAGAAAGGAAGAAGGAAGAACTTGAAATAGAGGAAGAAGTAATTGAACAGGAGGTCAGGTGCAAAAAAAACCTTAAGTATGAGCAACATGATTATGAGCCAACGGAGCTGACAGGCCTGGAAAGAAAAACCACAAAGAAAAAGAAGAGAGGGAAAAAGAAGAAATCATGTTCTCTCAAAAATGTTCTTGAACCAGCTGGAGCTTCCAAAAAAGTTCATAACTGGGCAGCCAAAGTCTTATCCACAAAAACAGATCACAAAACGGATGTTACTGCATGGAAGAGCCTCTTTGTCCCTAAGCCTGTCCTTTGGGCATTGAGTGAATTGGGGTTCAGTACACCAACTCCCATCCAAGCACTAACTCTACCATCTGCAATTCGAGATAGCATGGATATCCTTGGTGCTGCTGAAACAGGTATGCCTCCATACTATAAAATAATTGAAATGTGAATACTAAAATACTGTGTTTGTGTCTACTTGTGTCTACGGTTCTAGATTTTGTAATTGGTAAATTGACAAATGCACAGCAAAAGTGTGAAGACTCATTCCTTTTTTGTTTGGGGATGTAGAGTTAACTTTGAAAATATTTCAACAGGGCTTGGAGACGCTGGAGAGGATGAAATCAGCAATAAGGACTGCAGTGATCTTCTTTATTCATTTCGATCACTGGAATAGGAACAGTGTGTAACCTTATTCAGCAACTGAATTTAGCCGTTAGAATAAAATCTGGGTTGCTTGGGAACAAAAGTCTTTTTGTTTTGTTTTTGTGGAGAAAATGCATAATTCTGTCTGTTGTTAGCATGTTTGTACAGCTCAATTGTTTGTGCTGCTTTGGCACATACTGGTCCCTTAACAAAAAAACAGTTGTTTTTTTTCTGGCTTACCTGGAAAGACGGACACATCCTCAGAATGCAAGATAGTTTCTCTGACGTGCTTCATTATGGATCAAAAGGAAGTTTCTAAAATTCTGAAATACTAATATAAGTATTAATTACAATAATAATTAATACTATTCTATTTCCTGCTACCCTTGCCTAAGGATAAGACATAAGTGTAATAGTCTCTTTCCATTCATGCTGCCTTTCACAGGGAGGGATCTACAGCATGGAACTTTCTTTTTTTAAAAGAGATAATGTTCAACCTTTAAAAGAGACAAGGATTAACCTTCGTAGAAGCAGTTGGATTATTCAACATATAACATTTGCTTTATTAATGCACTTCATGAATTAAATAATGCTTTACATCTTGTTCTTTTCCTGGCTTCATCCACTTTTTGAGCGCAGCCCCGAAAACATGGTGTCTCACAGACCGCTCATTGGCCACTCAAAGGTGAACCCTTCCTTTTATAACGTCTTCAATAGCTAAAAAGATCAGAAAGATCCCTTGGGTGAACTGTGTAGTAGCAATTGTGGTTTAAGGGACAATCGGTGTTTTAAGGCATAACATTGGCTTCCCGTATGCCCTAATATTGGTGTTTGTGTGTGTGTTTTAGGGAGTGGAAAGACTCTAGCTTTTGCCATTCCAATGATCCATTCCATCCTACAGTGGTACAGATCAAAAAATATGACAACCAGCACATTTGAAGAAACAACGGACAGTGAAGATGAAATGGCAAAGCAGGATACAAGTGAAGAAACAAGGAGACTAAATTCAGATACGGATCTAACTGATGCTCCTGCAGATTACGATGAGTCTGTGACAGTAAACTCCATGGAGTTATTGCAGGATTCAGGATTTGATGTGGATTCCCCAAAACAGAATTCTGTTAAAGATAAAAACAATCCTCTTCTGGGATTGGTCTTGACTCCCACAAGGGAACTGGCTGTCCAAGTAAAGCATCATATTGATGCAGTGGCCAAGTTCACAGGTACGTCTCTTCCAAATATGCATAGTGTAAAAATATTGCTTCAGGTTTTCTATCCTAATATTTAATTTTTTTTGCAGAAGCACTTTTCCCTTCCCTCCAGGAAAAGTATAGAATATGATATGGAATGCAGCTCTAGCTTTCTGAGAGGATCCTCGCTGGTTTTTGTTTTTTCGTTTTTTAAAGATACCTAATTTTCATTTTTGCTGTGAACGGTGCTTGGAATTTAGTCAGTTTGCTCTGTTAGTCTCTAGAACTGTAGCAAACTAAACCTTTCAATACTAGCTGAGATATTGCTGTCTTGCTAGCTTCTTTTCCTGACTCTGACTAGCAAAAAACGAAGCTGCTTCAGAATAGAGAAGATTGTTATTAATTTATTCATTAATTTGTTGAGATATGCAATCTACATTCTATATAAAGCCTATTCACAAGTAATGAAACAGATTAGTTTTTTGTTGTTGCTGCTCTTAAAGACAGAATGTAAACGAATGGATTTAAATTACAAGAAAGTCAATTTAAATGTTAGGAGGGACTTCCTGACACTGCAAGCTGTGTTTGCTCCCAGATGTGAAGACCTCTCTTTGTGAGGAATTTTAAACAGAAGTTGGATGAGCAGTTATCGGACATAGTTGAGTATATGTTCTGCATTGACAAGAGTTGGATTTATATGGCTTTTCAGTTTATTTCTATCTCTGATTACCTGTTAAGATTTATGAATAGGTCTTCTTGTTCCTATGACAGAGTATAATAGCTTGATCCCAATTAAATCAGTGAGGAACATAGGTAACTATCATGGTGGATCAGAGTATTTTTCCAATTACTCCATAATTGCCTACAAGTCTGCATGCAAAGCATACTGGCCTACAATTGATCTATTATTGTATCTCCTTGATTTATTTATGAGCAGTACAATTAGAAGTATTTGCAAGGGAATGCTAGCGGTAATCCCTATAAAAAGTTTTGCCTGTTAATGTAATATCTAAAAACCCCTTGTCTTGCTCCATGAAATATTATTCTGTGTTTTTAATCATATATTCAGAAACATGTAGCAATAAATTGACAGTGCCATATTTTTCAACTCTGGTAATGATCTTAATGACTTGAGAACAGTCATACTTTCTGACAAACAATCTTTTAAATGTACATATCATATTGTAGCTTTTTATTAAACGATTGAATAAGTTAACATGCCAATAAATTGAACTTATACATAGATTAAAAATCAGCAGAGATTCTGCAAAAATAGATCTTACCTTCCTCATTTTTACTGATGATTTCAACATGGACATGAGTGGAACAATGTTTATTTACTTTTTAAATCACACATTTATGGCCACCCATCTCACAGAACTGTCTCTCACTGTTGTATACATGTATTTTTAAAAAAGTGTTGAAAAAGGTCTTCATCAAAGGCTCTTGAATAACTTTAATTACCATGAGATTAGATTTTTTTTATGAATTGCTAAATTGTTAAAAATAAGGAAGCAAATAGTATGGATAAATGATCAGCTTTATCAGTGGAGGAAATTAAAAGCTGAATTTCTCATGGCCCTGTGTTGAGACTTCTACTTTTTAACTTAAACAGTCTTGATTTACAAGTAAAAAGTGAGCTTGTCAAGTTTGCAGGTAAGATCAAAATGTTTTCTAGAAAGACCTGTTTAGAAGGGATCAATAGTCAAATGGCAAAGGCAATTCAGTTTAAATGTAAAGTAATACATATTGGTGCAGAATCCCCTAATTTCAGCTGTATGGTGAGGAGAATTTGATTTTTTTCCCATCATGGGGAAGTTAAGGAGCAAGCTTTTGGAAAAAACAAGGTGACATTCTCAGGTACGTGCCCCATATCCTTTGGACACTGAGCTATCCGTCACCCAGGGCCTTGTCACAAAATAAATGTCATTCTTCTTCTGCTAGAAATACCTTGAATATAAGATAGCAAGGGCAGTGATTCATACATTTAAATGTTTTGTTCATTTAATTGCTCCAGGTATTAAAACGGCCATTCTTGTTGGAGGAATGGCTTCTCAAAAGCAGCAGAGGATGTTGAAGAGGAAGCCAGAGATTGTCATCGCAACTCCAGGGCGCCTGTGGGAGCTAATCCAGGAGCAGCAGCCCCATCTCTCCAATTTGTGGCAGCTCAGGTATTACAGGGGTCTCTTCAAGGCTGAAACTCTTGATGTACTTATACATTTCCAGGTCTTAACAAAAAATATGGTTATGCAGAATCATTGAGACTCGTTCTTTGAGTTCAAAATTGTCACATTAGTAATTGAGGTACTTTTTAAAGTAGGTATGAAATAATATTGCAATCAAACCAGGAGATTGGTCTCGGTGATTTCATAGCATTTGTATCATTAACAGCTGCAGAAGTAGGTTTGTGTTTTTAAAAATGCTTAATTGCTTTATCCTTGATTATGAAAATTTGTTTTTGCCTTTGTTTAGGTTAAATTATTTCTATTGCTCTGGTGAATTTTTTTTATAAAAAAAATCCTTCACGTTTTCTGACATCAAGGACATCTTCACAAGAGCTATTCTTATTGATTGTAGTAATTAGAACAATTTTAGAAAAAGCAGCAATCACTCTGATAATTGGACCCTAAACTCTTTGGGGCAATCACAGCCTAAATCAGACATGTCAAACACAAGGCCCGGGGGCCGGATCCGGCCCGCGAAGTGGTTTCATGCGGCCCGTGAAGTCATCCTGGAAACAGTGAGGGAACGGCCCCCACTGCCTTGGCCCTGGCCCAGAGACCCTCCTTCTGCCAGAGACCCTTAGATCTGTCCCACTCCTGCCCAGGCCCCCATAGGCACCCTTGATGCGAACAATGTAGAGCTGGCCACGCCCACCCAGTAGGCCATACACACTCTAGCCATGCCCACCCAGTAGGCCACGCCCACCCAGGCCATACCCACCCAGCCCCTTGAGGGTAACCGCAATGCTGATGCGGCCCTCAATGAAATTGAGTTTGACACCCCTGGCCTAAATTATCTCAGTAAGCACTTGCTATTTTACGATATCATGATTGTATTTAATGTCTTAATGTATTTTTATATTTATGATTTAAATATAATGATTATATCTAAATAATAAATATAAATACTGCTCAGAATAAACTGTCCAGAATTGCTTTTTAGAGGGCAGCACGTACATTTAATAAATAAATAAATATGCTTGTTAACAGTTCAGCTGCTGCATTTTGCAACTTTCAGTCGCTTTTTAAGAGTTGCCCACACTGGATGTCTTACAGTAATCAAATTGGTGGCAATTAAAAGTATGGAACTACTCAGAAAGTAATATGATAAGCTAATCTTAATTGTATGAAGGTGCATGGTGATAACAGTGTTTTTTTATTATTGGTCAATCATGCTGATTGCTTCAACAATCACAGATTCCTCATTTCTCTTAAATATTTTACTGTCCTGCTATTAACAGTAATTGGAGATAAACATTATGCAATGGATCTGATTGTTGGTTCACATAATATGTTAACTCAGCCAGTTATGGTTTATACAGTATATTGCATAAATCTTGTACATTAACAGATTTGCTGAACAGCCACGTGGTTCACTTAATGATTGTGGTGATTTGCTTAATGACCCATGGGAAACAAGGTCATAAAATTAGATGTGACTCACTTAATAATCCCATTGCTCAGCAACACAAGTTCTGGATTTAACTGTGGTCATGAGTCAAGGACTACCTCTCTCTCTCTCTCTCTCTCTCTCTCTCTCTCTCTCTCTCTGTGTGTGTGTGTGTGTGTGTGTATGGATCTTTGGTCATTCGGGTTTTTCCCCACGTAGAATTGAAGGTGTAAAAGCAACGTTTCGACGAAATCCCATCCGTCATCCTCAGGCTGGTGGCTTCAGCTTCCTTCTTCTGGGAGAAGCATGCATGGCTACCAGCCATTTGGAAACCCGCCTTGATTGACAGACGAGTCCCAACCACCAAGAATGATACCAGACCCAAACTCATGATAACATCACATGACATCACCACCACACAACCATTCAAAAAGCAAATCCGAACCCACAACGATAACGACGCACAACCACAAAACAGAAACCTAACTACAGCTGCAACATCAGCCACTTTAGACCCCTCCAAATCACACAATAAGCAAGCTGACACCCACTATAAAAACATGGCACCACCACAAACAGGAAGCCGAACAAAAGCAGCACAACTCACCAGCTCAGGTCTAAGGCTGGCCGCTGAGACCAGCCCATCCACTCAAAACACACCCCCAACCAATCAGAACACCCCCCCCATTCAAAACACACTCCCACCCAATCAGAACACACCTAATCCCCCACCCAATCAGAGCACACCTCCACCCACAGAACACACCCCCTCTGGCAGTTTAAAAAAGAGAAACAAACAGCCACTACCACATGCTTCTCCCAGAAGAAGGAAGCTGAAGCCACCAGCCTGAGGATGACGGATGAGATTTCGTCAAAACATTGCTCTTATACCTTTAATTCTACGTGGGGAAAAACCTGAATGACCAAAGATCTACATACATACATACATACATACATACATACATACATACATACATATATAATTTGATGGGAAGATGCTACTTTCAGACTATTTTAAATAAGTATGAGCACATAATCAGCGCAATAACATTGGAAATGTCCTGGTGGGATCAAGCTAAGGACATGCTGTAGCTGCTATGGGAAAGAAAATTAGGCTTTTCTGAACCTTCTTTCATTTTCAAGTTTCTTGCATAAAATCTTTCAAACTGTCTTGCATCCATCCGACAGATGCCTGGTGATTGATGAAGCAGACCGGATGGTGGAGAGGGGACATTTCTTAGAGCTGTCTCAGTTGCTGGAAATGTTGAATGACACAGAACATAACCCAAAACGTCAGACATTTGTCTTCTCTGCCACCCTGACTTTGATCCATCAAGCTCCCACTAGAGTTTTGCAGAAGAAAAATGCTATCAAAATTGACAGGAAGACCAAGCTGGAAATGTTGATGCAAAAAGTGGGCATCAAGGGAAAGCCCAAAGTGATAGATTTGACCAGAAAGGAGGCAACTGTGGAGACTCTGACAGAGACCAGAATTCATTGTGATACAGAAGAGAAAGATTACTACCTTTATTATTTTCTGCTTCAACATCCAGGCAGAACCATGGTGTTTGCAAACAGTATAGATTGTATCAAACGACTTACTGCACTCTTGACCATCATGGACTGCAATCCACTGCCTCTTCATGCAAACATGCACCAGAAGCAAAGGTTAAAAAATCTAGAGAGGTTTGCGGAACGCAACAGGTCAGCATCTAATTCTTTTTTAAAAAAAAAAAATTATCCCCACCTTTTTTTCATATACAGCTCAAGTCTGTGAACATACCAATTACTCTTTTGTCCTCCTGTTTTCCCCACAACAATCCTGTGAGGTGAGTTGGGCTGAGGGAGAATGACTGGCCCAAAGCCACCCAACTGGATTTCATGACTAGGACAGATCTAGAACTCACAGTCTCATGGTTTATAGTTCAGCACCTTAACCACTACACCAAAGTGGCTCTCTAAATTTAAAATAAATTAATAACACAATAAAGAATATATATACACACACACACCTACATACATACATACACACACACACCTACATACATACATACATAGACATATATATATACACACACGTGTGTGTGTATGTATGTATTCACACACATTGACATACACTCGTGCTAAATTTATTTAACTTACGTGCTTGTTTTCTCTGTTAACTATAATTTGTCCAAAATGAATCACTTTTGTGTTAGATAGAAAAAAGCATAAAGAAAACAAGAACACTCAGGAATTCTCCACAAACAAATAAAGTAAATAGAATAAAAAGAGGTTTTGACAATTCATCCAAAGTGGCAAAAGCTGCTAGAATCTCTCTTGAGAGAGAATAACTTTTTAAAAATAATTCTTACTTTTAGTTTAAGAAATGCTGGCTTCATCCAGCTCGATAGAATTAGTAGCCAACCTTACCTGGCTGGGAGATCACCAGGAAATACTTTGGCTCTGGATTATAATGGGAAATAGAAAACCATCCCAAAATGAGGCAGTGGCAAAACCAATTTTGTTCTGTTGCTAAGGAAACTACAAGGATGTTGCTGTGGAGTTACCAGGAATTGAATTTTACTCACCAAAGACTTTACTTTTCTAAACCTGAATATACTACTACATTATGAATGAATTATATCCATTCATCATAATTGACTTGATTTATTTGCTTTGTTTTTTTCCTGCTTTTTCTAGTTAAGATAGCAAGCTAAACTAGAGTTTAATACATTGTGTAAACTAACAGGGAATCTTCCTTTTTATGGTCTTGCCTCGGCCGGCCCAGGATTTCTTGTGTACTTTTAAATTCATCTTCACAGTCTAGAGTAGTTTCAGTATTAGGAGCTGTAGTGTTGAGCCACTGAATTTTAATTTTTTTGCAAATATTTTGGTTAAGTCATTTGACAGCAGAATTTGCCTAATTTGTTAAACACAAGCCTTTCTGTTCATCTAACAAACCCCTAAGTGTTTTTGTATATGATATTAGTGCAATGGAAACTCTGGGGGGGAAAAATACTATTAAAAAAGAGGATCCAGATTTCCAGCCCACCCTAGGGTTATTTTTTTATTTGTTTTTTTATTTACTATTTTCAGATTTCGCATTTCCAGCACATGTCCCCTTCTGATATACAAGCATGTGCCCAGTGAATTTTCCGATTTGATCATTTCTCTTTCTTTATCATGTCTCTCTCTGATTATCTGCTCTTGTTGAAAGTTGACACTATCTGTAGGTTTATCGATAATGTGCATATTTAGACCTGTCTTTATTGTGAAATGGGTCAGGGTAAAAAGATAGTTCAACTTTTCCTAATATAGTCACCTGTAGATACATTGAATTCTATTCTCTTCAATAGGCATAGTGGCTAGGGAGAATGGGAATTGTAGTTTTGAAAAGGTAGCAAGGATCCAGCTGCCAGGCCATGTGTGGTTGAGGGAGGGCAAGGTAAAAGAGACTTTTTTTTTGCATCATCTCTTTAAATATAATTGTGATTAAAAAAATGTTAGAAATCAGCATATGCATTGAAGCATAAAGACTAAGGAAATATGTTTTAAGACAACATTTTAGAAGAATCCAATCAAAGTTTTTAAAACAGTTCATATACTATTAGATTATCTTCTGCCTGTCTTGGTCCACTATGCTCTAACTTAATCTTTTTATCTTGTGACATATTCACAGATTCTATTTTGCTGGGTCAACCCACCTGGCCATCTGGTAGAGTGTGGATGAGAACATTGTAAAGAGGTCCCCTTCCCCCGTTCTGTTTAATTAAACTGCTGCTGTCCTTCTGTAATTTCAGCTGTCCCCTGTTGACAACAGATGTAGCTGCTCGTGGTCTAGATATTCCTTATGTACAGCATGTCATACATTACCAGGTACCAAAACAAAATGTGTCTCTCCAGCTATTGCTTGCAATTATGTTTTATGCAATTTTTAAAAGGCCAAATGGGTTTTATGGTCTCTTCCATGAGTTTTAACATGGCAAAAGGAAGAGAATTTGATGCATGAGCTGCTAGACCATTATTTGACAGAGGATCTTTTTGATCTCTGAGAGCTGAGGCATTGCTATGTAGGAAGACAGGCAGTGAAGTTTGATGTTGCTGCCCATAGCATTTTCTCTTCACACATCTTTTAAAGGTTCAAGCATCTTCAGGTGATAGACTTAGCCACTTTGTATCCCCTTGCCCTTTCCATCCATTCTTTTCCATTGCCATAATAATAGCTTCCTAACCCTCTTCATATCGGAACGAGGGCTTCATACTAGATAGACACAAAATATTCTTTCTCCAAGATGGGATATTCTTAATAAGATTGGCCTATTCTTTACTAGGCCTTCCCAATGGGGCAATCCAGGAGTTGCTCAGCAATTTCCAGAAACAAATATTCCTGAAAAGAAAGCGATCTATGTCATTCTAGCCATTGGTACCACAGTGTTAATTTCTGTGACTTTTCAGTGTTTACATAGAATTGTAGAGAAGTTCTACAGGGTCAGAAGTTTTGTTCTTGGGTGCTCTGCATCTCTGTGAACTTACTCAGACCGTCACTTTACAACCGGCATAATCCAACCCTGCTGGAAAGGGTTCTGCAGCCTTGTCTTTTTATATAAGTTTTGTCCTCTCTGTTTGAAACTGTTGCATCTCTGATACTGTTCCAGGTTCCCCGTACTTCCGAGCTTTATGTTCACAGAAGTGGCAGGACTGCCAGAGCTGCCAATGAGGGCCTGAGCTTACTACTGATTGGGCCCCAAGACTTGATTAATTTTAAAAAGATTTATAAAACACTGAAGAAGGACGAAGAGCTTCCTTTCTTTCCAGTTGAGGCAAAATACATGACAGCAGTCAAGGTAAAACTTATCTTTATTTTAGAATCAACTATGCTTTTAACTGCATAACCTTTTGTGCACATGGAGGTCTTAAAAAGTAATTTTAACCCAGTTTGGGAACTTAATTGGAGAACCTGTATATAGGAACAGTTACGTAGTTTTGATGTTTATTTTTTGTGAGTTCTTCCATGAGGTAGGTGACTGCAGCCTGTAGTCCTGAATCTGCTGCTAAGATTATAAGAGAGAATATGGAACTCAGACCATTGGATTCATTCTTTGTTGTACAAATCTGTTAAACTACTACACCAAAGGTGTTTTTGGCTTCTTGGCTCACCCGCTGTCTCATTACACTACCGTTAGCCTTAAACGTACCACCACAACTGAGCCCAAAATTTCTATTCCTAAGCAAGACATTTGTTAAATGAGTTGCGCCCCATTTTACGACTTTTTTTGCCATGGTTGTTAAGCAAATCGCTGCAGTTGTTAAGTGAATCATGCAAATGTTAAGCGAATCTGGCTTCTCTCATGGAAGCGTGCTTGTCTGATGCTGCCCGGGAAGGTTACACATAGTGATCACATGACCCTGAGGCAGTACAATTATCATGAATACATGCCAGTTGCTAAGCGCCTGAATTTTGATCACATGACCATGGGGATGCTGCAACAGTTGTAAATGTAAAAAACAGTCATAAGAAACTTTTCCCAGTGCCATTGTGACTTTGATCAGTCACTAAATGAATGGTTATAAGTAGAGGACTACCTCTATATTCAGTTGGTACTCAGCTTCTGTACCAAGATCTTTTTCAGAAATACAAATACCATCCCAAATATTTCACATCTTATACTGTGCATTTGATTTACATTCTTAAGAGAAAACTTAAGGGTTGGAGCATTCACAACTTCTGGAGGCAAATTGTTCCAGTGATTAATTGTTCTAACTGTCAGGAAATTTCTCCTTAGTTCGAGAAGCATCCTACAACTAAGGAGAAATTTCCTGACAGTTAGAACAATTAATCAGTGGAACAATTTTCCTCCAGAATTTGTGGGTGCTCCAACACTGGAAGTTTTTAAGAAGATATTGGATAACAATTTGTCTGAAATGGTATGGGGTTTCCTGCCGGAGCAGGGGGTTGTTATTTTGTTATTAATGAGCCCTCTTTAAATATGATTTTCAAGCACTCTATGGATCTACTTGTGTTAGCTAGCCCCTATTGGAGCTTAGATTCTATTTCATCATGGGAATAAAACTTCTAGCTAGAAAATTTTCAATCTCCAAAAATGTAGTATTTTTCATTGTGATTCAGTTTTATACTGGGCTTTCCCACTTCTAGTGGAAATTGAAAGTTGACTGCCAAGTGGTGATCCCATATCATATACCAAGAGTTTATTGATTTAATTCAGTTTGAAAGCTACCTGATTCCACACAAATACACACGCGCTTACACACACACACACACACACACACAAAGACACACAAACTACTAGCGGGGTTGTGAATATTTAACATGGGAATATCAGGGCCTTATGGAAAAATATAGTCAAAATACTATTCACAAATACATATTCACATGTTTTATGGTGTTTATTGTGACATGTCACCATAGTACAGTACTGTGTGCCATTGCATTGATAATGCTCATTGAAAACCATAATATACAGTATCTTTTTTCCAGCAGTGGTCAGGCCAGGCATATGCTTCTAAAAACTTAAATAAAATACATGGAGAATAAGAAGCTAATGGCATTGTGTTTATCCTTAATGTCTAACATTCAGAGTTTCTGGTGATTCCAGTTAAGTATTGCAGCAAATAGTCATTGAAGAACATGAATTGATCTAATTATCATGTAAAAAGCTTTCTAAGCTAGAAACCATCATTGTCGTTAGTTATTCAATCAAGATATAAAGAAGCTTTTTAGTCTATTCTGCATTGATTAGCAGTCAGCTTCATTGGGTCTAAATCTCCCTGCTTTTTATATACTTTACAACTGTAACCATTTAATTATCTTTTGAAACAAAAATATATCATTTAGACTTTCATCCCTCAAAGACATTTTATAGGTTTCTTTTATATATGAACTAGCAAGGTAGAGTATGGGACAGTCTGATATATCTTGATTTTACAACTAAAGATCCATTATAAGGCCTACTATAATGCAGGAGTGTCAAACTCACAACATCACGTGATGTGGAGCCTTGGTGGAGCAGTGGGCTAATGCCTCCTTAAGTAACACCAGCTGCCTGCAATTAGTGCAGGTTCGCATCCCACCAGGCTCAAGGTTGACTCAGCCTTCCATCCTTCCGAGGTAGGTAAAATGAGGACCCAGATTGTTGGGGGCAATTAAGCTGACTTTGTAATAATGCCGCTTGTGGGGTGTGTGAAAGCCCTAATAAGCAGGCATATACATAGAATGAAGGCTACTGCTAAGCTTGTAAGCCGCCCTGAGTCTTGTGAGAAGGGCGGGATATAAATGGAATTAAAATAAAAAAAATAAAAAAAATAAATGTGTCGTGACGTATCATGACTTTTTTTCCATTGCCTGCAATGGGGTGGGCGTGGTTTTGGCATGACTCATCCGGCCGGTGGGCCGGCAGTTTGAAACCTTTGCTATAATGCCTTATATAATACTAATATACCTTATAATAGATCTGTAGTTGTAAAATTAAGATATATCAGACTGTCTCATATTCCACCTTGCTAGTTCTTTTACCCATAATGTAAGTCATTACACAATTGAGACCCACAAAGCTAAGCAAACTACTATTTTACTCCTTTTATGTAACAGTGCAGAAAAGCTACAAATTATGCAGGTTGTGCTGCCTGGCTTTTCCATTCTATCATTTCAGTCACCTCTACTGGGCTTTAGGATGATTTTCTTGTGTGCCTGATTTCTGTCCCTGTATGATTTACACATGTATATAACCTGATGGCTTAGTAACCCTCTTTTCTTCGTTTCAGGAGCGTGTGAATTTGGCAAGACAGATTGAGAAGATTGAGTATTTCAACAGCCGAGCCAAGCACCAAAACTCATGGCTCCAGCAAGCTGCAGAAGCACTTGAAATTGATCTGGATGATGATGAGCTAATAGGCAAGTAGGAATGAGTGTGTAGGCTGTGGAGGTATCCAGAATCTTCTCTCTTAGCCAGGATGCACTCATAAGGAACAGCCACATGCCCGAAAGTGCTGGTTGCATCACTTGTCAGGTTACCAATTATGCAAAATCTGTGGTATCATTTGCTTCCATTTTAGAGAGTGCCCATGTTGTCATGGTCTCTCTTTTGATCTAAAATAAATTCAGCTGTTTTGGGACGAGGAGGAGGCTTTCAGCTGCAAGCTTCATTCCAACTTGGTAAGAGCAATTTAGGTATTCACGAGATGAGCAGCTTTTGGTGATTGTATCCTGGAGTTAAGATGTTGCAGTTGGTGCAAAAATAATTGCAAGTTTGTTTGAGTATATTGTGCAATTAGGCAGGACCCACATTTTGTTTCTCTTTCTGTGTTCCTTTTAGAACACGGGTATCAAACTCACCAGGTCACGTGACGTATCGTGACTCTTTTGCATTGCTGACAATGGGGTGGGCGTGGCTTCGGTATAATGAAACTGGCCCACAGGTTGGCAGTTTGACACCCTGTTTTAGAAAGAGTTTTGGGGTGGGGAAAGCTATGTTAGAATACAACGTCACGCTATTTTAAAACTTAAACTAAAATGTTTATACATTTCCTACTTTAAAATGGAAAGAAGTGACATCACTATATTTCAGACAGCAGCTACAGCAATGCTAGCAAACCTATTGGGGTGGGGGGGCTTCATGTGACCAAGGGCAGAAATTGCCCACCTTTTTCTTACAATGGGGAACAGCCTACATGCATTGTATAACACAGTGTTTTTCAACCTTTTTTGGGCAAAGGCACACTTGTTTCATGAAAAAAATCACGAGGCACTCCACCATTAGAAAATGTTAAAAAATTTAACTCTGTGCCTATATTGACTATATATAAAGTAATTCTCTTGAATAGGAATCAAATAAACACAAAGAAAGTATTTTATAATTACTTTTCAATTTTTCCCACGGCACACCAGGCAACATCTCGCGGCACACTAGTGTGCCGTGGAACAGTGGTTGAAAAACACTGGTATAACACACACACACACACACACACACACACACACACACACACACCATTTAAAACCCCTTCAGAGTATTTAACTCATATCACCAACATTAAAGGAAAATATTTGTAGCTCAGGTTGAAATGAGGGGTCCTTGGTGCTCTGTGCTTGGTTGTTTTCTTGCAGACGTTTCATTACCCAAAAGTAATTTCGGTAATGAAACATTTGCAAGAAAACAACCAAATTCAGAGACTACCAAGGACTCATCATTTCCAATAAGCAGTGGCAAAACAATCCATATTCAGTAATGCAATAATTCATCCTTTTTTCTCCAAAAATAAGGGTGCTAACAGGAGCAGGAGGTTTCTGTGAGGCAAACTAGTTCTATTTGTACTGTGAATACAGAGACGGAGAGAAAGAAATGGATGAAAATTATGTTACCAAAATTTAACTATCTTCCTGGCAAATTGCAGCACCATGATATTTAGACCATTTTATGAGATTTTGTGGCTGGAAATGGAGACACTTTGCCCCTTAGAGGCCTGCCATTCCATTGATACTGTTATTAACATCAATATTCTGGAAAGTTGGAAGTCTCCTGAACTTCTTTTGGAAACTGAGAGGTGTCTCTCTCTGCCCCCCCCCCGTTCCCCCCTCCCCACATCTCTCAAACATGATGCTCTGCCTTTTAAGATAGATAGCTGACTTAGCTCTGGATTTTTCCCAGATGAATAGATTCAAAGGACACGTGAATGTTAATACAGATCTTTGTGATAAAGAAGCTTGATTGAACCAGAGGCCATCTACATGAAAAGTATGTGCCCTGCCATTGTGTTTTGGGCATCCTATAATTAAGCGAGGAAAATACTTAGAAGTAACATCAAATAGAACCTACTGATTGTTTTAAATAGGAATGGAAAACATTGAAAGTAGGATGTCAAATTAGGCAATTATACACCTGAGTCCTAAGTTAAAGCCTTGCCAATTTATATTGGTTATATATAACTAGAAAGGACGTTGTGTGTTTCTACTTGAGGGCTGGGATATTTTTAATCATCCAAATTGTGACTTCAATAATGAACTTTGGCCTTTTTATTTTTATGTGCTCTGTTGTTGTTTTTTAATTGTAGGAGGCCAGTTCACTGAGCGAGAAGAGAGCGAGAAGCAGAAGATGTTGAAGGGAATGAAGAAGCAACTCAAGCACTTGCTCAGTCAGCCAGCATTTAAAGGTCTTATGAAAACCAAATACCCAACCCAATCGGGGAAATTAGTTCATCCTGACTGCATAGGCCAGCACTCTCAGTCTGCCTTGAGTGCTATATCAAAAGTACAAGTGAAGAAGGTAAAGAAGAAACAATAATAGTGATATGTTAAATAATTGACAGGACATATGAAGATGAAAGATAGAGAAATTTTCTTTTCCCCTTTTGTAGACATGACTTACTCAGAGTTGATTTCATGCACATACCTACCTTGAATAAATGCTTATGATAATCTCCTACTGTTGTTTCCATATCATCTGGGGATGCATAAAACAGGAGGTGGTAAGTTTTTCATATTCTGGGCACCATCAAAAGATCTAGTACAGTAGCCCAAGGGTATGTATAAACATTCACATAAAAATGCTCAGATCTTCCAAGATTGCAAAAGCTTGAAAGATTTTGGTCTCAGGCAAGAAGACTGAAATCTCATGAGATATTAGAATACTTGATTGAAGCTTGGGGCTTTTTAAAATACTTAATTGAAAAAATAATGGGACTTATCAGTGCTGAATTAGAGGACTCACAATTGCCATGTTTCTGATCCTTGGCATAAATATTTCCACCCAACTGATTTTTACCAATGCAACTAATGCTCAGACAGTTGTGTATTGAGCACCACATAAAAGAAAACATCATTAATAATATTTACATGTGATGCATTTTGATGTAGAAGCAGTGATGACAGCAAGCACAGAATATAGGCCAGCCTTTTCTAGTTTGGTGTCCTTCAGTTACATTAGGAAAAGCTCTCCCAGAGTTTCAACCAAAATTGTTGGACATGGTTAAGGAGACTTCTTAAAAGATGCATTTCAAACATATTTATAGGTACCATCTACGGGAAGCTGGGATAATCTTCCTTTGGATAACCTTCCATCTCTTCCTGTGAACTGTTTGTGGAAGGAATATTAAATCTTAACTGTCCAAAGAAGTACATAGATACCTATGATCCCGTAACCAACTATATAAATTGGATATTTTTAAAGGTGGCCTCATAAACAAAAGGAGTGAAATAAAGCATTTCAGAATATGGGTAAATCTAGAAAATAACTACACACTGCTACCATGACAGCAGCAGTAGTAGTATCTTCTACACTAGTCCAAGAAATGCAGAGTGAACAAATTCTTTGGATATGTTGAGGCACAGATTGTCACAAAATACATTAGTTTTTTTGGTAATGGGGGTGCAATGGCTCAGCAGTTAAAGATGCTAAGTTTGTGAGCTGGAAAGCTGACAGCTCAGATTCGAGACCCAAGTGTCACTCGATGGCGGTGAGCTCCCATTACTTGCCCCAGCTCCTGCCCGCCTAGCAGTTTGAAAACATCCAAATACGAGTAGATAAATAGGTACCACTTCTGTGGGAAAGTAACAACGTTCCGTGCACCTCAGCGTATAGTCATGCTGGCCACAAGACTATGGAAATGTCTTTGGACAACGCTGGCTCCCTCAGCTAAGAAACAGAGGTGAACACCGCCCCCTGGAGTAAGAAATGACTGGGCAGAGGAAATATTTACATTGGGTTACATTTCTTTGTAAGGTACAGTACTACAATTCATTTAACATATATTAAATACCATGGCTGTTGCTTTGTGGTATGCCACAGGACTCAATACTCTGCATTCCTTTTTAACACCCACATGGAGCCACTGGGTGAGATCAACACCACAAGATGAGGTAACATCAGTATGCTGATATACTCAACTTTACATTTCAACCCCAGATAACCCAAGTATTGTTTCTGCTCTTGTGGTGCCTGGAGACTGGGTATCTCGATGTGGGACATGTCAACGCTGTAAACTTTGGATGTTCCCACTGACAAATGATGAAAATTGCAGCCATTTTCTTTTTGCTTTTAACGTGCTTTTTGTGGTATTTAGAAATTAGGTGCAGAAGGGGTGGGGTGGGATAAATGCTTGGGCTCAGCTAGCCATAACAATAATGCTGTTTTGTGGGAACCCAAGGATGAACTGATAACATTTTGGCGGGCTGAGGAGCTGGGGAGAAAGCCCACTTTCAGGCTAATTGGAGAATGTGATTTATGACTGCTTGGGGGTGGGAATTGCACTTTGTTACTTTGTATCCTGGGGAAGAGAATTTAGTTTTTGGGTTCAACTATGTAGTGCCGATGCTTTGTTTCCTGAATAAAATGTTCTTTAAGGAAGAAATTTTGCCTTAAAGTTCTTTTGATGGTTTCGTCTATCGGAACCATGACAGGACAACAGGATTTAGGTGAACTCTGTTAAGATGGAGCAGCAGTAAGTATGTGGAGCCTTAGGATCTGAGGATTTATCATGTTTGGTCCTGAATGGGTTTGTACTACCCAATACAGATGCTATGCGAGGAGGTTCTAGACTCACAACTCCTGCCTTGGCTCCTGTCCTCTGGAACATCTTGCTGCTGGAACTGAGATCCGCCTCTCGCCTTCCAGAAGAGCCTTAAAACCTAACTGCCAGTTGACTTGGGGCCCCAATAGGGGAATATTATGTTGGCTATGATTCATTGAGTGTACAAGAAGAGGCAAAGCCTAGAGGTGGAGTGGATTCGGCCTGGAATCATGTGTCCGCAAACACTCCAAATCCAGCCCGCCTTGAATTCCATTGACTTATCTAGCTCCAATTTAATGCTGTTAGTTGACAGTTTCTTATATATAGGCTTGAGCAATACATTTTTAGCTGGAATTTGATGGCCCTGACTCTTTGTGCCTAACAGTGGGAGACAAAAGCTCACCCACCCAGTTCATGCTATTAGTTTGTAGCCTTTATTTAATTGAATTTTAATCCTTTTATTTTTATGCTTTTATGCCATTATAAGCCTCCAAGAGTCATTCTGAGATGAACATATACATTAATAAAATAATTAAAGTCTGAGTTCTGCTGAAGTTAAAGCAGAAAAGGTATTTGCATTTTTTATTCGTGCAGCGTAAGTCGTCATTAGGATATCAGTTAAATGTACTTTTTATTTCCTACCCAAAATTACACTGATTATATCAAATAGAGCTATTCATCAATTTATATTTGAGGTCACATATATTCTTTGGACCTTGACCCTGCTTTTTTTTCCCTTTGAACCAGAAGCTCTGCAAACCCCTTTTTTAAAGCAGATTAAAGATACATTGACAATGGAAGAGAAATATAAGACCACATATGCATAAAGTCCTAACCCTTTGATTCTATTCTGTATCATTTTGGGGAATTTAACACCACATGTTCCAGTCTTGAACATGATTCAAATCCCTGAGTCTCATAATACTGAAGGATTCTATGTCTTGTACCTCTTGATGTATGCCCATTCTCACTAAAAGTGTTGCTACCTCCTTCCTGAATGGATCCCTGTTCCTTTGATAACTCGAATTCATTGTGATATAACACTGTTATTATTTCCAGCCCAGAAAAGAAGGAACCTGTTCGATTTTTTGTCTTTTAATATCAACATAAAATTAATTGTGCAAATATTCAACTTTGTTCTTTATTTTATAATTTATTCTTGTTGATTATAGTCTTTCTATACAGACAACATATTTAAGTTCTGATTTACTCCAGTTTTGTGATTTGTATTGTAGTTTGCATCATAAATGAAATAGATGTAAGAAAGTAATAATAAGTTGGAAGGGACCTTGGAGGTCATCTAGTCCAACCCCCTGCTCAGGCAGGAAACCCTATACCATTTCAGGCAAATGGCTGTCCAGTCTCTTCTTAAAAACTTCCAGTGTTGGAGCATTCACCACTTCTGGAGGCAGGTTGTTCCAGTGGTTAATTTAATTTTATTTATTTTATTTTAATTCCATTTATATCCCGCCCTTCTCCGAAGACTCAGGGCGGCTTACAAGCTTAGCAGTAGCCTTCATTCTATGTATATGCCTGCTTATTAGGGCTTTCACACACACACACCCTCCAAGCGGCATTATTACAAAGTCAGCTTAATTGCCCCCAACAATCTGGGTCCTCATTTTACCTACCTCGGAAGGCTGAGTCAACCTTGAATTGTTCTAACTGTCAGGAAGTTTCTCCTTAGTTCTAGGTTGCTTCTCTCCTTGACTAGTTTCCATCCGTAGCGTCTTGTCCTGCTTTCAGGTGCTTTTGAGAATACCTTGACTCCCTCTTCTTTGTGGCAGCCCCTGAGATATTGGAACACTGCTATCATGTCACCCCTCACCCTTCTCTTCGTTAAACTACACATACCCAATTCCAGCAACCGTTCCCTATATGTTTTAGCCTCCAGTCCCCCAATCATCTTTGTTGCTCTTCTCTGTACCCTTTCTAGAGTCTCGACATCTTTTTTACATCGTGGTGACCAAAACTGGATGCAGTATTCCAGGTGTGGCCTTACCAAAGCATTGTAAAGTGGTATTAGTATTTCACTTGATCTTGATTCTATCCCTCTGTTAATGCAGCCTAGCACTGTGTTGGCTTTTTTGGCAGCTGCAGCACACTGCTGGCTCATATTGAAGTGATTGTCTACTAGGACTCCGAGATCCCTCTCACAGTTACTACTATCGAGCAAGGTACCACCTATACTATACCTGTGCATTTGATTTTTCCTGCCTAAATGTAGAACCTTACTTTTTTCACCATTAAATTTCATTTTGTTAGATAGCGCCCAGTGTTCGAGTCTGTCCAGATCCTCCTGTATTTTAAGCCTATCTTCTGGAGTATTGGATATTCCTGCCAGCTTGGTGTCGTCTGCAAATTTGATGAGTTCCCCATCTATCCCCTCATCCAAATTGTTAATGAAGATGTTGAAGAGCACTGGGCCCAGAACAGAGCCCTGGGGCACCCCACTACACACTTCCTTCCATGTAGATGCGGTTCCATTGAGGACCACACGCTGAGTACGGCCTGTCAGCCAGCTACGAGTCCATCTGGTGGTGATGCTATCTAACCCACATTTTTCTATCTTATCAAGTAGTAGGTTGTGATCTATTTTATCAAATGCCTTACTGAAGTCCAAGTAAATTATATCTACAGCATTCCTCTGGTCCACTAGTTTTGTCACTTGGTCAAAGAATGCAATAAGATTTGTCTGGCATGATCTGTTTTTGACAAACCCATGTTGGCTTTTAGTGATGACTTTGTTCGCGTCAAGGTGTTCGCTGATTTGTTGTTTGATTATCTTTTCCAGAATCTTCCCAGGTATTGAGGTCAGGCTGATAGGTCTGTAGTTTCCTGGATCTATTTTTTTCCCTTTTTTGAAGATGGGAACTACATCAGCTCTCTTCCAGTCCTCTGGTAGTTCCCCAGTGCTCCAGGATCTTTGATTGGCCAAAGAAAAAAAATAACCAAGTTTAAAATCAATCAAGCTTCACATGTTGTATAAAGACAGCTTATAGATCAGGGGTCTTCAAACTTGTCCCTTTTATGACTTGTGGTTTTCAACTCCCAGAATTCCTCAGCCAGCATGCCTGCTGAGGAATTCTGGGAGTTGAAGTCCACAAGTCATAAAAGGGACAAGTTTGAAGACCCCTGTTATAGATCTTAGGTGACTTGGTGAAGAATGTTGGGTGAACATAATCTTATACAAAGTTAATGTTGCCCTTGTATAAAGCAGCCAGTGAGCCCCTGAGACCACACATTACTTAGGGAGGTACTATTTTCTAGGCCGCTCATACTTTCTAATTAATATTGCTACCAATATAGAACTAGTACCCAAGAGCTTTACGCAGTGCAGTAGAACAAAGACCCAAGCACAGCAATGACAGACAGCTGCCCCAACGCCATTCAATTTCTGGCAGTGCATGGAATTAGAATGTTACAGCTCAATATTTCTTCTGAAGCCTATTTCTTTACCTGTAACAATAGTTCAATCAACTTACATTAAAAAATGAAAACTATCCTTAATTCCCAAACGTATGTCCTAGGTGTGCCACATAAGGTGCTTTCTAAAAATTCATGATTGATAAGCTTGATTTGAAAATTTATGAGAAGGTAGCTCTTTTTATTAAAAAGTACCCCTTCCCCTACAATCTAGTCTGGGAGTGGGAGATAGCAGCCTTTCATCTGTGACATTTTTCAGACCACACAGTTTTTCCCAGACTTCATTGAACCCAGTGCTTCTCAACCTTGGCAATTTTTAGAGGTCTGCACTTCAACTCCTGTCATCTAGTCCATGTCACCATCCCCTCCCCTTCTCCATCCAGTGGCTCCCAGGATGGCATATACCAACCAATCAACCAACCAGCCATTTTCCTCATGTCTTGCTTTCCTGCCCACTTCAGCTATCACCCATGTCCCACCAGGCCCCCTGCCCTTAAGATTTCAAGTTTCTTCCCTTCCCCAACTGTGGCCACAATTTCCCAATTCAGCATATTCTATTGGCTCACCAGCCTCCCATTCTTCCCAAACCCTTCCTCTCTTCTTTTACAAATGTCTCAGTTTAGCCTGTCCTATTGAATGGCCAAATAATTACTGACTTCCCAGAACATTCTCTGCCACCAGTGAGCTACCCCTATCCCCCTCTGCTGCCCCCCTACTCAACTTCCTCCCATGAATTACTTCTGTCTAAAACAAACCAGCTTCATCCACAGAACATTTTGCATAACCCTATATCTACTTTAGTGTCAGCCTAAATCAATCTACCAAAGGAGCACGGCCTCTTCACTGAAGTGGGTTAGGATGCTGAGCTTGTCGATCAGAAGGTCGGCAGTTTGGCGGGTCGAATCCCGAGTGCCACGTAACAGAGTGAGCGCCTGTTACTCGTCCCAGCTTCTGCCAACCTAGCAGTTTGAAAGCACGTAAAAATGCAAGTATAAAAATAGGGACCACTACGGTGGGAAGGTAACAGCGTTCTGTGCGCCTTTGGCGTCTAGTCATGCCGGCCACATGACCACGGAGATGTCCTCGTACAAACGTTGGCTCTTCGGCTTTGAAACAGAGATGAGCACCGTCCCCTAGAGTCAGAAATGACTAACACGCATGTGCGGGGGAACCTTTATCTTATATATATGTGTGTGTCTGTGTTGTGTGTGTGTGTGTGTGTGTGTGTGTGTGTGTGTGTGTGTGTGTGTGTGTGTGTGAAATGTTTGTTAAGTATTTAGATTACCTTGCTCGGCCCCAAACATGGGACAAATCTTATTTCCTGTTTCAGCCTAACCCAAGGCCATCAACAGGCAGTAGTCACAGCAGTGACAGCTCATATTTGTGTAAATTTTTTTTTTGGATTGCTAACAAAGAATTAAAGGGAGACTGATATGCATTTCAAACTTATTTGTTCTCATCAGTCAGCCATACCCTTCTGAGATTCGAACCTGGGCCGATTACAGGTGATTTTCATCATCCAAATGATTGGCCCAAAACCATCCCAACAGCTTCCATACCAAAGGAGAACCAAAACCTGTTCTCTGCTCCCAGTCCAACCCCTTAAAACACTATACCATACTGATTGTCAGTATATCTACATATCAATATATTTTTATATCTGTGATGAATCAACACTAGATGGCATCAAAGCATTACATTTCTGATACACATAAAAAACTGATGTTTTGCAAACACATTTAACCTTTCTTTTCCTGTTTCCCCACAACAACCTCGTGAGGTGAATTGGGCTGAGACAGAAAGAGTGACTGGCCTAAGGTCACCCAGCTGCCCTTCAATGTTATAATTATGTAATTATAATAATCATATGTTTTAATAACATAATTATATATAATTGCATATCAACTTTCTCTTTGAACTCTCACTTTATTACCATACCATCTGGTGATAGGGAGGATTTGGTCCAAGATTTTCAGAGTGTTTCAGGGCCAATAGACCAGGGGTGTCAAACTGGTGGCCCATAGGCCAGATGTGTCACACATAGGCCACGCCCACCCTGGCTCCACAAAGGCAAAAAAACGTCATGTCCTGATACATAATGTCATGTGATCAAGTTTGTCACCCATGCAATAGAGGATTTGAATACATGCCTTCCTTTTACCATCTCGTATCTCTTCTCTTTGTGATTCTCTGTATTTTCTTTTAGTAAAAAAAAATGGAAGGAGCCCCCACCACGGTGTAATTGGCTGCTAGATTTATGTTTATAGCAAGTTTCCCTGATCTCTTCTATTTACTGTATAACCAGAAAAACAGAATCTTAACAGTCTTTCTCATCAAGTCCTTCTCATCGAGTAACTAGTGAGATTAGGTCAATGCACTTAAAACCTCAGCTGCATTTGAAAAACTTTCCATCAGTATCTTTTTTATATATTTAATAAGACTTTTCTAGCTTGCCTACTTTATTAAAGCTTCATGGCATCATGACCTTTATTAACATTAATTTCCACTAACAGTTTGGAGTAATGTCTCTATAAAAGAAGATTTGAAAGAATCCTGCTTTAAGAACTTGCCCTAACATGCCCCCAATATATCCACAAATAATAGAACAGAATGGAATGGAACGGAACAGAACAGAACAGAACAGAACAGAACAGAACAGAACAGAACAGAACAGAACAGAATAGAATAGAATAGAATAGAATAGAATAGAACAGAATAGAAACTGGAAGAGACCTTGGAGGTCTTCTAGTCCAGCCCCGTGCTTAAGCAGGAGAATTCCAGGCGAAGAGCCAGACAGGCTTACATCAACCTTAACTGGGTTAATGTTACAGTAGTAGTTTCCCCCCTATTCTAACAAAGATCAAGGAGGTTTCAAGTACAAAATCTATTTGACTTTGTTATCCATTACCTTAAAGCAGTGTTTCTCCACCTCACCATCTTTAAGATGTGTGGACTTCAATTCCCGGAATTCCTCAACCAGTATACTGATTGTGTATACATTGTAAAAAACACTGCCTTATAGGAATATCAGGAGATTGCAATGACTTGAAACAGAGGCAATGAAGCCAATGGAAAGATTGGCAATGGAAACAGCATATATTGAGCTGGTATAATTTTTTTCAACTCAAGAAGGGGTGGGAGTACTTTCACTCAGTAGTGAGGAAAGAACCATAGTCTATAATTTTAGATGTAGAAATGTGGAGTGCAAAGCATCAGAATTATCCAAACCAAATTTAGGACTATGAAGATTCACACAAATGCAAAAACAAATGAGGTATTTAATGACTTGAACATCTGCATAGTTAAGGAAGAAAAAAGGAGAACATACTATTATTCAGATCTATTAGTGATTACTTCTATGGGTGCAATATCTATCCAGATTCAGTTTTATTTGGAAAGAGATCAGTCAGAGCTGGTTGACATTCTGTAGCATTTTTTTTTAATTACAAAGCCAACTGGAACAAAGTTGCTAAAATCATTGCTAAAACAGAGATGCAAACTATGAAACCCCAGGCCACCAAGAACCTTAAGTTCTTCTTCCAAACACCCTTCAAAGCTTGTCTCAGACTATGATTATGAGAGAGAACAGTTTTAAAAATTATGTGTTGTGTTTCAAATATATAGATATAATTACAATTGTTTATTTATCAGATGTGGATGAATGAAATCAGATGTGGTTTGTGCTGTACCACATCTCTGACTTGATCCTACCAATTATCTAGAATGAATTCCTAATCAAGTTTTAACTCAGCCTTAATCTTGTAAGATTGCACACTCCTTAAACATATGAGCAAACTGTTAGCATCCTACAGCTTTCATAATAGTCACTAGAAAAAAATTACAGAGCTGTTCACATAATGCTTAAAGAAAACATTGAAGGCGAATCATAGTTGGTTTTCCTCATGGAATGGACTTCTCCCATCAAATTTTGTTTTCAGTTTAAAAAGGGGAAAATACAGTACAAAAATTTGGCTTTGTATTCTGTTTCTAGCAGACATTTCATACAGTTGAGACACTGAATCTCAAAGATGCAAGAGGACCAGGTTATTTGCAAGTCTCTCTTTCCCCAAGGATTTATGCCCATTCCACTAGGTCAGACAGGGTGGATGTGCTCTAGGTCCTGTTACAAGATTACAAGATTACAATAATAGAATCTTGTAAGCATGCATATGCTTCCTTGTCCCTCTCTTTATGACTATGAGAACTTGAGAGGGGCAAACATGTAACTTTCTCAAATTACATGTCTCCCCAGATTCAAATATATTTTATCTGACTGTTGTTTTGGTTGCAGCTCTTCCTCCTGTTCTTCAAGGTTTTTCCTTCTCTCCATTACAGGTTTCATCACTTAAATGTTGTCAACTGATAAAACCTCGGAGGCATACTTAATATGTAGCCACTCCAGCCTTTTGGAATAGTCTCCCACTTGAGATTCAAGGGATGTCTATTCTTTTAGCCCTCCAGAGGCCATGAAGATCTGGATTATTCCCCAAGCATTAGGCCAAGGATGGAGGTTTGTTCAGGAGGCTGATTAGTCTAGCACCTGGTGGGAAGAGTGGTTTTGTCTTTATTCCTCCTTTTATCAGTTATTGTGAGCCATCTATGTTCATTATGTGAGATGGGCGGCCATATACGTTCTATAAACAAATAAACAATTTAAACTGATTTTTAGAACTGCTGAGAACTAAAAGTTCTGAACTTTTGAAAGTTGTCTGAGACAGACAAAAGCCTAAATATTTTTAGAACATTTCTTTTAGCACTGGGATGAACTGACTTCATTTAGACATGCTCATTGTCTGCCTGTAGCATCTCTGTAATTCAGTATATAAGAATGTAAAAGAGTGATTGAAATACTAATTGCCACTTAGTTAAAGAGCAACAACTTTGCTGTATCTATAGAAGGACTTGGGACGAAAGACATAAGTCCAGCCAAAGAGGTTCTTGACCCCACTGTGGTTCCACAACTTTCACCATCTTTGATAACATGGGACATGCTCAATGAATTCTGCCTGTTCAAATTAAATTAATTTTCTATCAAAAGGTAAAGGTTTTCCCTGTCTAGTTGTGTCCAACTCAGGGGCTGTGCTCATCTCTATATCTTAGCCAAGGGAGCCAGCATTGTCCAAAGACATTTTCATGGTTGTGTGGCCAGCATGATTATATGCCAAGCTCCACAGAAACCTGTTTTCTTTCAATTTTCTATCAACCCAACAAACAATTTCTACTTAAGAAATGTGATAAGTAGTAATAAAATAGCCATAATAATGAAATTAATTGCATTTTAAATTTCACGGTTGCATTGGAAAATGATAAAGGTAAAGGTAAAGGTTCCCCCGCACATGCGTGCTAGTCGTTTCCGACTCTAGGGGCCGGTGCTCATCTCCGTTTCAAAGCCGAAGAGCCAGCGCTTGTCCGATGACGTCTCCGTGGTCATGTGGCCAGCATGACTAGATGCCAAAGGCGCACGGAATGCTGTTACCTTCCCACTGTAGTGGTCCCTATTTTTCTACTTGCATTTTTTACGTGCTTTCGGACTGCTAGGTTGGCAGAAGCTGGGACGAGTAACAGGCGCTCACTCTGTTACGCGGCACTCGGGATTCGACCCGCCAAACTGCTGACCTTCTGATCGACAAGCTCAGCATCCTAACCCACTGAGCCACCGCGTCCCCTTTGGAAAATGATACATATCTTATAAAAAAAACTCTTAGATGAAATAAGTTGTTTTATTTCCAAAAAGATATTTATCTTTGATTTTCTTTTGAACAAAATCTTGAATGATTAAAAATTAGAGTAACAGGTGAGATTAAAGAGACATTTGTTTTCTTTCTATATTTCCACATTCTAAATTAATTGGATTTAAAAAACAATTTAGGGTAGCTTTTATTGAAAATTGTTTATTATAAATAGAATGCTATTGCACTATTTCTTTATTTCCCAATTCTTTTCATAGGGTATCTTATCATAAGCTAAATCTTACGATAATCTTATGATAAATCTTCATACCACAAATAAGATGCCTAATATTAAGGTAGAGATTGAATATATCCCAGTCCTGCCATGTTGTGTTATTTATATAAAAAATAAGTTTTTAGAGGCTACTTTAAAAAATAAAAAATAAATGATCTCAGGATTGTTTGTGAGTCCTTAAACTATAACGGTAAGAGTGAACTAGCAAAGTAAAGTAGAAAGCAAACACACAGATTTTGGAAATGCCAGTGTTTTCATTGTTGTTATACTGCCTGATAATGTAAACTAAAACCTAGTCTGTATAAAATAAAATCTGTCTATGTAAATGAACAACCTATTTACTGGATTTACTGATTTGCACCCCCAAATATTTAACTTGTTCATTTACTACTAGAATACAATATTCAATAAGCCTTCAACAAATCATTGTATTTACTTAGAGCAGGGATTTCCAAACTTGGCAACTTTAAGACTTGTGGACTTCAACTCCCAGAATTCCTCAGCCAAGATGGAAGAATTCTGGAAGTTGAAGTCCTCAAGTCTTAAAGTCGCCAAGTTGCAGACGCCTGGCTTACAGGAAATTAAATCAGAGTGTCTAATTTAATAATTCATTTGGAAGAGTAGGGTGTAAATCGGGAGTCTCAAACTTGTGGCCTGCATGATGCATGCAGCCACTTGAGGTTTTTTTGCACAGTCCACATCCACATCAAGAAGCTGTCATAGCTCAGATCAAGGACTATCAACTCACTACAGCTACAGCCTTGCAGAGAATAGCGCAGGAACACATACTGTAGTTATTCCTACTATTTGGCAGAGACAGTGTTCTGCACCCCTGCCTGGCACCTTGTATTAAGAGGCACACTCCTTTCCCAGCTAAAATGCTAAAAGATGCCCTATCACTGCTACTTCCCATTCAGGCACCAACTACTAGCTGCAGAAGGCAAGGAAGCACAGAGTGACACAAGCCCTAAACTGCTGCCTTCTATCAGCTGTGGAGGATGGAAGGTCATCTCAGCCCAAATGGCAGGAACAAGATGTTTTCTGGCACAGCCCTAATCATTCAATTTTGCCAGGTGAAGGCTGAGATTATGAATCTGCTGATCTTTCATAGCTCTCTTTCACTTGTCACCCAGAATCTGTGTTCAGACAGGACCACCTATCTTCTTCTTGATACTGAATTACCACTCCTTTACTCCCATGCCTCACAGAGCTGCTAATCCCAGGTTCCACAGCTAACAGCCCACTTTCCACTCATGATAGCCCTGCAAGATAGGTAAGACTTAGACACAAATCTTAAAATGAACTGAAACCTCCATGCTTCCCATTGAAAACATCAATGGAAAACATCAGATAGCAGTCAGCTTTTTTCTCAGTGACATTGTATTTATTTGATAAATATTTAGCATTTGACAAAATTACTTTAAATAAATTTTATGTTTACACATGTAATGTAAACATATACTCTTCATTTTTGACTCACTAGAGTCAAAAATGAAGAGTGCTTCGGTTTATGAAAAAGACTTCAGTGTTGCAGCCTTTTGGTTAATAAACATGATAACTGAGTTTGAAACTCCTGATTTAGGTTTTTCCACAACAGAACCGAGTAGCATTAGTTTAATCTTGTGCATGACTGAGTATATTTTGGGGCTCAATTTCATCCCATTGGAATTAGTTAATTGGATGAATCAATCCCCTTTTGATATTTCTCCAGTATATTGAACTTCTAATTGACCCAATTAAATACGTTGGGAGAAGAAGAGCAATACCACAACTGATGCCTTCTAATGACAGTAAGATTGAGAAATCTCTATAACTCTTGTCTGTCTGTATATGAAAAATAGGCAAATATACTGTAGCTATTAACTCATACTTTTATACTGTCCATTTCATTTGAAAGAAGCCTGCCCTTCAAGGTTGACCTGTCATTCTTCTGAGAAGACAGAACTCAATGCATCTTTATAATAAAGGAGACATTTATCCAAGGTTTACCTAGGTGGGGATTATTTTTTTTGCAGAGAAGTTACCATAAATATATATTTGCAATACACTAAGTGTAGAAAAGCAATATGTATAGCAGTAAATACAGAACATTAATCTCACCATTTGCTGCAAACCTATAAACTTGTATTGTTTTTTTAAAGCACTCCTCAAATAAACATTTGACCTCACTGCTTTACATTGTTTGGTGTTACTCTTCCTGTTCATTATGTTTGCTTTTTATTCACCACTTCCTGCAACATAATTGAGTACATTTATTAAATTTGCCACCTTGGGGCAAATGCAAGGACATTTGTAAAGGTACGGCATAATCAGCTATCTTGTAGTGATATTTCTCTGTGACATTTTGGTCATTGATCCTGAACATCTCACCGATACATTATTTCATTTCATTACGGAGAAACAATATAGATGTTAGCAAAGTTAGTCCATTAATTTTAAGTTGGTATTTAAAAAATGGAATCATAAAAAAAATTACAAGTTTGTATTTTTGGTTTAAAAACAATCCAGACATTTCCCATAATCAGCTACTGTATGAGGTGAAGCATATGTGTGAAGGCAAGAGCTCTGAGAATTCTAAAAGGCCATGGATTATAATTTATATATAATCTGATTTTTAGGCTACTTAGTTCTAAGTGTTAAATTTGTGTTTAATCAGACAGAGCTCACTTCAGAGTGGGAACACCATCCATACACAACTTGAGAGTTGCTTAAAATATAGAATGCTAGTAGCTGGAACTGGTCATGAAAGATGCATCTCCTGACATTTGCCATTTTTTATAATAAGGTATGACAATTCTATCAGTATTTGCAACTGTACATGGTCTTCCCATAGACATTCTCTGTCCAAAATGGAATAACAGATTTAAGCATTACTGCAGTATACAAGAAAGGATAAAGATCTTTTTTTAAAAAAAACACTTTTCTTTATTTTTATTAATATTTATATCATTATCATCCAGTAACAAGGTCTTTGCTAGTTAATACAAGTGCCAGGTATATTAATATTTAATCTTCATTAAACTTTGTTGTTAATATATACTTACTGAAATACTTGAAAATATAAAGGTTCAGATTATTTATAGGCAGCATGTTTGAATATAAGTAAATTGCTTCACTGTGGACCATTTATTTTACTTATCACATTTTAAAATTTCATAAAATAATTTTCCACACATCAGTTTACTCCAAAATTTTGAGAACTGAACAGTGTAATGGAGAAACTGGCAGGCAGTTAGTGATCCTATCATGTTAAAGTATTGTTGAAAATGGACTGTGGCGTGTTGGTTTTGAACTGACTAATTTCCACTGACTAGGATGTATGGGACAGTGGCTTAAATTGGAACAAGATTTATTGAAGCGTTTGAGGGTCGCGGAGAAGAGTTCTGAAGACGAACAGCATCATGGGGAAAGTAAGCAGCTATTCTGAGTGTGGCTAGAGTGGAAGATGATCAAAGATTTATCTGTCAAAGAATAATCATCCAGTCATCACTTCAGTCTGGGAGTGGATTGTGCAATGCCAATTTATTACATAAATCCTTTCCTTACATCTAGATAATTAAATAGGCGTAAAGCTAGTAATTAGGGGTTGGAAGGAGAAATGCATCGGTTGGGAACACCCATTTATTAAGCAGACATTATATGCTGTAAAGATGTATGTCTTTGGCATGTTGTTGAGAAGAGACACAAAGCTAGAAAAATGTAAGGCTATGCTGCTATGCTTTGCTTGCTTAGAGAAGGCAGAGGAAATTTACTTAAAATGAATGCAAAACAATCAGCAAATTGAAGTTGAAAAGCAAAAATACTTCTAATATGGCTTTGCTGATGCCTAAACTGCTTATTTTTGTCTTTGTTCCTTAATAAACAAGACTAAAAATGTGATTTCTGTGTTCTTGTTCTTGATCCTGAAACCCATATGAATGATGCTTCCAGTGACAGTATCCATGTGCTGACTTGTGTACAATATAAAGCATTCCAAGTGCCCATGCAATGCAATATGGTATTTTATTCCATGTCTCCTTGCAGGACTTTTGTTTCATATATTGTCCTCATTTGCTATCATTTCTTTGGTTTTGAAGTCATCTCTTTAAAAGGCTGGATGAACTTTTATATTCTTCTGGCTTCATTATTTCTTGTTTCATCACAGTTTTCTCACAAATGAATTCCTGGACACATTAAGAGAGAGAGAAAATGAATTGATTATAAATATAGATAACATATTACTAAGTATATTCATTTACTTAAATGCATGAGCCTTACATACAGTATATGCAAACTGAATACTGTGTACTTATGAAAGATTTTGTGGCTTATAAATTGAGCTGCTTGTGGAAAACCTGATATCTCTAAAGATTGTGAATTAGCCTCCACTTGTGTTTTCTTGCTCAAGGTTGAAAATAATATGTGCTGGCTCAAGTGTTTCAGACCACTTTCCTTACCACTTATTACTCTCTTCTAGGCAAACCCCTGCATTTTAGTAACATGCACCCTCCCCTGGGTCAATGGTCACTGTCCAGCAGCTCTCTAATTTCTTCTGCACCTGCTGTTACCAAAGATGTGCCAGTTGCACTGTGGTTATAACATTCACTGACTTGCAGAACTTCAATTGAAAACACAGTACTGCTGATAATTCTTTCCCTGAGTTAGCCATTCATTTTTCTGGTGCATTTTTTAATTTGGTTTTTTAATTTGTTTAATTTGGTTTCCTTTGAATAAGCTCACTGATGCATCCTTGAAACACTGGAGGTTTTTTTTTACCCAGCTTCCAAATAACCCAAATAAAGTACTATACATTTGGGGATATTTAGCAGCAGGAATGAAACCCTGCTACTCACATATAAACAGGAAAAACTATGAACTATGCATTAGAGACTTTTCCTTAAAGAATGAAGTGGATATTTAATTAAAGAATATCTGACATGTTTTCAAACATGAATATGTTCTGCATTTCAGACAAATGATATAAGCATTACACTACTGAATTGTGAAATGGCCTGGGCAGAGGGATCAAAGCATTGAATCTGGGATCAGCTCAAGGATGAAAAAACAACAGCAGTTTTGAGATAACAGAATGACATCAGTGATTACTATGTATGGATAAATGTTTCTTCCCTTTAGATTTACACTTCATTCAATTGTTATAGATAAGATGTTCTTCTCTGTTCTGTGCAAATTTGATTTTAGAAGCCCAAACAGATTTACCTACTTGGATCATATCCAGCTTGGACTGGAAAGTCATTTGCTCCAAAGGACCATAATGCTTCATATAGCACCGCTCTGCCATGTTAGAGATTCCTACCAGCATCCTGCTTAATTCTCGAGTCTTCAGGAAATATAAAGAAATAGATAGACAAACCTTAAGAAAAAAATGAGTTGCCTTGAATTCAATGTATTGACTTGCATTGAAGAAATCACTTACCAAAAGTAAAATGAAAATTAAATACAGCACCATCTTCATCAACATTATGGCCCTTAATTTTCTCATGGTGAAAATGCATGGTGGGATGATTTTGCATGTTGACAGCAAATGTGAATTATATTTACTGATCAGAGCTTGTATTATTAGAAATATTTTGATTTGTGGCAAGGAGCAATTAAATTAAAAAAAAATCTTGATCAGGTAGAAAGTGTCAAGTTTCCGAGGTATGGGCTTTTCAAGTGACTCTGAGGCATTGTTTACCTTAAAAGTCCTTTATTAGCCTAATGTACCGGCAAATGCTTGCTCGAAGGAAGCTGGAATCTGAAATCTCCGCCCCTTGCACAATATATTAAAACACAATTCTCCACATTTCTAATTTTGTCATTAATCATATTCTCCAATTAATTTAAAGAATCAGTTTCCCTTCCATTAGAAAACCCGCCAAGCTCTTATCTTCTTTAGTTAGAGATGGCCTTGAAGGTAGAATCCTACTCATCCCCCCTCCCAACCTTAAACTAAATCTCTTAAAGCAATACACAACAAGTTTAACATATGAAATGGCTACTTCTTCATCTCTTGTCAAGCAATAACATTTGATGTTAGCAGCATTGACAGAAAGGCTACTTGAGCTATAGGAGAAGAATAATGTCTGATTGATTGGAATATTCCAATCAATCAGACATTATTCTTCTCCTATAGCTCAAGTAGCCTTCCTACCTGATCAATATTTTTCACTTGTTTTCTTTTTCACTTATATTTAGAATAGAATAGAGCTGGATGAGACCTTGGAGCCCCCTGCTCAAGCAGGAGAACCTATACCATCTCAGACAAGTGACTGTCTAGTCTCTTGTTAAAAATCTCCAGTGATGGAGCGCCCACGATTTCTGGGGGTAAAATGTTCCACTGGTTAATTGTCCTCACAGTCAGGAAGTTTCTCCTTAATTCCAGGTTGCTTCCCTCTTTGATCAGTTTCCAACCATTGTTTCTCGTACTTCCCTCTGGTACTTTGGTGAATTGGCCTCTTCTTTGTGGCAGCCACTCAGATACTGGAATACTGGTATAATCTCTCCCCTATTTGAGTGTTTTATGATTTTTGTTGTTATTATTCTGCCCAGAGTCATGTTATATGAAGTGGGTGACTATATAAATCTGCTAAATAAATAAATAAATTTAGTGTCTAGTGGTGGGATAAGAGGCAAAACACCTCTTCTAGAGCAAAGCAATCTTTTGCAATCCTTGAGCTGCTTTAGCTCTGGGTGGATTGCTGGTGGACATGCAATCTGGAAAGAGAGAGCCAATCTCACAAAGGAACAAGGAGGCTGTGTGGATTTGCTCTAAGTTATGGCCACTTAATGAGGAGGAAGGACTCACTGGAGAAGAGCCTAATGCTGGGAAAGGTTGAGGGCAAGAGAAGAAGGGGACGACAGAGAATGAAGTGGCTGGATGGAGTCACTGAAGCAGTAGGTGTGAGCCTAAATGGACTCCAGAAGATGGTAGAGGACAGGAAGGCCTGGAGGAACGTTGTCCATGGGGTCGCGATGGGTCAGACACAACTTCACAACTAACAACAACAACATGCTACATCTTAAGAATAGCTATAGTTGACTGTCTCTTTTGCTTAGTTCTTGGAAATGCTAGCAGCTTTTAAAGCCCAACTTAGGTGGCAAACTCAAGAAGCAAGAATCAAACAGATTTCAGGGGAACATTTTTAATGCTAGTCAGGGTAAAAACATAAAGCTGAAATTTCTAAAAAGAAAATCATACTATAGTAAATCAATTAAGGCGGTCTTTCTTTTACTTTTTTCCTTCTCATAGTTCCCACCCCTGGTCTGAGCTGCTTCTTCTCATACCCCGAAATTCTCCATCTGGTCCCCACGGTTTTTCACTTGGCCTGATCCATTTCTCTCATCTGTTTACTGTCCTAGAGAGCTACTTTTGTTTATGTGTTAAATTTGTATCCTGCCTTTTTTTTCAGGAACTGTGTAATTGTTCCTGAGATCAATATCTATGGAGCGAACAACAGTTTTCAGTTAATTTACACTTGATTTGTTTATAATCCCGCCCTTCAACAAATGATTGGATTATTTTCTTTTTCCATTTTATTCTGATTCTTCTGCTTCCCTTCTTAGGGATCCTAGCCTTGATTTATGCACTATCTGTTTATGTACACTAATAGTAACAACTGAACATCCTCTCCACTACTCCTTCAGTAGGCTTTGATTTTTCCATTCTTATTTCCTTCCCAACAATGCTAGTAACAAAAAATAACGATAGAACTACCAGTGTATCCTACCTGTTGTGTAGTGAGTTCTTTGCTGGCAATAAGCGAGATGAGAGGTTTCAAATAGGAACATTGCTTTATTGAGCCAACTGAAACAGAGGCTTCTGCGCAGCTACTTATACAGTTGGCCACTAGGTGGTGGCCAATAGGTTTAAAGGAACCTATTCCCGCCCCAAATCATCCAATGATCTTCTTGGAGACAGCAAGTCTGGCTTAGTCAGTGACCGTTACACAGACACTGTGTTAAGCAGCATTCAAACACTGAAACAGTTCAAGTAAAATCCCAATACATTACACTACCTATCCTTTGTAGAGAGACCAATGTTGCCCTTTTGAACTGCAAAGTTGCATTTTAAATGAAAACAATATTTCTCCATTCCCACTCTAGCCTGAATGCTGGAAGAAAAGTGGGGGGATTTTGAGAAAAAGAAGTGCATGATACTTACATATTGACTTATGATGCCTTCTTTATTATCAATATAATTAATCAGATATATATTTCTTTCCTTCAGTGCATTATACTTTGATTGGAGCTCAGAAACTTTGCTAATCAATACCTAGGTTGAAGCATATAATAGAAAAAAAGGATAGGTTTTTGCAAAAAGAAAAAAATGTGCATCTGATTCCTCTCATCTGTAGTTACAAATATGTCGTTTTGGTGGTTTTACAGCAATAAAATTTGGTCAATAGATGGCTAGACTGCACTACAATAGTTTCAGTCCTTGGAACATGGGACCACCACAATCCTTTGAGTTAGATTGGGTCAAGGACAGTGGCTAAAAGTCATCTACTGAGTTTCCAGGAGTGATGGTGAATTAGAATCTGGGTCAATAAAATAGGGTTCTTATTTTGAGAGTGTTTGTTTCTCTTTACCCCACTAAAATATACATCTGAGCTGGACAAGGACCCAGGAAGCAGAACAATCACTTTGCTTGTCACCATCCAAGTACAATCCTTAATATTTTTATAAAAATGTTCATATAGCAGGTGACTAAATCTTTCTCGCTAAGATTTGGAGAATTGCAGAATGCAGATCAGATTCTTCTAAGAGTTCTCTCACTGACTTGCAGGATAAGTCTGATTCAACGTATTGCTGAAGTACTAAACTAACTAGAATTCCTAGCATGTCTTACTATTGCCTATGCTGGCTAGGACTGCTACTAGTTCTGGCCACATCTGAAGAAAATGGCCATAATGATTACTTATTTTATTATTTTATTTAACACATATATAAACATCCATCTTATATCAAACTCTGGGTGGCTCCCAACCAACATTAAAACAACATTAATAATAAAAAATAGGGTGTGGTGGATGAGGGGATTTAATGATGGACTGCATTTGGAAGCTTAACTTTGGTGCCAGATTTTTCATGGTTATGGTTTTAATCGTTATGACTATTACATTAACATATTAAAACCATAAACATTAAAAACCTGGCTCCAAATTAAGTTCTGCATGCAGTCCATCATTAAATCCTCTCATCCACCTCACCCTATCCCAGTGCTTGGAGGAAAAGTCAGGTTTTGATTAGTATATTCAACTAATAGCTTGTTTACTTTAATGCCATACTGAAATATATAAAATGGTGTACACTGAAATGTTGTAACCTTTTTTTCTCCTGCTAGATTATCCATTTATATCCCATTCATAAAACTGAAATCAAATATTCTGTCTTTGAGGGATGACCATAATTAGACCCTGCTCAGAGAATAGGTGTACCAATAATTAGAGAATGAAGCGCAAAATTCACAAGGTGAGTGTGCTTTGCACTGATAATAGTTTTTAAAGCTTTATCCTTTTCAGAAAGCAGAACTGACTCCATATTAAGAAATAAGTAGAGAACTAACAGACTCTGTGGCATGGATAACCAGGCCTCTGAAGTAAACATACAGTCATAATTAAGCTTCATAAAACCACATGGTCAGGTAAAATTACAAATCTCATTGTGTTATGTTCTTCTTGTATGGCAGCACTTTTATGATGGATTGTCTCAATGTTTTCTTCTTGGCTGAACAAATGATTCTTCAACTTCTGATTTGTAGAGAACAGGGTCTTATGCCTTTGTGTGAGGGTTTTAATGACAGAATCTTCCTGATATCCCCAAAAGTCTGTAATAGAAAAGAGGGGAGATTATATTTTTCAAGGACAACACACATTAGGCAATGGTTACCGAAGAGCTTAGAACTGCCACCTGAGTGAGGCAGAAAGGTCAGTTGTTACATTCATGTACATACATGTGAACATGAGCCCTCTAGTACAGCATCAGTCTGAGAGACTGTTTATATGAAAATATGCCCATAAAAATCATTCAGATGCATTAGAGAGGATTCAATTTCTCCAAGGCCAAAATAGCCTATTTTTCAGAAATGCCCTTCTATCCTTGAAGAACATAAAAAAGGCAGAAACCGATCATAAATAAGAGGAATGAGGGTGTTGCCTTTTAGAAATGAAGAAAGAATAAAAAAAGCACAACAGTCCTACTGTATAGTGTGCATGCCTCTGAAAAATAAGCCATTCAGTTCACAGCGCCTTACTGCCAGGTAAGAATATACAAATAATTAAAGTTGTATAATGCAAAGGATTTTATGTGATGTGAAAGGACAAACTGTCAAGGACAAAAGTTCGTCCTTTCACATCACATAAAATCCTGAAAGAATCCTGCAGGGATTTAAAGGAAAATGCCAAGCCCTTCATTTGTCCACCTTTTCATCTAAACTACCAAGCCTAATAAATCTCTACATTGTCTTACATCAGTTTCATTAAAAAAAATGGCTTGAAGGAGGCGGTGGTGAGGCCCCTCCTCAAGAAACCTGCTCTGGACCCAGCTATTTTAAATAATTTAAATAATTTTCGTCCTGTCTCCAACCTTCGCTTTCTTGCGAAGGTTGTTGAGAGCGTGGTGGTACGGCAGCTCCCGTTGGTCCTGGAGGAAACTGAGTATCTGGATCTGTACCAATCGAGTTTCAGGCCCGGGTACAGCACGGAGATGGCATTGGTCACGCTGGTGGATGATCTCTGGCGGGCCCGGGATAGGGGTTATTCCTCTGTCCTGGTCCTATTAGATCTCTCAGTGGCTTTTGATACCATCGACCATGGTATCTTGCTGCGACGTCTTGGGGGGTTGGGAGTGGGAGGCACTGTTCTACGGTGGTTCTCCTCCTACCTCTCGGGCCGTTCGCAGATGGTGTTGGCAGGAGGACAGAGGTCAACCCCGAGGCCCCTTGATTGTGGGGTGCCTCAGGGGTCGGTCCTCTCTCCCCTCCTGTTCAACATCTATATGAAGCCACTGGGTGAGATCATACATGGTTTAGGAGTGAGGTATCATCAATATGCTGATGATACCCAGCTTTTCATCTCCACTCCGAACCAACCTAGTGATGCCCTCGACGTGATGTCCCGTTGCCTGGAAGCGGTGTGAATCTGGATGGGAAGAACAGGCTCCAACTCAACCTGGCGAAGACAGAGTGGCTCTATGTATCAGCGTCTTGTGTTGTCCAAGATTTACCATCTTTGGTTATGGGGGGAGAGGTGTTGCCTCCCGTTGATAGGGCACGCAACTTAGGCATCCTCCTGGATGCACGACTCATATAGGAGTTGTGGCCAGGGGGGCATTTGCCAGGTTCACCTGCTGCACCAGTTGCGCCCCTATCTGGACCGAGATGCCTTACGTACGGTCACTCATGCACTCGTCACCTCCTGTATAGATTACTGCAACGCTCTCTACATGGGGCTGCCCTTGAAGACCACCAGGGGGCTTCATCTGGTGCAGAATGCGGCCGCGCAGGTTGTGATGGGAGCATCCCGATACTCCCATATCACACCCCTCCTGCTTGGGCTGCATTAGTTGCCGGTTGCCCTTCGGGTGAGGTTCAAGGTGCTGGTTCTTACCTATAAAGCCCTACATGGGTTAGGCCCGGGATATTTACAGGACCGTCTGCTGCGAGGAACGACTTCCCATCGCCCTGTACGCTCACACAGAGAGGGTCTCCTCAGGGTGCCGTCGGCCAGACAATGTCGGCTGGCGACCCCCAGGGGGAGGGCCTTCTCTGTTGGGGCGCCTGCCCTCTGGAATCAGCTCCCCCGAGAACTTCGGATGGCCCCAGATCTCCGGTCCTTTCGTCGTGACCTAAAGACATACCTTTTCCAACTGGCCGACCTGGACTGAAGATGGGGGTTTTAATTTTATTTTAACTTTTATTGGTTTTTAGTGAGGCTTTGTAAATTTAATCTCTTTTAATATTTGTATTTATTGTTTTATTGTTGTTTTATTGTTGTTAGCCGCCCTGAGTCCTTCGGGAGATAGGGCGGCATATAAGTCCCATAATTAAATTAAATTAAATTAAAAGTTGTGCATCTGTGAAGCAGGGAGGAGCTGACTGATATTGTCAATAATTGCTGCTTTAGGTCTCAGAATCTTATTTGCCGCCTCTTTGAATATATGTGTCATTCAATTTGTCATTTTATTTGTTACTTTATTATTTAAGAGATGATTAATGAGATTAAGATAATTATTTAAAATAATGATAAATGGTCATTAAAACTTGATTTATAGGTTTTAAAAGTTTTGCAAACTGTTTTGTGGCCTTTTTAAGGGTATGGTACAATGTCAAGCAAATCATTCTCAAGGAATGTTTTAATGATGGTACGCACCTGGTGGCAACATGTTGACAATTTTTTTCAAAAAATATCCATAACATTTATATTTGGCTATCTTCTTCTGTAGCTCATGTTGTCTGAAGAAACAGAACAAAGTTATTTATTGATGTTTTATCAAAAATATTTTGCTAGGAGATAGCTATATATTATCAGTCATACGGTGGAAGGGTTATCATGCAACCACCACAAAGTAAAAAGAACTCTCCAGATGGAGCAGGTAAATAGGTTATTAGAAAAGACTCCCACAGAGCATTGACTGGGGAAATGACTGAGGCCAAGAGATTGAGAAGCATCCAAGTGAAGATCAGTTGGATTTGGAAAGGGTCTGGAAGAGACAAAGAGCAGCCAACCTAGATTTGGGCCAGAAGCAGCAGGGAGAGCAAGAAGAATCAGACTGAGCCAGAATGAGGAGAATGTAAACTATTCTATGAGACATTTGCAAGTTGACCAAGGATGTAAGTACACAGAGACGGGGGAAGTCTGAATAGTTTGGGTATGCTTAGGTTTTTAAATCGTGCTAGATTTGTTTTGAGTGTTCGTAGGTGTCAGCAGAAAGAAAGAGTCCATTTTCAGTAAAGGACTGAATTTTCTTAATTGTTGTACGCACATAGTAAGTTGTGCTGTCCTTACGTTTTGAATGCAAATAAATAGAGTTGGTCTGTAACCAGCAATGTCTCTTTATTCTTATCAGTTGTGTAGAAGGAGAAGGGAAATGCTACAGGGGAACCCTGCTCATTGGAGAGTTAGCAGAAATGAGATTGATGGGGATCCCACATTTTGGAATTTTCCTTGGCAACAGTTTCCCAACTAGCAACTGTGTAAAAATAGAGCTATATTTTCAAGAGGATTTTAAGAAACTGCACACTAAAAATTCAACCAACCTTTCACTTCAAACTCATTCTGAAGCAGGTTTATATCAGATCAATTATTTATTAATCTAGTCCAGTTATGTCCACCATCCCCTTCAGGAACACAACCCATTCCCTGAGATCTATCAACTAGAAATATCCAAGACTAAATCTTCTATATGAAAAGCAGATGTTTCTCTATGCTGAATATCCTTCCAAGTTCGTCAGTTAAATAAACCTCTAATTCAAAGGTATTAATCTACATTTCTTATTTTAGAATAATATTATAATATAAAATAGTGCTTTGTGTATTGGAGAATTAAACAGAATCCTTGATCACTATGATTCTAAGGTTGGGCTTTGAACAAGATTTCATTAAAAATTCCTGGCCGAGCTTGGCAAATATTTTTGTTGCATACTGGAAATTTCAAAGGAACTCAATAGCCTTCTATATGATCAAGAAATATTTGTAAATGTGGTATCTGAAGTAGCATAACCAAGGCAAATGAAAATAATGTTTAGTGTGGGGGAGCTGGGCATTCCCCAGAGATCTTTGTCAGAGCTAGATAATTTGAATGTCTGCTCCAGTGTTTATCTGAATCTTTTATTTCTAGAGCAAACCAGTATCTTTTAAATTTGAATGCAAATATTATGGCTTGCCAGAGAACTTTTAGCAACCTCATTTTAAAGGAAATAAAGCACAGGCAAATACTCAGTTTCTTAATGTTTTCACTGCTCAGAGAGTAGGATGTATATGCTAGCGTATTATAGATACAGTATGCTAATATTTATAGAAGAGGAACATATATGCTAGCATATCATCCATTTACCCAGTATAGATAAATTATCTAGTTATGGGATTCATTTGGAGAAACTGCCTGCAAATATTGCAATACAATCTCAGTCTTCCCAGCAATGTTCATCAAAAGAGTTTCTTTCCATTTTATTGAGCTGCTTGACAAATCTTTATTCAGTACTTGTGACAGGACATTTTGAGGAGATACAGTGTATGCTACATGCACAAGCAGTTCTCTCTGGGTTTCCAATATCTGTCTCACTTCTAGGACACCTCAATATTTACTGCCTATAACAGTCACCTCATTTTGCTTCATGGTACAATTAGCACTGCTAGTCACAGTGAGAAAACAGACACAAGGTATATAAAGAAGTGCAGTAGAAGTAGATAATAGACTGAATCACTCTGAAGCCTCTAAAGCAGAGATCAGGAACTATGGTCCTTTTATGACTTGTGGACTTCAACTTCCAGAATTCCTGAGCCAGCCAGGAAGTTGAAGTCCACAAGTCAAAAGGGCCATGGTTTGCCACCCCTGTTGTAGAAGGTCAAGCCTGAAACCACAAACCTATTCATTCCAAATGCAGAACTGCTCAGGTGAAATATTTTAAGCTTGCTTTATTTTCAACAGAATTGAAGTACTTTTTAGATTGTATTTTATGCTTTAATTTATAAAGATAATTACACATGCCATGTGTATGGTGATCCAAAGATAATTTTATCTTGCTGTAGCAAATTATATTTGGAACCCCAACCATTCACATTGACTATATAATCTCAGACCTAAATTCCTGGCGTCTCCTCAATCTGTCACATACCTAATTTTCAGTTTTTGAATCTCTCTTTTCAGTGTATGTATTTCTTGCCTCTTTAGTGCATTGTTTGTTTGTTCAGTCTTGTATTTTGCAACAGCACGTTCCTTTTTCAGATCACATTCTTGGAGATAAATTTGGAATCCATAAGCCTGAGTCCTGTTCTGATTAAGAAAGGAGAGAAAATGTTTACTGAATTTTGCATTAGTTTTACTACTCAGAAGATCTGTTTCCCCTATATCAAATCTGGCCCTGTTTTGTTCAGTTCTTGGAAGGTCGTTGTGCTGGCAGACAGACAGATAGACAAAGTCCTGACCTTTGCACAATTTCTTTCCAAATTCTGTTGAAGTTGTGTGGGGGGGATCAAAACTAGACTGAGGGGAGAGCTCATTTACAAATATGTGAGAGGCTGCCTGTGTAAAAGATGGCAGATTTGTTCTCTGATGAAACAGAGGCTAGGACAAGAAGTGACAAAGTAATATCATTCCTCTTCACAAATGTTGGTATATAAACACTTTATGCTGCTTCAGTGATAGTGCCAGTGATGACAGATGGAGCGGAGATATGCCCATTTCCTACTGATCTATTACATCTATTGTGGGCAGACCACTCTCCATTTGGTAGCTCGGCGGGACCTACTACATGCATTTCAGTTTGGGCTAGAAAAGAGATTGGACATCTGGCATACACAGTATAGTCCTTTCAGCTGGTGTATATTGTTCTTGTTTGTTTGAAGTTATGTCGTGGGTTCTTCGTGCAGGGAAGAAGACGAGGCAAGTGAGTTCAGGAAAACTCATGGATTATTGCTTGCAGAATCTGAACTGAGAATTGGGCTGCAACTAGCAGCAATTTATAGTCTAGCCCCTAGGCGGCAGCCAATAGGTTTAAAGCAACCATTACCACCTAGGGACAGCCAATAGCAGCACTGGAGACCTGGAGTCTGGGTTGCTGGAGAGCCGTTAGCTGCTCCAACTAACCATGTGGTATTACAAGTCAGCCCAATACATAACATTTGATACGGGACTATTAATCACATTCCACTTAATGTATCTCTTAGAAGTTAGCAAAAATCTATCAACCTACAGTTGAAGATCCTTAAACTGTGTAATAGCCCTTCTGGTTTTTGAAGATGCTGTCAAGTATTAGTAATGTGAATGTCTATGGATAGTCTCAGTCATCCAGGCCAAAGTTGTCCTTAAAAAAAAAAGCACCTTTGCGATATTAGAAATGTGCTTCATCTTCATAGCCAAAGGCAGGGAAGCTGACATGATGATTTCAAAGAATCATAGATGTATAGAATTAGAATGAACGATAAAGATCATCTAATTCAAACCTCTGTTATATGCAGAAAAAACAAATAAATAACCAAGATTTATTTTCCGGAGAGTTGGTAAGCAATCATGCTGCTTTCTGACCTCCAAATGCCTGGATGCACCAGTCTTCCATCAGGAAAAACCAGGCTGCTGCAAACCAGGCTGTGAGAGTCTTGCTATGGCCCTAGTGACCCAAGAAAGTCCAGCGAGGCCGTAGAAGTATGGCATGTCCCCAAAGCCAACATGCCCAAGACAAGCAATGCTATTGGTTTTGTTCCTCTTCTTTCCACAAAGGAGGGGGAAGAGACCTTGGAAAGGTGAGAGGCATTGGTGATCTCCTCACTGTCTCATAAAAGGTAAAGGTTCCCCCGCACATGTGTGCTAGTCGTTTCCGACTCTAGGGGCCGGTGCTCATCTCCGTTTCAAAGAGCCAGCGCTTGTCCGAGGACATCTCCGTGGTCATGTGGCCGACATGACTAGACACCAAAGGCGCACGGAACGCTGTTACCTTCCCACCGTAGTGGTCCCTATTTTTCTACTTGCATTTTTACGTGCTTTCAAACTGCTAGGTTGGCAGAACACTGTCTCATACACTCCATCTATTTCCTGAATATCTTCACCATTCTGACCAGCAGCAGCTACTTGTGAGTCAAAAGCTTCACTTTGGTGGTTGAGGTTCAACTTTTCTAAAAGTTGATCTTTGGTCACTCAATCTCTCACCAAATTACCATGTAAACAGTTCTGAGGGGGAAGAAACAGCTTTCTGCAGATTATGTTCTACTACTGTCATTTTTCTTTCACTCTTTTTAGAAGATTTTCCATAGGGATATCAATCTCACAGAATATAAAAATAAAAATATTTTTTTAAAATGTATGGGAAAACAGGTATTAATGCCCAAGATCAATATTCATAAGAAAAACAACAGAAAAAAAGAGGAGATAGGAAGACTCTAGTCAGGAGAAAGGCATTGTTTGTTGGATCCGTGCCCCTCCTGGCTAGCTTATGCGGCTTGGGAGGGAACACGAGGCTGGTTCCATGCAGTAATAACTGCTTCTTTGAAGGAGGGTGTCTTCCCTGCCGCCTTGAAGGAGGCGGTGGTCAGGCCCCTTCTCAAGAAGCCTGCTTTGGACCCGGCTGTTTTAAACAACTATCGTCCAGTCTCCAACCTTCGCTTTCTGGCGAAGGTTGTTGAGAGTGTGGTGGCGCATCAGCTCCCTCTGTTCCTGGAGGAAACTGATTATCTGGACCCGTACCAATCGGGCTTCAGGCCCGGATACAGCACGGAGACGGCATTGGTCGCGCTGGTGAATGATCTCTGGAGGGCTAGGGACAGGGGTTGCTCCTCTGTCCTGGTCCTATTAGATCTCTCAGCGGCGTTCGATACCATCGACCATGGTATCCTGCTGCGGCGTCTCAGGGGGTTGGGAGTGGGAGGCACCGTTCTACGGTGGTTCTCCTCCTACCTCCAGGGCCGCTCGCAGTCGGTGTTGACAGGAGGGCAGAGATCCGCCCCGAGGTCTCTCATTTGTGGAGTTCCTCAGGGGTCGGTCCTCTCGCCTCTCCTGTTCAACATCTATATGAAGCCGCTGGGCGAGATCATTCGTGGTTTCGGGGTGGGGTATCACCAGTACGCTGATGATACCCAACTTTTTCTTTCCACCCCGAACCAACCCAGCGATGCCCTCTCCGTGATGTCCCGGTGCCTGGAGGCGGTTCAGGTCTGGATGGGGAGAAACAGGCTTCGTCTCAATCCCGCCAAGACTGAGTGGCTGTGCATATCGGCATCTCGGGTTAACCAAGTTATTCCACCTCTAACGATGGGGGGTGAGGTGTTACCCCCCGTTGATAGGGCTCGCAACCTGGGCGTCCTCCTGGACTCACGGCTCAATTTTGAAGACCACATAGGAGCCGTGACCAGGGGGGCTTTTGCACAGGTTCGCCTGGTGTGCCAGTTGCGTCCCTATCTGGACCGAGACGCCCTACGCACAGTTACTCATGCGCTTGTTACCTCCCGTTTGGACTACTGTAACGCTCTCTACATGGGGCTGCCCTTGAAGACCACTCGGAGGCTTCAACTGGTGCAGAATGCGGCCGCGCGAGTTGTAATGGGGGTCTCCCGATACTCCCATGTAACACCTCTACTCCGCGAGCTGCATTGGCTTCCGGTTGCCCTCCGGGTGAAATTCAAGGTGCTGGTTATTACCTATAAAGCCCTACATGGCCTGGGTCCGGGCTATTTGAGGGAACACCTGCTGCCGGCATCAAACGCCCTTCGCCCAGTGCGCTCCCACAGGGAGGGTCTGCTCAGGGTGCCGCCGGTGAGAGATTGCCGGCGGGTGACACCCAGGGATAGGGCCTTCTCAGTGGGAGCGCCTGCCCTCTGGAACCAGCTGCCGGTGGAGCTGAGGACTGCCCCCGACCTCCGATCATTCCGCCGGGGCCTGAAGACCTGGCTCTTTGAGCTCTCAGGCCCAGGCTGAGGAGAAATTTTTAACTGGGGTTTTAAGTATACAGGGTCAATTTAATATTTTTTAATTTGGTTTTTTAACTTTTGTATGGTGGATTTTTTAATTCCCTGTAAACCGCCCTGAGTCCTCAGGGAATAGGGCGGTATATAAATGTAACTAAATAAATAAAATAATATAAATAAAATTGTGTAACTGTATAAAAAGACAAGAAACTAGCATCCACCAAATTTTCCAATGTAGGGCATCCACTAAAGTTGTTTCAATTTCATATCCCAGCTTAAAAGTAGAAGTAGGTGTTTTGAGACTCCTCCACAGAGTGGGACAAGAAAAGGAATACTTATTAGCATGCCTTTGTGTTTTATATTTGTGTAAAAGAGATGATAGACTAAGCTCAGGGTCTGAAGGCTTTTCTCACAGATGAAAAATAATACTTGCATTCTGATCTTTTTGTTGAAGTTCCTCTTTGCACTGGGCCACCCTTTCCATTCTCATTTTGATGTCTTGCTTCTTAGCAATCAGCTCAGCAGTAATAATATCATTTTTAGCCTTTTTCTTCAGGAGACGGAACTGTTGAATGGTTTTCCTACTAGGATGTAGAACCTCGCTGGAAGCCTAGAAAATGAATTATACTTTTATATTGCTATAGGGACATACCAAACAGCAAAGGTGGAGAAGAGCAAGCTTTAGTCCAGAAATTAGTAATTGCCACAAGCATTTATAATGATGGCTAGTAAAAGGTAAAGGTAAAGGTTCCCCCGCACATGCGTGCTAGTCGTTTCCGACTCTAGGGGGCGGTGCTCATCTCCGTTTCAAAGCCGAAGAGCCAGCACTTGTCCGAGGACGTCTCCGTAGTCATGTGGCCGGCATGACTAGATGCCAAAGGCACACGGAACGCTGTTACCTTCCCACCGTAGTGGTCCCTATTTTTCTACTTGCATTTTTACGTGCTTTTGAACTGCTAGGTTGGCAGAAGCTGGGACGGGTAACAGGCGCTCACTCTGTTATGCAGCACTCGGGATTCGACCCGTCAAACTGCCGACCTTCTGATCGACAAGCTCAGCGTCCTAACCCACTGAGCCACTGCGTCCCTACATAATGATGGCTAGGATGAGCTAAAAATATTTAATGCAATAAAGACACTATTCTCAAGCTAATAAGGACATAATACATTTATCAAACTCTCTAAGAAAATGGCTTGTTGTCTGTAAACAAAAGAATGATACAGAAAATTGTGATGTTAATAACAGCTGAATGCATCCCAAGAAATAGTTCAGGTGGCTGACAGCAAGGAAGGATGTTAAGGATATGGAGGCACTGTAAGGCTTTGAGGCTGAAGAAATGAAACATACGCTGGGGGAAAACTTTCTCTACTGCACGGATGTCAAACTCAATCGCCTCACATGATGTGTCATGACGTATTGTGACATTTTTTGCCTTTGTGTAGCTGGAGTGGGTGTGGCCTGCATATGATGCATTTGGCCCATGGGCCACCAGTTTGACACCCCTGCTCTAGTGCATGGGGAGCATATGTATCCAAAAGGAATCTCTCTAATTCACTGAAGAGTTACTATGCACAAAAGTTGGCTTCATGCTTGGAGTGTTCTGTATAGTATCTTCTTCTAATGACCAGTGCTTTTTTTGTAAAAGAAAAAGGTGCCGGAACTCACACATGTCATACAACCCGCCTTGCCTACCCTACAAGGTTCCATCCAAAAAAGGTGCCAGAACTCCGTTCTGAGCGTTCTATGACAAAAAAAGCCCTGTTAATGACCATGCAGTGCTGAAGTGCTTATTGTACTGAAATGGAAGGGAGAAATGGGGAAAGTCACACTATAATTGTAACAAGAAATTTTCAACTGGAGGCTTTTAAGAAGAGATTGAACAGCAATTTGTTTAAAATGGTCTAGAGTCTCTTGCTCGAGCAGCGGGTTAGACTAGATAGAAGACTTCTAAAGTCCCTTCCAACTCATTTTTGCTTTTTTAAAAAAAAAAATAACATTCCCAGAACAGACCATGTATTACCCAGTCTCTATCAACATTTCCATAGCTGGAAATTTATCTGTCCGCTTTCTGTCTTTAGTAAGCAGTCTATCAAAGTATACAAATTCATCTATTTGTCCTTGTATTTTGCCCTTCATATATAATTTGCATTTGTTCATTCTTTTTTGTTGTTGTTATTATTATTCTTTGTTATTATGTACTGTATCACTGTAAATACATAATAACATTACCAAAGAAACCGAACCTAGGTTGCTATTTGCCTCTGGAATTTTTTGTCTTTGAAAAAGATGCATCCAAGCCAATTTTATCAGGAACTGTGGACTATGGGCAATTTTCCTAGCTAACATGTATCATCTCACAAGACACATGTTTCTCCAAAGAAATAAAACAAAATGTCAAGGTGGAACCAATCTATTGGAATTATCCGATCCATTTCACTCACAGATAGACGTCAGGAGGACAGATAGTCCTTATTTAACAACACTAATTGTGATGATAAATTCTGTCATTAAACAATGTGGTCATAAATATAATCTACACCACTTAGTGACAGTAGTTCCAGAAGTCCTGGTTGCCATCATTAAGCAAGGACCACACGTGACCATGACTTCTGACTTCCTGATAGCTCTCCTATTGACATGGCTTGTGGGAAGTTGAAAGGGAAGGTCATGTGACCTGAGAACTACCCCACTCATTCAGTGATAGAAGGGACATTAAATGAGGGCCACCTGAGTAAACTAGCATCATAAAGTTTCTACCAAACTTCTACTCTCACATTCCTAAAAAGAAATAGAGGTACTGTAATGGTACATGGGAATGATCTTGGAAGATAAGAGGAAGAACTACAGATTAGACAACCGTCCTGCAGGAACTACATGAGCCCATAGGGCAAAAAAAGAGACAGGGGAAGCATTTCAGGTGGGACCCTCTCTAGTTGTCTGGAACATGAAAATTAAAGGAGACTTGCAAGATTGTTCCTGTACCTTACAATAAAGGTACTGTTAGTACTCATAATTTGTGCTTCATGTCTAGACTATGCTGAAGGATTGACAAGTACAAAAGCCCTGCTGTGTATTTAACCTGGGAATACTATTAAAGATATATGGAATTTGAAAAATTGCAACAAACTGGGATGGGAACATGAGTGACATGTTCACTGTCTTCTTTCCTGTAAAATGTAAAGATATAATTATTGTCACAGCTCTTATTAACTTCTAGAAGCAGTTATCTCTATGTAAAGGCAGCTCTCAACATTCTGTCTTCCTTGTATGACCTAGAAATGGAATCAAAGTATGGTTATGCAACCCAGGCATGTCATCTCCTATCCATCTCCTGAGTGAGCCATTTGATTTTCTTTCTAAGGTGTATCACCTGACAGCTCTATGACTTCCATGCTATAGCCCTAGGTCAGCCTTCCCCAACCTGGATGCCTTCCCGAAGTATGGACTTTGATTTTCAAGATTCCCTAGCCAGAATAGTTAGTGCTAAGGATTTGGGAAAGTAAAATCCATACATCCAGAAAATGCCTAGATTAACATTTTATGTAATGGGAGAGATTTGGACAATGTTGCTTGGTCTAGAAACCATATCACCAAAGTCTTCACTTTGTGCCTGACAGCTCTGCCTTAAGAGACAGAATATGAAGAGTCTTCCATTTGCTAATTTTAGTGGCAGCAACATTTCTAGCTGACCATATTTGCTTCCTTTTTAAGCACTGCTGTTGTCTTCTCAACTTTGCAACTGAATATGCAGGGCTTCCTAGCTACTTCACTGGCCTTGCACTGAAGAACTCTGGCTACTGGCATAGTGAGGATAATGAATGGCTTTGCTATTCAAAACTTCCTTTGTTCTAAGATCCAATCTTTGTTTGGTGTGCTTTACAAGAAAATAGTTTTGAAAAAGAATATAATTAATAGACCATAGAGGATTTAAATCAAACTTCCCTAGGTTAGTGCTCTCCATATGTCATATTTAGTTTCTATAATTGTCATCCAGTTGGCTAACTGGGGTGGGGGTGGGGTATCGAATCCCCACGGCGATAGGGTATGGCAGCAGGTGTTTGCGAGGAGGGTCATATCAACATCTGGGATCGCGCCCCCGCTATCTTCGAGCGGTGGCGCGCTCCGACCCTCCGGTTAGCACCCTCTTACCCGGGGATGAGGGTGATCAGGCCCCTGAGCTCAGGCTGGTCTATTTTAACGCTAGATCCGTAGTTAATAAAGCTCCCCTCATCCGTGATCGGATTGAGGAGGAATGTGCGGATCTAGCGTGCATCACGGAAACTTGGCTGGGCTCGGAGGGAGGGGTGCCTCTCACTGAGTTATGCCCGCCGGGTTTCCGGGTGCTGCACCAGCCACGGGCTCAGGGCAGGGGTGGTGGGGTGGCAGTGGTTATTCGGGAGACATTGTGTCCCCGGGAGGCCACCATTGTCCAGATGGCCGGGAGTGAGACCCTCCTCTTGAGGTGTGGTCCTCGGGTTCAGTTGGGCTTGTTGCTTACATACCTGGCACCCAGCTGTGTGGCAACAGCCCTGCCCGAGCTGCTCGACACCCTCTCAGGGTTGGCGGTGGAGTTCCCCAGGCTCGTAGTCCTGGGTGACTTCAACCTGCCATCACTGGGAGGGTCGTCGGAGTTAGCTCGGGAGTTCATGGCTTCCATGACAGCCATGGGCCTGACCCAGGTTATTGAGGGCCCAACTCATGAGGGGGGTCACACTCTTGACCTGGTGTTTCTGTCTGGACAGTGGTTGGATGATCTGGGAGGGGGTTCTCCGTCCATCACCCCTCTGTCATGGTCAGACCATTACCTCCTGAGGCTAGTTTTCCGTCATGCCATCCCCCGCCGCTGGGCGGCGGAGCCGACCAGGTGGTTCCGCCCCAGGCGCCTAATGGACCCAGATCGGTTCCAGAGGGCGCTTGGGCCTATACCTATCACCCTTACCCACAGCCCAGTCGATGCCCTGGTGGAGGCCTGGGAAACGGCAGCCACCAGGGCACTCGACTGCGTTGTACCCATGCGACCTCTGACCCGACGCAGATCCCGTTGGGCCCCATGGTTCTCTGTGGAGGTCCGGGAGATGAAGCGGCGGAGACGAGGTCTAGAGAGCGGTTGGAGATCCAGCCGATCCGAATCTGACCGATTGCAGTTAAGAACCTTTATAAGGTCTTATCTTGCGGCGATAAGGACGGCGAAGTCTAACTACTTTGCCGCCCTTATCGCGTCCGCAGATAATCGCCCGGCCGCCCTGTTTAGGGTGACTCGCTCCCTCCTTAATCAGGAGGTGAGAGAGGATCCCTTGCAGGGACGAGCCGAGGAGTTTAGTCATCATCTGGCGGACAAAATCGCTCGGATCCGGACCGGCTTGGACTCTGACTGGGCAGAGTCTAATGTGGAGGAATCAGGCGGTCTTGAGCACGTTATCTGGAATGAGTTCGACCCTGTTTCCCCTGATGATGTGGACAGGATCATGGGGAGACTGAGCACCACCACCTGTTTGTTGGATCCGTGCCCCTCCTGGCTAGCTTATGCGGCTCGGGAAGGAACACGAGGCTGGTTCCATGCAGTAATAACTGCTTCCTTGAAGGAGGGTGTCTTTCCTGCCGCCTTGAAGGAGGCGGTGGTGAGACCCCTTCTAAAGAAGCCTGCTTTGGACCCGGCTGTTTTAAACAACTACCGTCCAGTCTCCAACCTTCGCTTTCTGGCGAAGGTTGTTGAGAGTGTGGTGGCGCATCAGCTCCCTCTGTTCCTGGAGGAAACTGATTATCTGGACCCGTACCAATCGGGCTTCAGGCCCGGACACAGCACGGAGACGGCATTGGTCGCGCTGGTGAATGATCTCTGGAGGGCTAGGGACAGGGGTTGCTCCTCTGTCCTGGTCCTATTAGATCTCTCAGCGGCGTTCGATACCATCGACCATGGTATCTTACTGCGGCGTCTCAGGGGGCTGGGAGTGGGAGGCACCGTTTTACGGTGGTTCTCCTCCTACCTCCAGGGCCGCTCGCAGTCGGTGTTGACAGGAGGGCAGAGATCCGCCCCGAGGTCTCTCATTTGTGGAGTTCCTCAGGGGTTGGTTCTCTCGCCTCTCCTGTTCAACATCTATATGAAGCCGCTGGGCGAGATCATTCGTGGTTTTGGGGTGGGGTATCATCAGTACGCTGATGATACCCAACTTTTTCTTTCCACCCCGAACCAACCCAGTGATGCCCTCTCCGTGATGTCCCGGTGCCTGGAGGCGGTTCAGGTCTGGATGGGGAGAAACAGGCTTCGTCTCAATCCCGCCAAGACTGAGTGGCTGTGCATATCGGCATCTCGGGTTAACCAAGTTATTCCATCCTTAATGATGGGGGGTGAGGTGTTACCCCCCGTCGATAGGGCTCGCAACTTGGGCGTCCTCCTGGATTCACGGCTCAATTTCGAAGACCATATAGGAGCCGTGACCAGGGGGGCTTTTGCCCAGGTTCGCCTGGTGCGCCAGTTGCGTCCCTATCTGGACCGAGACGCCCTACGCACAGTTACTCATGCGCTTGTGACCTCCCGTTTGGACTACTGTAACTCTCTCTACATGGGGCTGCCCTTGAAGACCACTCGGAGGCTTCAACTGGTGCAGAATGCGGCCGCGCGAGTTGTAATGGGGGTTTCCCGATACTCCCATGTAACACCTCTACTCCGTGAGCTGCATTGGCTTCCGGTTGCCCTCCGGGTGAAATTCAAGGTGCTGGTTATCACCTATAAAGCCCTACATGGCCTGGGTCCGGGATATCTGAGGGAACACCTGCTGCCGGCATCAAATGCCCTTCGCCCAGTGCGCTCCCACAGGGAGGGTCTGCTCAGGGTCCCGCCGGTAAGAGACTGCCGGCGGGTGACACCCAGGGATAGGGCCTTCTCGGTGGGAGCGCCTGCCCTCTGGAACCAGCTGCCGGTGGAGCTGAGAACTGCCCCCGACCTTTGATCATTCCGCCGGGGCCTGAAGACCTGGCTCTTCGAGCTCTCGGGCCCAGACTGAGGAGGAATTTTTAATTTGGGGTTCTTTTTAACTGACTACAGGGTTAATTTAATATTTTTTAATTTGGTTCTTAATTTTTGTATTTTGGATTTTTAATTCCCTGTAAACCGCCCTGAGTCCTCAGGGAATAGGGCGGTATATAAATATAACTAAATAAATAAAATAACTATCTAAGTTATCTAAACTTTACAATATCTTACACTGCTTTTTGAGGGGGAGGGGGGAAGCATCATTACCACATTTTTTAGCATCTCAAGATCGAAACCTCTGAAGTAGGTTTGGGACACTGACAACAAGGATCATGACATACTCCAGCAGTGTGTAGAAATAGCATGAAGCATCACAATGGCACCTCCATCTCCATGACATCTCTTTGCTTCATTCTTAAGCCACCTTAACTACAGGGAAAAATCAATTCACCAGACTCTCCTTGTTTAAACTCAATCACTTTTAAGCAAAGTAGTTATATTATTCCTTTTTGAATAACTGCATTACTGATAGCATGGCGCTGCAAGAATGTAAGCAATTAACTGAGCTGCGTCTTTATATTTCCTGAGATAGCAGGAACTAAAAGACCTAAAGTCCCACCACCCATCCATTGTTATTAGTAGGTGATCAATACAGTAGGAAGAAATGCAGAATAAGGGCCGGTAGAGGAGGGTATTATTCTATTTTATCACACAGTATTAAGGCTGTTACTTAAATAAATGTATATGTAATTTATTCTATTAGTTTTGTTAATATATTTGTATATGTATACACACACACACACACATACAAATCTATTGCATGGGAAGCATCTTTAACGACCCATCATACAAATACACACACACACACACACACACACACACACACACACACACACACACACACACACAAAGAGACACACACAGGTCTATTGTGACCCATCATACAAACATTCATACATCCATACTGTATTTTCTCAGACAATTTCTTTATCATTGGGTTTATGTTAAATTTAGTTGTACCCAATAAAGCATTCTGGTTTCCACAGTGGTCAACCGTATGTCCCTGGAAATTCACAACTTGACTCAGAGGGATCAGACTATTCTTTGATGTTGGTCTTCAACATTCCAATATGTTAATACATGGAAAAAAATTCCATTTAGTTGTCATAGCTATGCTATTATTCCTGCTAATATATTATATGCCATTCATCAACACATTTACTGGACAGCTTACAGTACAAGAAATGAAATACAACATTAAAAGTCAAGATGCAGCAATAACTTTAAAAATCAAAACCATTAACATTTAGCATCAGAAAGCTTACTTGACAAAGGCTCCATTGTGAAAATAAAGTATAACTTATGGACTCAGAACCAAATTCTATATGCATAAATCAGTGGTGATTTAAATGCCTTGATGACTTTATAAAGGTCTTTAGCTAGTGCTAAAATTAGTATCAGACAAGTGTCCTTGGCAAATGATTCTACATTAGAATGCCACTTTAAAGCTATCAGTCAACAGAATTGTCCTCTAGGAAAGTATATAATCTTGCTGTACAAGCTACCACCCATCAATATTTGTGAGAATGATAACAAGGTAATTCACTGACATAGGTTTTCCACCTTATTTTTTCTTCTGGCGTTCAGCATTCTCTAAAGGATGCACCATAAATGACTAAAGTCTGCTTGCACTGAGGCTGCAAGTAAATCACATAAATAATTTATACCGGTATTTCCCTAGTTAGGTGCAACCCCCTCCCCCAAAACCCCTTAACTCACCCTTTCTTCTCAAGTTGAGCCTTGGTGGAGCAGTGGGCTAATGCCTCCTTAAGTAACACCAGCTGCCTGTAATTAGTTCAGGTTCGCATCCCACCAGGCTCAAGGTTGACTCAGCCTTCCATCCTTCCGAGGTAGGTAAAATGAGGACCCAGATTGTTGGGGGCAATAAGCTGACTTTGTAATAATGCCGCTTGGGTGTGTGTGTGAAAGCCCTAATAAGCAGGCATATACATAGAATGAAGGCTACTGCTAAGCTTGTAAGCCGCCCTGAGTCTTCGGAGAAGGGCGGGATATAAATGGAATTTTAAAAAAAAGTTCCTTTCTATTTGCAGAACCTATGTGTGAACATTATCCCTTGTTATCATTAGAATAGTTTTTCCTTTAAAATAAAGGTAGAGACTTGTAAGCACGAAGAACAAACTCATGTTACAAAATTTATGAATAAAGTTTAGTAGTGATGTATATTCTGGGACCTGGGCTTAGCAGAACCAGATTTGGCTTGGAAAAACCACAGCAACCACTCAATAGTTTTTCACACCCATCATCTGCTGCCATCTAGTGGTCATTAAGATTTTAGCAGCCCAGATCTGATAATCCTACATGCATTCAGTGGTTTCCATGTTCACCTAACAACGCCAATATATTTTCCGGACGAAGTCTTGAACAGACAATATATTCTCTGTTCTCTGAAAAAAAAATCTAGACACAATTTAAGCAGTTGTTATAACAGCCATCTATTAGACCACTCAAGAGATCATCCAAAAGATCTTTTTTCCAGGCCAATTTATGTTTAATCTTTAGGCAGAATTAGGGAAAATATCTGTCAAGCACCAGGGAAATCAGGAGATCCAGGCAGTTCAAATAACTAAGAAGATTTATTGTAATCTTAAGATCCCTACAAGAGTTTGAACTACTAATGGTCAAAGCAATTTGGCAGTATATAAGGAATTCAAGGTGAGCTGGACTTAGATCTCTTGTGGGTGTGAAGGCATTCATGACCCCTCCCTTGGGCTCAGCTTGGTCATCTCCTACAATATCACAGCCTAATAATTAAAGTGTATGTGTTGTTTCTGGAAGGTTCCAGATTGACACTAGTATTTCAAAGGACCGTATCCAGTCCCCTTGTGGCAAGATGTGTGGCAAACAAATTTAATAAATAAAATAAAAATAAAAAATAGAGATCATTTTCAATCTGCACATGCAGCACTTGGCAAAACACATGGTTTTAAAGTGTTGTCTTAAAGTAACTTGGGAAATAACTTGAGAAATTGTGGCCCTGATTCCCAGGTCAATCCCTATCATTAAACAGAATGAAGAAACCTCTTCAGGAGATTGAGCACAGAGAGCAGCAGCCAAAGGTTATAGAATATCATCCACTCCACCCTGGAGACTCCGTCACATTTCCTACAGCATTTGTAAAGTACTTCATCTAGCCAACAGTGTTAAAATAATATTTGCCTAAAGGGATATTATTTAGGGGTATAAAGTCTTGACTGTGAAATATAATGACCGTGAAACATTTGGTTTATTTGGTTTATTTGCAGAATGATTTGGAACAAATCATTTCAGACACTCTTCACTGTTCTACAGGTTCTCTGCTCATTGGTCTTTTGAAAGAAGTTTTGTACCCAAAGCTTATTTCCTGGCATAATTGTTTGGAATCAGCCATTTTTTTTAAAACTCTTACAGCTATGTTTGTCAACTTCAGCAACTTTAAGATTGATGGACTCCAACTCTTAGAATTCTTTTCAAAATTAGTGATGGGTAATCTATACTATATTATTTTCCCTTTCCTTGAACATATTTTCCCTTTTGAAAAAGAAGATGCTCAGACATGTTTCAGTGAGCATTTGCTAAATCAAACTGGCTTAAAATAAACTTGCTTTAAATTCATTTTCATAGATCACTATCTGCTTTGTTCCAAGTAAATTAATCTCCGGTTTATTCTTCAGTTCCTAGCCTAATATGCTTAAGCTTAAGTATTAAAACCAGTCATTCTAAATGTTGTAAGTTATCCTTGGGTAGAAAAGCTGTTTTACACTAATATAGCCTTCCACTCAATTTCTTCTCCAACTTCTTGACAATTGGAAAGCATTGGACTCTTCGCCCTTTCAGATCCCACAAGAATCCAGTTCAGAGAAGGCACTCTGATTTAGGATTCCTTATGTGACAGATTCTATTTATCAAATCACCATAGATGCTTCCTCTATGAAAGCCTTATCCCAGAGCAAGGGCCACTTAACTTTTGAAGGTGAAAGAACCTGGATATACAGTATTTAGTTTGAGAATTGTTTTCCTATTACTGCATCAGCAGAAATAGATTGCAAGTTCTAAAGAAAAGAAGAAACAGGGGTGACATGATAGCAGTGTTCCAGTATTTGAGGGCCTGCCACAAAGAAGAGGGCGTCAAACTATTCTCCAAAGCACCAGAGGGCAAGACAAGAAACCATGGTTGAAAAGAGAAAAGAGAAAAGCAACCCAGAATTAAGGAGAAACAGTGAGGACAATTAACCAGTGGATCAGCTTGCCTTCAGAAATCGTGGGCGCTCCATCAATGGAGGTTTTTAAGAAGAGACTAGACAGTCATCTGAAATGGTATAGGTTCTCCTGCTCGAGCAGGGGGCCAGACTAGAAGACCTCCAAGGTCCCTTCCAGCTCTATTCTAATCTAATAATATCTTATTGTATTGATGATTTTAGAACTTCATTCTAAATTCTGGATGTGCTTTGCTGTTTGGAAGCTATTTAAATGTATAGAATTGATAACTCCTTTTAATCAGCTTCTGATTCAAAGCTTCAATTTACCGTCTCTCCTACTCATTTCAATGTGGTTATTATTTTCCTTCTGTTAATATTATTTCAAAGGGATTTTTTTCCCTTTTCAATTAAAATTGCTTTAAATTATACAAATTGTTTCTAGAATGTTTTAAAAAACATCAGCCAGATGAGAATTTGTCTTATTAATATAAACATATGTCCATCATCCAACAAAATTAAAATAAAAAATAATAATTTAAAAATAATAAATAAATTAAAAGAACCCACCCCCCAAAAAAACCCAAATAACTCAAAGGACAGACTTGATGGACCACTATGATTTTTTTGCCATCAGTTTTCTATATTTCTGTTTCTAATATCTTTGCTATTGATTTTTCTGATCCAACTTTCCAGCTTAAGATGATTTCTGTTATTGCTGTGTATAGTTTGTTTATCACATCATTAGATATAATCCAGGAGCCTGCCATGTTTGTTAAGTGTGGTGTTATTTTTAACTGATTTAAATGCTACACATTTGATGATATGTTGTGCAACAGATATTTTTTAGCGTCATCTGACATTTCGTCCAGACACTTGTGCTAATTTTAACTTCACGGTGTAGATATAGGGCAAACAAATAAATGTCAGTTTTTCAAAACAAGATGGTGATATGAAAATCTAATTCCTTTAAAATGATTTTAATAGCAAGTGATTGAGGCAATTAAGATTGCTTATAAAAATGTTTATGAAATGCAGTGTTAGAAAGTCGTATTTTGGAATGGAAAAGAAGCAAAGAGGAAAGTGATTAATAATAATACCCATGGAAAAGCTATGAGTCTTTTTGACTCCCAAGACTGCCTGACTTCTAAGCTCGTCCCCAAGGCCAAAATGTTAAGTATGAGTAGCTATGGGAAAAGCCCATATACTTAAACCTTGGGAATCAGAATTCTCAAACATGGAGAAAGCCACTGTGGGCTGCAGTTTATATCTGCAGATGTCCACACTAAATGCTGGGTTGTTGCAGACCAAGATAAAAGACAATCTAAAGCAGGGGTGTCAAACTGCCGGCCCGCGGGCCGGAGCATCACGGAGAAACCATGCCCATCCCATTGCCGGCAATGGGAAAAAGTTCCGATCCATCGTGCGACGTCACGTGACGTTGCGAGTTTGACATGTCTGATCTAAAGGGTGAAGATGAGTTTCTTTGATCCTTTTCCAGTGAGGCATCCCGAACACCCTATGGCGCAGCAAGAGTCATAGAAAACAGGAGAAAAAGTTACAGATATTCACATTTATTTTTTCTGTACTGGCTGATGCATGGTCTGCAGGCATATGTGGTGATCCAGCCTGCAGAACCTCTGTTTTGTGGCTTAGAAATTGCAGTGTCCAATATTTTTTAGAAAACTACTAAGAACAAGATACAGTCTCTTTCTTATATTGAAAGGTATAAAAGGTATAATACTTTAAATATTAAAACTGGTAGTTCTCAACTTACACCAGTTTATTTTGTGACCATTCAAAGTTACAATGGCATTGAAAAAAGGGTGCATGACCATTTTTCACACTTACGACCATTCTAACATCCCCATGATCATGTGATCAAAATTGAGATGCTTGGCAACAGATTCATATTTATCACGGCTGCAGTGTCCCGGGTCATGTGATTAGTTTTTGTGACGTTCTGACAAGCAAAGTCAATGGGGAAGCCAGATTCACTTAACAACTGTGTTACTAACTTAACAACTGCAATAATTCACTTAACAACTGTGGCATAAAATGGGGAAAAACTCATTTAACAAATGTCTCACTTAGCAATATAAAATTTGGGGTGAATTGTGGTCATAAGTTGAGGACTACCTGTATACCAAAACATAAGAAAATCAAATACCTACCATCTCTTTTTAAGGCTTTGGCCACTAAAAGATTTCCATTCTGTTTTGTTTATTTGAAATGTTTTTAAACATATTTGGGTTAGTTTTAGGCCTGGGTTTAAAATTCTATAGGCAGTTAGCTAGTTTAAGGACTAGACTTAGTCATGTGGAGACATTTACAATTATGTGGTGCTATTTTATTTTAAAGAATTTAAATCAGCCATTGGCGATAGATAAGCTCCCCGTCCCACAAACAATTTTTCTGATCTGCAGTTTTGCTAGTGCATTGACTGATTATGTGCCATTGAGTCAATATAGATTTTAGCAACCACAATTAGCCCTTATCTAGTATGATCCAATATATTCTCTTACAATTATTTTCCTTCAAACCAGAGTTGGACCAGACTTACTTCACATAAAGATTTATGTAATGTATTGGGATTTTACTTGAACTGTTTCACGTGTCTGTTTGAATGCTGCTTAAGGTTGCTCAATTGGTGTGTCTGTGTAACGGTCTCCAAGAAGATCACTGGATGATTTGGGGCAGGAACGGGTTCCTTTAAACCTATTGGCTGCCACCTAGTGGCCAACCATATAACTAGCTGCGCAGAAGCCTCTGATTCAGTTCTGTTCCTGTTTGCCTCAATAAAGCAATGTTCCTGTTTGCAACCTCTCGCTTAATGCCTCCAAAGAACTCACTACACAACAATTTACTTCCTCAAAAACATGACATATGGAGGATCAGGTTAGTGTGCATTAGGTTGATGCTGTCAGATTGGTAAGCAATCAGGCTGGCGAGCACTACGCAGGGCCATTTTATTGGAGGCCCCACACTTGTGGAATTCCTTCTTTTAAACATTTCTTATCATCCTTTTTCTTAAATCCTCAGAAATGGACCCAAAATCTTACTTTATTTGGTTTTTCCAAACCAACTCTTATTTTTGTTACTAGGCCCCTTTATTTGTTTTAATCTGAAATTGTTTTCTTATGACAGTTTTATCAGATTTATCTTTTATGGGGTTTTTTAATAAACTATCTCCTGAAATCTTGCCCTGTGATACATAACAGTGACTGATGTGAGATATAAATCGATGATGATGATGATGATGATGATGATGATGATGATGATGATCCCTGCAGTTGTTTTGGATCTCTGTTTTCTCTGCACTAATCCTTAAACTTTATGAATGAAAAAATGGTCAGTTTGTAATAAATATCCTTTGACCATTTCTCTTCATTTAGGTCAAGTGTGCACAGTGTTAAGATACTGACTATTTTTACAAGTCAGAATCATATCAGGACTGAATCTTAGTTTGGTACAGTAATACTTTTTTAATTAGAACTTCAATCACACACTTTTAGTAACAGTATATTTGTCATATAATTATGTTTGTTGCTTTCCTTGCTCTGCTTTGACTACTGCTAACTAGATAAGCTTTCCAAATATTTCTTAAAATTCAGCAACAAAGCTTTAATTAAAACTACATCTGAAAACAAATGATATTTGCTAAGCAAAGACCAGGTAGACAGCCATGTTTATTCACTAAGGGACTGTATATTTGTATACACTCCCTTTTATTTTAGCTTAAAATCCAGTTCTATTTATAACTCTATGTTCCACTTTAAATTTACTTCCATTTTGAAGCTGTGTGCATGACCTTCTCTTGATATTTACACAAAGTGAATTTAAGATTGTAATAACAGTGAGTTCTTCTAAGGTTTGACTTCTCAGCCTAAGACAGCAGACAGCTAAAAAGGCACTGAGAGGCTCAGTTAACTATACTGTTTCTGTATCCTAGTTTTCCCATATTGGTATTCTTGAAATATGTTCAAATAGGGTTAGACAACATAATACCCATTAGGCTGTGTGACATCAGACAGATATAGAAGGAGAAAGAAAAGAAGGAAGAGGAGAAGGAGGAGGAGATGCTGGAGGAAGGTCTATTTACATCCTATACATTGGGGTGAGTGTGTTCAGCTGCAGTAATCACAATACAGTACAATAAAATTCCATATATGAGGGCATGCTATAATATAACAACTGTATGTCTTTGCTATAAGAGCATAGAAGAAAGTGTCTGTATCATTCTGGGTGACTGGCTGTCTGGTTAAGAGAGATTAGGACCAATTCTAAGCCCACTTGTCACACTTCTTTTTAAAACTGAACCCTAATTATGCACATTAATTCTTCATTAGGTCCTCAAACCTCTGTATTTTCCATACAGTTAAAGCTAAGCTTTCTCTAAAACCAGAGCACAACTGTCTGAACCTTATGGGATGGTCCCTTTCCTGCTGTTGCAAACCAGTTACGTTTTTCCAATGGTCCTTTGAAAAGAGGCATAACAGGTGAAGAAGAAATTACTGTAGAAATTACAGTGACTAATTTGTGTTCGTTTGTATGCGTGTATGTGTTTATCAGGATATTTTGTGTATGATTTTTGTTTATTGTAAGCCATCTAAAATTGCAGGATGAGATCACATATATTTATATATATATCTCAGATCTTAATGGATGTAATTGCCCAACTTATTCAGTGCAGAGTTGAAAAGGTTAATTTTAGTTTTAGAGAGCAACCCTAGCTTTCCCATGCCAGAAGCAGAAACATTTCCTGAAAACTGCACTTCTCACATAATTTGCTGCTTTCAGTTCCCCTCTGTTTTCTGATTATTATTTTTTGCAAGCCTGTCTTCTTCTTGGCCATTCCTTTCTCTTGGAGGGTCCTTTGCTGATGTCATCACAGCTCTATTTAGAGCAGGGGTGTGCAACTATGGCCTCTGAGCATGGCTGGCTCAGGAATTCTGGGAATTGAAGTCCACAGGTCATAAAGGAGGCCCTAATTGTCTACCTCCCAATTTAGAGAAACAACAAGACAAGAGTTTAAGGATTTAGTTCTGCAGGTGACATCTAATGAACTTTTACAGACACTGCAAGATTAACTATTAAATTACAAACATTAAATGGACACGGTGGTAGAGGAATTTCTCTTGCAGGCTCCACAATGCTAATAAAGACTAATCATTTTTATTTGGCATTTTTAATCTGTTTAGGTAAAACTCTGAGTTATTTTGTGGCATGCATTCAATTCCACCATATGAAAAGCAAAGCTATTTCTACACAAGCTTTTGAATCTGTTTATCAGATATTATTGTTGTACTGAACCTGGGTGTTGGCTAAAGTAATTAGCCAGAGAAATTGGAAGTGTTATATTATTCCAGGTGTCAAGGAATTGTTGTTGGATATGTGTGACTTATCTGTTTTGAAAAAGACAGTATTTTCTGCTAATAAAAGAACACAACAATATGAGTTAGTATGGCAGACATTTGAGGGTATCTTATCATACTGTAATTGAATTCATTAATAAGTCAGTGACTATTGATAAGTATAAACCACACAATAGATTTTTTATTCTTTTCTTTTTTAGTTTGTATTTTTCAGATTTTAATTTTTTTCTTTAAGATTAAAGTTTGTTTTTTAATCTTAACATATCTCACTAAATTAATAAAAACTATTTCTACACACTATAAATTAGAATCAATATATATATATGTCCCGTGGCTTCAAAGTGTTGGACCAGGGATGAAGTTTGTTCTCCCTTTCTGAGTGAGTTTTTGTGCTCTTCAATGCGTGCACTTATTCTTCTGTTGGTCTGTCCGATGTATGTGGTGGGGCAGGTGGTGCATGGGATTTCGTATACTCCTTGGTTTTCTAACCCAATTATGTCCTTGGGGTTTCTTAGGATGGTGGCCCCACCACATACATCGGACAGACCAACAGAAGAATAAGTGCACGCATTGAAGAGCACAAAAACTCACTCAGAAAGGGAGAACAAACTTCATCCCTGGTCCAACACTTTGAAGCCACGGGACATGAAATTGATTTTAAAAAAACCAAAACTATCGCCAAAATTGAACATTTTAACAACAGAATAATCAGAGAAGCCATTGAGATAGAAAAACGCCCCCACAGCATGAACAAACGAGATGATACCTCTCGCTTACCAGCCATTTGGAAACCCACCTTGATTGACAGACGAGTCCCAACCACCAAGAATGATACCAGACCCAAACTCATGATAACATCACATGACACCACCACCACACAACCATTCAAAAAGCAAATCCGAACCCACAATGATAACGAGGCACAACCACAAAACAGAAACCTAACTACAGCTGCAACATCAGCCACTTTAAACCCCTCCAAACCACACAATAAGCAAACTGACACCCACTATAAAAACATGGCACCACCACAAACACGAAGCCGAACAAAAGCAGCACAACTTGCCAGCTCAGGTCTGGAGCTGGCAGCTGAGACCAGCCCATCCACTCAGAACACACCCCCACCCAATCAGAACACCCCCACCATCAGAACACACTCCCACCCAATCAGAACACACTTGGTCCCCCACCCAATCAGAGCACACCTCCACCCACAGAACACCCCCCCTCTGGCAGTTTAAAAAAGAGGAACAAACAGCCACATGCTTCTCCCAGAAGAAGGAAGCTAAAGCCACCAGCCTGATGATGACGGATGGGATTCCGTCGAAACGTTGCACCTACACCTTTAGTTCTACGCGGGAGGAAACCCGAATGACCGAAGATATATATATATATATATATATATATATATATATATATATATATATATATATATATATATATATATATATATATATATATATATATATATATATATATATATATATATATATATATATATATATATATATATATATATATATATATATATATATATATATATATATATATATATATATATATATGAAATAATGTTAAACTTCATGTTCTGAAATAAGCATGCAGTCCTATAATTAATGGGATTTATTGTAAATAGATATAAATAGATTAACACTTTGAGGTTTTCAATAAAAGTACAACCACATTTACTTTAAAGGCAAATTTATCAACTGATTGGTGAATTTTAGCTGTTTAATAATTAAGTTATAATTGATTTACTAATTCCATAACTTTGCTTATTGCTAAAGCCTCAAGGTTTTCAGTAATGGTGAAAGAACTGCTTGATTATTTAAAAAACAAAAGCTACCCTAGTGCTGGAAAAGAAAATCATATTTAATATTTTCCTAGACTTGCATCTATCTAGTCAAGTTGTAAACTCAAGCAGCAGAGATCAAGGGATGAAATTTTTGAGCTCAAGAGGAAAATCACCCCCACTCTGCAATTATAAAATGGACAATGATAAACTGCTTGGTCATAGAAATCAATGGAATGCCCTCCTAATTCTTGGTCTAGGAGTGGGAATAGGTATAAGCATATGTACTACCTTCATGGTGTGAAGGGATTCATCTTCTCAGTAAAATTTCTTAATGACTATTCAAACTGGCCACTGACCACTCATGGACAGAAAAGTGTATAAGAGGGTTTGTGTTTCTGCGTCCTTTTTCTCATCCATATAAACTTTTGGCTTGTTTCTGAGTGCTACTTCCTGCTTTGTCTTTTGTTTTCAGTTCTGCTTTGCTTTTGGCTTACCTCAGACGGTTGTCTGTTGTGCAGCCTTGAGGGGCAGGAACCAAGGGCAGATTTTTCTAATGCTTAGTGATCTAGTACAATCTTAAGAATGTCCTTTATCATTTTTGGAAGGTCGTACTTTAGCGCAAATAAATACTTTCCATAGTCTGAAGTTTCACCACTGATGGTCAGCTGGATTTGATATATCTGAGGAAAATAATGCCTCTGAGTTCCCTACAACCAATGATGTCTGTGCAGTCAGCGGATTTCAAAGACTAGCACAAACAGATGCATTCCTTGATAGATGCATGCCTTGAATTCAGGAAAGATGGCCTACATTTTGTTCTAGTTAACAGTATGAAATATCATATCTAAGACATTGCATTGCATAAGGTTTTCAGAAAACAAACAAGAAAGAACGTTAATTCAAAGAATAATATTAATAAAGCCTATGTTTCCATCATTAATGTACTCCAAATGTTACTGAATTCTGTTAACAAAACAGAATAACTTTGTAGAGGGTTTTTTTTATCAAGCTGAATTTTAAGAAAATAGGAATAAATGTGGATTATTGAGACAGAGAAAAAGCAAAGCAAAGAAATATTAGAGTAGGATTTATACTGTAATACAGAAAATTCTTAGTGATGAGATAGTTTTGTTGTTATAGAAATGGCTAGTTTATACTATTATGTTAAAGTGAAAATTTGAGGTTTGATGTTACTGCTTTATTCTATTGCACTCAAGGGATTCGTAGGTCAACACCTTTTTTCCCCTCTTCTCCCTTCTTTTCTACACTTCTCCTTTCCCTTTCCCTCCCTTATGTTTCCTACTATTTGGTTTTGCATTTTTGTATTTTATATTATAAATTAATAAAACTATAAAATTTGAGGCAGAGAAGCTGTCTATTTAAATGAAAGCCACATCATTTGATCAGGCTTATTCTGAACAAACAGTGTCAAAATCTTGTGGCACCAGGTAAAAAACATATTACATATAACATCTCTCCCAGGGCCCAGTGATTAATATGTATATGTTATTTATATGTAAGAGTGTAGGTGTAACCTATGTTGTATATAGTAAATTTAAATGTGTGTTATGTATGTGTACACCTTGAGAGCAAGCAACTAAATTTCATTTTTAATGTGTGCCATTAAAGGTTATCTATCTCATTTCATCATGGCACTTGCCATCTTTTTTCTTTCTTTTTCTATTAATTTTATTGTATTATTTTGTTGCTTGTTCTGAAACACCCAGAATACTAGTAGTAATAATTTTTAAGCTGGAATACAGTGGTGTCAGTTTTGTTACATCAAAATAACATGATTATCCCTCTAAAGGTTTATTTTATTTATTAAAGTAAAACCCTCTTTTCATTAAAATAATCCTATAGAGCAGGAGTCTTCAAACTTGGCCCTTTTATGACTTGTGGACTTCAACTCCTAGAATTCCTCAGCCGGTGTGCCTGGCTGAGGAATTCTGGGAGTTGAAGCCCACAAGTCATAAAAGGGCCAAGTTTGAAGACCTCTGTTATAGAGGATTGTTACAACTGAGTCCCTGGGAATTGGTTAGAAGATAACAGCTTTTACCTACAATCTCTTCCTATTTTCATTTTAAGTCTGTGCTTTTTTTTTAAAAAAAAAAGGTCGGTTTACACGTCAAACTAAACTGTATTTTGTTTATTTTTGGCTTGGGACATTGTGAATTAAAGATCATGGTTGTGCCTTAACTAATTGTGGATAACTAATAAATCTTGCTTAGCCCAACATGTGAACAAAATCTTCAACACTATCCAATTTTTATATCCAATTAGATTAAAAGTCTTATCTAAAATGCAAACACTTAAATATTTTTTTTTAAATTTGAAGAGTTCAAATGCAAAATTGCTAATTTTCTAGGTACTTTGCTCTTACGATGAAAAATGGTGTGTAACACCTGTTATTGTTATAGAATTTAGTTTGTTCATTCAGATATAGGGATCTGCCCTACATCTTATCTAGTAAACTGTCCCAAGCTGAGACAGCATTTTTTTCCATTCTTTAAAACCTTTCAGCCTATTTTTAGTCCTCCCATTATCTATGACCTTTTTGCTCTCATTGATGGAATTTAGAGTCTTAAAAAATACCAGGAAACAATCTTAAAGAAAGCCAGGGATATAAATGAAATAGATGAGAATCACAGGCAATTTTTCCTCCTTTTACCATCAGCAGCATGGCCATATATGGCCTACTTGTCCAGGACAGCAAATAAATAATGACATAATGAAAAGGCTGGCTTTGTAGGATTTAGTGAAAGTGAAGTTCCACAAATTATAATGCTACAGAAAGAAGTCTAAAGAGAAGTAACGAGTCATTTTGTTTCAAACTTCAGACAGGAAATTTGATATGCAGAACAACTTACATTTTGGCTTGTAAATGTTGATCATGGGGTGATCCAGAAATAAACTCCAGACTTCAAAGCAGGAGAAAGTTCAAAGCTGCTCTGCATTTTATCAACACAGAGAGACAGGAGAGCAATGCTTCCAAAAGGGAATATTCTGATTTAATAGTCCATGAAAAAACAATTCTGCAGTAAACAGTTTTCTACAAATTACAAGGTAATCATGCATGGTTTAAGATTACTATTTAGGTCCAGGATTAATATTGCATGCAATATGCATAATTTTTCTTCTCGTCAAATGCTGGAGTGTAATGATTTAGTTAGGAGAAAGAATTTACACATGCAGTAGCAGGACAAATGTCATACTTTTAAAATATATATTATTTTGAATTTAGATTACTTTCTATAATGTACATAACTATATGCATTTCTCTAGGAGCTACTTCTGTAATATATTATGGGGAATATGAACATCTCCCAGTTACTAAATCCATTTCTCAGACAAGAGGAGAAGTCATTTTAAGTTACAATTTATTTTATTCAGATAGTTTTAGCTCTTTACATCAATGGTATAGATGAATGGATGTAGTGATAAACGGTATAATAGATCAAAAAACCTGTTGCACCAAGTGATGTGCCAACTTAACTTCATAAACATCTGTTTAGGCAGCTGAGGATGGATGGGGTTTATTTACTCAGAAATGTTTCATCATCAGGAACTGCCCTACTTGTGCTGACCCAGCTTGTAAATATATTTGGCAGTTCTTGATCTACAAGTTATTCAGTTCATCTGAAGACATTGGATTGAGAAATCTGCAAATTAATGTTTGGAAATCAAATGCTTGGAAAATTATGGCTCATGCAGTGAGTAGTCTTGGACAATAAACAACACCTTACATACTAGCCTGGTTCATATAGTACACTAAATCAAATTTGGTTTATTCAGTTTGGTTTAGTATATGTAATCCCAAACATTGTGGTTTACAAACCTCTGCTGTGTTTTTATATATTATGAAAACCCAGTCAATTATAAATTAGAGTTAAGTAGTGCATGGCTTTGTGCCATGTATAAAGCAAAGCTATACCAACAACAACAATAAGCTGGCTCAGGGAGAATGTAAAAAAAGATAGGAAAATAGAATTGAGGGTCAATTTTACTATGCTGATTTTAGAGCAATACAAGAAATTACATCTAAGTAAAGAAATGAGTGAGATAGAAATGGACAAATCTTGTGCTTATGGAATGATCTCCAATTCTTCCTTGTCCAATCTGCAGTCAAAAAGCAATGTATTTCATTCTGATGTAGATGCAGGCACAGTGAATCCCTCTAAAATAAACACAGACGTTCATTCAATGGTTGTAGCTCTTTGGGTGTATTACAGTTCCCACAACATAAAGAAATTGCTCAGTGTATATCAAGGTGGAATCCCAGATTCAAGTGAGTGGAAGACGTTCCACTGTTATTAAAGAGAGATGTGAGTATTTCATAGAAAGCAGAATTGCAAGTTAAGCTGTTGCAGAAAAAGAGAAAGTGGGGGGGAAGGATATTAAATGCACAGCATGCTAGCTGGAGAATTCTAGGAGTTGAAGTCCACACATCTTAAAGTAGTTTCATACCAACTGTGAAACTTTAAGGATGTAGTATCATTGTTGTCCTGAAGGCAGGACAAGAAGCAACGGAAGGAAACTAATCAAAGAGAGAAGCAACCTAGAACTAAGAAGACAGTTAGAACAATTAATCAGTGGAACAACTTGCCTCCAGCAGTTGTGAGTGCTCCAACACTGGAGATTTTTAAGAAGAAATTGGACAACCATTTGTCTGAAATAATATAGGGTTTTCTGCTTGGGCAAGGGATTGGATTAGAAGACCTCCAAGGTCCCTTCCAACTCTATTATTCTGTTATTCTTTATTCCGTGATATTTTTCTGTCTCAAGAACTAGATGATTTCACCATCGCTGAAGAAAGCATGGGTTCTGCTGTGTATCAAACAATTCTAAGAACAATGTCAGCCCATCTCTGTTAGCTGAAGCTGAAGTGTTAAGTGGGCCATGCAGCAAGTCAACATACAAGCAAGTCTACAAGAGAATAGAGGAAGAAGAAAGAATTCAGGATTTTTGAAGGACCTTGTCAAGGTTCAGATCTAAACCCCCATATACATATTTGTCCAAAACAGAAACAAACAGTTACTGAGTTGATGGAGCTTGCCACAAAGGGATGAGTCAAAATTCTAACATAATGATATGACAGCTCCCATTATCCTTTTTTGCAGCTTCTATTGCCTTTTTTTTACTAGCAAAATCAGCTGTGGATGCTGAGAATTTCAGTTCAGTGGCATCTAGGGGCTATGCCACTCCTCCAAAGTTTAGTTTTTATGCCAAACTCAGCTTTGTCTCCAAATCATGTTATTTGGATTGGAATACATTTAAAGCCACTATGCTGTTTAGTGTGCAACTTCTCCAGAGTATCCAGATAATTGTTTTATTGTTGTTACAAAACAGCAAGCAACACTGTACCTATTAAAAGGAAAGTTTTGCTATGCAATGCTTTTCACACAGTGACCTGCTGCAAGTTGTTTATTTTGTTTTATGTGTCATATGAAATACTTGGCAAATGCCAGTTGCAACCTGACCCAAGCAGAATATTTTTAAAAGTGACACAACCCTAGAGACGATGAGTGGGAACGAAAGAGGGAAAGTTGATTTGTGATAGCACTAATAAGAGGCCCCTTCTGATTCTGTAGAAAGCATACAATCCTCTGAAAATATCAACTAATGGGAATAATCTGCTTTTATATTTTATTTTTTAAAAAATCTGCCAATCTTT